>NC_079212.1:9942143-10275671 GCF_029633865.1 Lampris incognitus | reverse complement strand
AGACAGAGAGAGGGGGGGGGAGAGAGAGAGAGAGGGAGACAGAGAGAGCGAGAGAGAGCGAGAGAGAGAGAGCAAGAGAGAGAATTAAACGGGAGGTTAGCCAGAGATGGTGTGTGGACAATTCAAACCAACACGTGTTCCTTGTCATACTGGATTGGTGGGAAGAAGTACATCTAGAGTTTAGTACACAACCTTAACGTTCAGCACGTATCGTCGTGCAAAAATAGCATCTATCGCGCTAAAAAGGAAACATATGCAGCTCCATTCTTAAAAAAAACAGCAATACAATGATTTTGTTTATGGAGCACTTTTTGCGTATAAATCGTAGGGCGCCAAGTTAAGCACACCAAGAGTCTTCTACTACCTACGACGACGACGACTACTACTACTTCCGGCTGCCGCCGCTAGGGGTCGCCACAGCGGATCATCCGTTTCCATCCCTTCCTGTCCTCTGCGTCTTCCCACCTGCGTGTCCTCGAAAACAAAGGAAAGCAGACAGGAGTGCAGAATGGGAAGGTTTTTACAGTCCGGGGCGTCCAGGGGGTCGGGGTCGGGGTGGGGGTGGGGGTGGGGGTTCTACTGACAGTAGAGAGAAGTTTACTGATAAGAGTTTTTTTTTTTAAATTTGATCCCGATGGAAACGGACAGAGACGGAGTTACTCAGTGTAACACAGGCTGACCCATGTCATGGCAGGAAGTTGTGAAAGAATCAAGCTCGTCGCGGCGCAGCAGCGGACTCGGTGGGGGGAGGGGGAGGGGACGCGTGGCCGACGTATACGGCACATACTCCCTGGCGTGCACACGCGCCCGTCCTCATCTCAGCGGAGGCTGTAGCCGTAGCGCCTCGCGCAGGAGGGGGCCGGGTCAGCGTCGAGTCACGTGACCGGTCGGCAACGCGTCTCGGCGGTCTGCGGCGCGCGACACGGCGAGCGACCGGCGTCGAGGCGAGTCGAGAGACCACCGCTCCCCAGAGACCACCGCAGCCCCTGTCAGGCGCCAAGGTAAGACCGCTTCCCCCGCTCTCTCCTCCAACAGCAGTTATCACTCACACCAGCCCTATGTTGTTGTTGTTTGTTTATTTAGCGGGAGGAAACATGTCCGTGTTGAAGCTGAAGCAACACCGGCAGCTGATCGGTGAAGAGCTGGACCGCGTCGTGGCTTTCTGGCTGAAATATTCCCATGACACTCAGTACGGGTACGGCGGTCTCCCATTACACTGTACATCAAGTGAAAGAGCACACATAAACAGAAAACAGCAACACCCTTTGTAGGCTGCCTCTGGGTCAGTGTCTCTCAACCCAGTCCTCAAGGACCCCCCCCCCATCCTGCAGATTTTCATTGTAACCCTGCATAGGTAGCCCCGCTTGTACTTACTCAGCCAATCATCTCACAGCACTTAATTATGCAAGGTGTGCAAACTCTGACATTCACTGCTGAATTACTACAAACAGGCACCTATTCAGGGTTGCAAAGAAAATCTGCAGGGTAGGGCTTCCTTGAGGACTGGGTTGAGGAACACTGCTCTATGTGATGGTGTGTATTCCATACGTGTCTGTTGTATGGTGGGTGTGTCAACACCGAGCCACCATGCTGTACCGTAAACAAGTACAACCAGCCTGGTTGTGTGGCAGGAAAAGTTTGTTGACTCTGGTGTAATACAGAGCTGTGGCTATGCTGGCGTCGTGACGGGGAAACTCTTGTCGCAGCCTGAACAGTTGGAACAGACTCTGTCCGGTTCATTTCCACGATGTCCCACGCCACCGGCAGTCCGAGGCACCGTCAATGCCGATTTCAAACTATTTTCCGACTCCTAAACAAGTGTCGTAGTCTCGAGATCATGTCCTATGTGCGTTTTAAGTCTGCTTGTCAAGCTCTACGTGACCACATTCACTCTGCTTTCTGTTTTAGAGGGTTTTTCAATTGCATTGGAAGTGATGGCAAGGTCTATGATGAGCTGAAGTACGTCTGGTTGCAGGGAAGACAGGCAAGTCCCTCCATGGTGTCACCAGTGCATCAGTAACGTACATATGTGAAACAACAAAACCCACCATCAACGTATTATCTGCGGGAAGTCATATTTCATTTGAACTGTGTTGTCTTCACAGGTGTGGATGTACTGCCGCTTATACAGAACCTTAGAGCGCTTCCGTAAGCCGGAGATTCTTGAAGCAGCCAAAGCTGGTAGGTGGGACGGACGGCCTACCTCTGCCTGGGGCACATGCCTGGTAAAGCAGAATCAGAAACACTTTATTTGTCGTTTCATTTCATGCACTTGCACACATGAAATGAAACGAAACATGGTTTCCCCCCAGCCCACGGCAGTGCAACACAGAGACAAAAACACATATTCAAAAACTACAAGAACACATATATCCAAACTAACATATATATCTAAACCAAAAAACAAAAAAAAATCACTGTCCAGGAGAACGCCAGCCAGCCAGGATGACTGTCCAAACTGCTGGTCTGCATGAGCTGGAGTTCGCTTAGCCTGCCCCACTTCTGCATCCTGTCAGACTGCCCTTGGTGTTTCCTCTTCGGGTGCAGCTCTGGTCAGGGCCGTGGTCCTTGGGCCCACAGGATGCAGCAGACCAGGTTCCCTCAGCTGATCCAACGCTAGCTCTACCACCCAGACACCTCTGACACACTTCCCTGCACACCACACGACAACATTAAAAACACAGTCAAGGCTAGGTGAGGCTGCCGCCAGACTACCCTTGGTGTTATCGGAACTTGCCGGTCTGCATGGGCAAGCAGTTAGCTTAGCCTGCCCCGCTCCTGCGTCCTGTCAGACCGCCCTCTGTGTTACCTCTCTGGGCACAGCTCCAGGCAGGGCCGTGGTCCCTGGGCCCACAGCACGCAGCAGACCAAGCCCTCCCAGCCAATCCAGCGCCAGCTCTCCCAGCCATCAAACGAAGACAAACTTAGATGCAGACGTGGACAAAAACACTGCATGGACAGTACTGGGCGAGGCTGCTGCAAACGTGAATTTGCGCCGCCATCTTCCCACAATTGTCCGCACAAAGCAGTCACAATGTTTGGCCTTTAAGGTCGAGGTGTTTGTTACTGAGCATTCAGTCCACAGTGGGGAGTTACCTTACCATCATACCAATATTTACAATGATGAAATCTACAAAAATAGGACCCACGTTGGAAAAATAAACCAGAGTTATCCTTTAAGACAGGAGTCAGTAGACTTGTAAAGTACAGTTGGTGGTTAATGGCAGGGCTGGTTGTGAAGGGCTGACTATGCGCATTTGAATGTTGCGTTTTATTTCTCGTCAGAAAGCTTCCTCTGTATGCTGAACTTACTGATGATTCTGTCAGGAGTTGCAGTAAGGTGCTTTCTCTGTCTTGGTAACTAAGACAGATGAGCAGTAATGTAGGTTTACCACCTGCCGTCAGTTTGTCGAACATGACTGCCAGATGGCTTGAAGACCGCAGATTGTTTGGAGACGTGATCCCAAAGGCAAACAACCACCAGCTGCTGTCCTACGCAGTAAGGCAGCTTCTGCTCACATGAGCACTTTCACCTGTTCTCTGACAAGACCAAACTCATGGAGTTAATAATCCTTGGTCGTTATTTCAGAAGGAAAAGCAATTTTTTTTCTTACAACACTATGACCTCGTCTGTTTATAAGAAAAAGAGTGAACCATATATCTTTGTCTTTTCATCTTTTCTTTCCCTTACGTGATGTTCTGTTCAAAGACCCAGTTACTTTGATATATGTGTGAAGTCCTTCTAACCGGCTGCCAGCTCCCTCGGGATTCATTTTTGATTGCAGCGAACTCGTTCCGGAATAGAGACCAATAAAGAATCATTTCTTTAACTGTACGGTTGTGTTGAAGAAGCTGTATAATAAGTCACATGACACTGTGGCAACGCACCACACTTGTTTGTTTAGGGCGTTGTCGTGGTACATTCATAACTAAGCTGCCCCATGTCTCGTCCATGGTGCCTCCTTGACTCTGTCCTCACAACGGTTGGACAGTTAAGACTCTGGAACAGCCTGCCTCGTGGAAGTCACTCTGCAGAATGGAGAGGCTACACCTGTCAGGCATGGCTTAAAGTCAGAAACATGTTGGAGATGAAAAAGCTAGAAGAACATGCATTTATTTGACTTGTGACATTTTCATTATATGCAGTATATTCTCATGTTGTCATCTACTACTACTACTACTACTACTTTTGGCTGCTCCGTTAGGGGTCCCCACAGCGGATCATCCATTTCCATTTCTTCCTGTCCTCTGCATCTTCCTCTGTCACACCAGCCACCTGCATGTCCTCCCTCACCACATCCATAAACCTCCTCTCTGGCCTTCCTCTTCTCCTCTTCCCTGGTAGCTCCATATTCAGCATCCTTCTCCCAATATACCCAGCATCTCTCCTCCGCACATGTCCAAGCCATCTCAATCTTGCCTCTCTTACTTTGTCTCCAAACTGTCCAACCTGAGCTGTCCCTCTAATATACTCGGTTCTAATCCTGTCCTCTTTCATCACTCCCAATGAAAATTGTAACATCTTCAACTCTGCCACCTCCAGCTCCACTATCCCCACATCATCAAACCTTCTCTCTCTCTTTTTTTTTTCTTCATTCATCAGCCTCTCAAAGTACTCCTTCCACCTTCTCAACACACTCTCCTCACCACATTTCAATCTCTATCCTTCATCACCCTAACCTTCTGCACATCCTTCCCAGCTCGGTCCCTCTGTCTAGCCAATCAGTACAAGTCCTTTTCTCCTTCCTTAGTGTCTAACCTCTCATACAACTCACCATACTCCTTTTCCTTTGCCTTAGCCACCTCTCTCTTTGCTTTATGGTACATCTTCTCGAACTCGTGTCTACTTTCTTCATCTCTCTGACTATCCCACTTCTTCTTTGCCAGCCCCTTCCTCTGTATACTTTGCTTTATTTCCTCATTCTACTACCAAGTCTCCTTGTCTTCCTTCCTCTGTCCAGATGACACACCAAGTACCTTCCTAGCTGTCTCCCTCTTTATTTCTGCAGTGGTTGCCCAGCCATCTGGCAACTCTTCACTACCACCCAGTGCCTGTCTTAACTCCTCCCTGAACTCCACACAACAGTCTTCCATCTTCAACTTCCACCATTTGCTCCTTGGCTCTGCCTTCACTCTCTTCCTCTTCTTGGTCTCCAAAGTCATCCTACAGACCACCATCCGATGCTGCCTAGCTACATTCTCCCCTGTCACCACCTTGCAGTCTGCAATCCCTTTCAGATTGCGCCTTCCCTTGGGTACCCTCTCCACCACTTCATCCAACTCACTCCAGAATTCTTCCTTCTCTTCCATCTCACACCCAACTTGCAGGACATATCAATGATAACTTTCATCAATACACCTTCGATTTCCAGCTTCATGCTCATCACTCTGTCTGACACTCTCTTCATCTCCAACACACTCTTGACATACTCTTCCTTCAGAATTACCCTGTACTATCCTGAGACTTTATAGTATTACTTACCTAGAGGGAGCTCTCGGCTCCAGGTGTTTTACCTGTCCAGGTAGTCTATATAAAGAAGATGGGTGCGCCTGTTCTTTCTTAGTTTGTTGAAGCTGCCAAAGACAAGTAAAGGTAAAAAAAAGCTACTTCTGGTGTCCTGAGTCCTCACTGATTTTTTATTTTTTTTGATACACTTCTATACTCCTAGCTTATTTCTCCTCCCATTCGCACCATGGTAGAAGAGTTTGAACCCACCTCCAATATGCTCCTGGCCTTACTCCCCTTCTACCTGGTCTCTTGCATACACAGTATGCCTACCTTTCTTCTCTCCTTCATATCAGCCAGCTCTCTCCCTCTACCAGTCATAGTGCCAACATTCAAAGTTCCAACTCTCACCTCCACACTCCTACCCTTCCTCCTCTCCCGCTGCCTCTGTACATGCCTTCCCCCTCTCCTTCTGCTTCACCCAACAGTAGCATAGTTTCCACTGACACCCTGTTGGCTAACGGTACCGGTGGTGGTCATTGTTAACCTGGGCCTCGACCGATCCGATATGGAAATCTGATTTATAATAAAGATTTTACACCAGATGCCCTTCCTGACACAACTCTCCCCATTTATCCCCTGCTCGGACCGACATTGGCTTGTGCATCCCTAGTGGCTGGGTTATTCTCATATTGTCTTGCTGTTTCCATTTTAGGAGGAGCATTCCTGCAAAAGTTTGCTCGTGTTCCCAGCAGTGGTAGCCCATGGAAGTGTGCCTTCTGTTTGACAAGGGACGGAAAAGCAGTCAAAATTCAGAGGACCATCTTCAGCGAATGTTTCTACATCATGGCTATTGATGAGTTAAGCAGAGTTACTGAAGACAAAGACATGCAGGTAAATGACAGAGTAGATGTGACAGTCCAGGTCACCTGGCATTGATAGTTTGACATCTGTCTGTCTGTCTGTCTGTCTAATACGTAAAGATTCGATTTTTAATATTTGTTTTGAAATATTGGAATTTGAAAAGCTTAACCTGAATTTGCATTTTAGAAATTGAATTGAATTGCTAGAAAGTACACTTGGTCTTCATTGTATTCAGTGTAAATTTTTAACCAGAAATCCAAATTCAAACCCGGCTCTCCCACACCACGGGCGACTACGTTAACCAGTCGACTAAAGGGTCCGACCCATTCGCCAACGGGCTAGCAAGTCTAGTCATTCATGATCGTTACGCTTGTGTTGACAGACAATGCTGCAAACATGCAGAAAGCCATGTCTGAGGCAGGGCCTCTAAGTGTGGGCAGCTTCCGTCTGAAAGACCTGCGGTCCATGCTCAACCAGCACATCACACAGGAGAGTTAACTACTTTGCAGGCCTAATTAGTGACAATAAACACAATCCAAGGTTCCTGTTTAAAGCCATTGACCGGCTTGTAACCCCCGCTGTATCTGCCTCCTCCCCAATACACTGTCAACGTTTTTCTTCTTCCTTTGTGGACAAAATCAATAACATTCGATCTAATTTTAAAATTGCTAATATTTAAACTTAATGTGGCAGTGTCGCAACATTATACCACCTTTAAAACTGTAAGCATGACTTTTCTCCATCACTGTGTTTATTGTCTCTGTGTGAAAGGTGGAGGTGATGTGGTGATGTTGGACAGACAGTCAGTATTCCAGTAGAACAGTGTTGTGATATAGTTGGATGTAGGAGACAGAGAGAAACAGACAGAAACAGTTGACTCTGATTTTCTGGGACTAAAAGCCAGGTGTAGCAGGACTACAGACAAGGTGTAGCAGGACTACAAACAAGGTGTAGCAGCCATTGTGGCTGGTGTGCCGTCAGCTCAGCAGTAAACAGCTCCCACCCTTGTAAAAATGGATCCTGGGACCAAAGCTAACACAGACAGCCTGATGTATTACAAACTACATCACACTATATGGGAACACTGTTGTACAGTCATATTGGTTGTCATGGACACATCAGCATCACGTCCCAGTCTTTTTACCAACTTATACGTGTTTGCTGCTGCACCAGTGTTCATCCTACCCAGTCAAAACATCTCAACAGCGGTATACAGCAGGGTCTAAGGGCAGGATGTTGTGTTGCTGTAAAGCTCGCTGAGGCAAATTTAGTAATTTGTGATAATGGGCTATGCAAATGAAACTGACTTGACTTGACTATATGGAGACTGGAGAGTGTCTCCAACCATGGGGAAGTTAGTGTTAGTGTTAGTGTTATGGAGCCTGACTCCCCCATACACATGGAGAGCATGAACATTTATTATGGGAGAAATATCACAGATTTCAGCTGTAAACTACCTCCTTTGTTACTGGCAGGCAGAGGCAGCACAGATGATGGACCACTTGATCCACTGGGTTCGAGTTGACCCATCTGTTCTGGGCAGACCTCAGCTCCCTGGAGATCAGCCCACTAACAGCATGGCCATTCCCATGATGCTGCTGTGTCTGGTACAGCAGCTGACGGATGGGCGTGGAGCAGACGTCGCCCAGAGGTACAAGGAGATTGGCGCCTGGTCTGTGAAGAACATCCTCCAACATGTGCAGGTACATGGACACTATGGCTTTAAATTTAAAGGGCAATTTCACCCATTTTTTGACCTAATTTCCACATGTTAATCATAGTGGTGGTATCTCTATAACATGCACAATTCTTGATAATTTTGTCTATCACTGTAAACTACTATAGTGAACCGGTTTAACTCCATCATCCATTGAGCTCAGTAGATGACAGAAGAACTACAAGACTGATTGGCTGAGATGTTCGTTTTCTAATCTCTGCCATTGAGAAGTGCTCGCACAATGCATTTTTGTACATGTAGGCAAAGTGGAACAGCTCTCTTGTCAGGAGAACGTTGATTTCTCTGTCAGCATGAATTGCAGGGAAGTGGGTATCATTTTTTAAAGACCAGATAGACCACCAGCACTTACTTGATGTTGATAATTGGCGTCTAAACTTCCCTTAAACATTTATACAGATACTTGTTCATCGAAGCAATTTCATTTGATGAAGATCCATTTTTATTGCACAGATAATTCTGATAAATCATTGCTAGCCAGCTATTGTGTCTTACCTCAGAGATAGTTTGCTGTCCTTTGTTTTAGTTGAATGACAAAGAAGCTCATCATTTAGTTATAATTGTAAGTAAATATACACTCACTGGCCACTTTATTAGGTATACCTTGCTAGTACCGGGTTGGACCCCCTTTTGCCTTCAGAACTGCCTTAATCCTTCGTGGCATAGATTCAACAAGGTACTGGAAACATTCCTCAGAGAGTTTGGTCCATATTGACATGATAGCATCACGCAGTTGCTGCAGATTTGTCGGCTGCACATCCATGATGCGAATCTCCCGGTCCACCACATCCCAAAGGTGCTCTATTGGATTGAGATCTGGTGACTGTGGAGGCCATTTGAGTACAGTGAACTCATTGTCATGTTCAAGAAACCAGTCTGAGATGATTAGAGCTTTATGACATGGCGCGTTATCCTACTGGAAGTAGCCATCAGAAGATGGGAACACTGTGGTCATAAAGGGATGGACATGGTCAGCAACAATACTCAGGTAGGCTGTGGCGTTGACACGATGCTCAGTTGGTACTAAGGGGCCCAAAGTGTGCCAAGAAAATATCCCCCACACCATTACACCACCACCAGCAGCAGCCTGAACCGTTGATACAAGGCAGGATGGATCCATGCTTTCATGTTGTCGACGCCAAATTCTGACCCTACCATCCGAATGTCGCAGCAGAAATCGAGACTCATCAGACCAGGCAACGTTTTTCCAATCTTCTATTGTCCAATTTTGGTGAGCCTGTGCGAATTGTCGCCTCATTTTCCTGTTCTTAGCTGACAGGAGTGGCACCCGGTGTGGTCTTCTGCTGCTGTAGCCCATCTGCCTCAAGGTTCGACGTGTTGTGTGTTCAGAGATGCTCTTCTGCATACCTCGGTTGTAATGAGTGGTTATTTGAGTTACTGTTGCCTTTCTATCAGCTCGAACCAGTCTGGCCATTCTCCTCTGACCTCTGGCATCAACAAGGCATTTTCGCCCACAGAACTGCCGCTCACTGGATATTTTCTCTTTTTCGGACCATTCTCTGTAAACCCTAGAGATGGTTGTGCGTGAAAATCCCAGTAGATCAGCAGTTTCTGAAATACTCAGACCAGCCCGTCTGGCACCAACAACCATGCCACGTTCAAAGTCACTTAAATCACCTTTCGTCCCCATTCTGATGCTCGGTTTGAACTGCAGCAGATTGTCTTGACCATGTCTACATGCCTAAATGCATTGAGTTGCTGCCATGTGATTGGCTGATTAGAAATTTGCGTTAACGAGCAGTTGGACAGGTGCGCCTAATAAAGTGGCCGGTGAGTGTATATTGACAATGATTGATTGGATTTCATTCATGATGAAGCTGATGATGAATACTGTGGTAATGCCGATGTTAATCCACTCTCCTTTGAATGTCTGCATCACCACTGAAGCCTTCATCACATGTGATCAGATTATAGCTTTACGTTGAACTCTGTTTCTGCAGTTTAAAGTTTAACTCATTGCACGGTGGCCCAGTGGTTATCACTGTTCTTCACAGCAAGAAGGTCCTGGGTTCAAACCCCAGGCCATCTGTCCCAGGTCCTATCTGTGTGGAGTTTGCATGTTCTCCCCGTGTCTGCATGGGTTTCCTCCGGCTGCTCCGGTTTCCTCCTACCATCAAAAAGACATGCATATTAGGGTTAATACTCCTGTCTGTGCCCCTGAGCAAGGCAATGGGAAGAAGAACTGGAGTTGGTCCCCGGGTGCTGCAGCTGCCCACTGCTCCTATACAATAGGATGGGTTACATGCAGAGAACACATTCGTCGTCAGAATACAATGACAAAATAAAGTGGCTTTCTTCGTCTTTCTTCGTGTGTGAAATAAACACCTGTACAACAGTCCTAGTAATGGACAATGGGAATATGCACCATTGTCAATTATTAACACCCAGGTAGTACCCAGTGGGATCCACCTTTGACTGGAGTACAACGTGACTTGCCAAGATCATTTGAACCATGAATTCCAGAGAGGGGTAGAGATGTTCAGAAGACTTCATAGACTCAATGGTGTCATGTAGTTCTTGCTGATTTTTCAGTGGCGCAGTCATCTTGCAGATTTTGTTTCACCTCCTGCCAAAGGTGCTCCACAGGTTTATCTCTTTGAACTGTTCAGACAGTTAGACTAAACTTCAGTAACAGTGCCTGTTTCTTGATCCATCCATCCATCCATCCATCCCTCCATCATCCAAACGGAGCCTATCCCAGCAGTCATTGGGCGGCAGGCAGGGAGACATCCTGGACAGGCCGCCAGACCATCACAGGGCTGACAAACACACACACACACACACACACACACACACACACACACACACACACACACACACACACACACACACACACACACACACACACACACATACACCAAGGGACAATTTAGTATGGCCGATACACCTGACCTACATGTCTTTGGACTGTGGGAGGAAACCGCAGCACCTGGAGGAAACCCACACAGAGGACGGCCTGGGACGACCCCCAAGGTTGGACAACCCCAAGGCTCGAACTGAGAACCTTCTCGCTGTGAGGCGACCGTGCTAACCACTGCGCCACCGTGCCGCTGGATCCACCAGGAGATGAAACATACTTTATGACGAGGAGTTGGTCCCTGCTTGTGTAATGCTCACATGTTAAGGACCCTAACGTGTGCCAGAAAGCATTCCCTATACGTTACAGCAGAAAACATGTATATCATTAATTTATACTGTACCATTATAACAATACCATCCACCCTGGGCTTCATCAGGCCAGGAGAAGTGTTTTCTGCCCTCACTGATCAACATTTAACAAGCCCACTGAATCTTCCTCCTATTATTCTTGGGTAATAATGTAGGAGTTAAGCTTTTGCTGACTTGGTAGAAGTGGCGATGATATGAGCTGTGGTCAGCAGAGTTCAGGATGTGTCAGCACAACTGGTACTTCTCATTTCCTGTTGAAACCAAGAGATTTCTGCTCCATGTGTCCGGTTTGGCTGCGGGATTTATGGCTTGTGAAGTAGCTGGTGTTCGTAGGAGTAATAATTCATTTCCCTTCCCTCAGGCTCACTCAGCGTTGGCGAAAATTATTTTGTCAAGTTTTTCAAACTCAGTCAGGCATAAACACTAAGCCTCTAAACTCAAGTCAGTAGTCGCTCCCTTTCAGATCACCTCTGAAAACTGGGAACAGACTTTCTGTTCTTGTCCAGAGTTCCTGATACTCAACATGCGAATGGGAATCCTTCCCAGAAAGAAACAGAGGACAGTTTGCGAGCACCCTGATATGTTGAGTCTAGCCTGGACTTGAGAAAATGGCAAAATTCACAGGGGGCTTCACATGTGGAGCTTCTACTGTCTGAGCATTAGTGCCAGGTACAACTTAAAGGATTGTAATTGTATTGTAAAGTGTAATTGTGTCCATTTTTTTTACAACCTGGGTCTTACGTTCATAGTTTTGTCCATCATAACAGTTATCTTATTTTGCTCACTGCCTTCATTTAGTACAGTTTGGACACAGGACCACCACTGGACTGAGCTTTACATCAGTGTCTTATGGGACAACTGGACAGGAGTGTCAGACATGTTTCAACAAGTCCAATTTAACCCAATCACCTAAACCACATATTTGGAAGTGCAAGTTAAAGTTATGATGTGAGCTGTCCAATATGATCAATGGCGGATGACACTGCTGATTCATTTCCTGCTTCCCCCTGCAGGAAGTAGCTGCCTATACTTACTGTATGTGGTAGTAACCGCCCATAAACTAGCCGGCCAGCACAATAGAGAAGTCATAGATAATGGACAGTCATGGACACAGTCTGACTGACACACTAGGGGGCGGTGTTGTTTAAAGACTCCTGTTCATTTGTCCCATAAGAAGACATCGTTGTAAAGCTGAGTCCAGTGGTGGTCCATGTCCAACATCTACTGAATGAAGCCGGTGAGTAAAATGACATCATAACTGATATGTATGATGGAAAAAAACTATGAAAATAAGACCCAGGTGGGAGAAAAACTGAATTGTCGGTTACGCTTTACATGAAGTGCATGTAATGTGTTAGCTAATAGGTAATAAGGCCTGTATAAGTCCTTATAAAATGCTTATTAACACTATTTTGTGTTAATAAACACATTTCGGCCACTAAGTGGCGCTTGTGAAATATGCAACGCCTACTTTTCCACACTCGTCTGAGGTTGTAAATCCAATCTGCATAAAACTTTGGGTCCTTAGATACACGTTGCATCCAAGGACCCTGCTGATTAAAGTGTATTAACAGAATTTTGGGGGGTGCCCCGGTGGCTCACCTGGTAGAGGGGTACCATATAAGACTGAGTCCTTACCGCAGCGGCCTGGGTTTGAATCCGGCCCGGGCCCTTTGCTGCATGTCATCCCCTCTCTCTCCCCCCTCTAGGAAAATGCCAAAAAACTAATCTACCAAAAAAAAAAAAAAAGATTGTTTTTGATAGTCCACAAAATGCAAATGTTAATACTTATTAGGGCCTTGTTGTCTATCAATTAATGCATATTATAGTCTTATTAACAGATAATAATGTTAGTAAGCATCTTATAAGGACTTATAACAGCCTTATTAACTAACGCTTATTACATGAAGTTAATGTAAAGTGTTACTGAACCTGCCTCTGACGCTAGTTAGCAGGCTTTTAAAAGAACATTGTCTTCATGAAAGCTGAAGTTGTTTGTTACTTCTCCCTCTTAATCATTTACACCTCTGAATGGTTTTGTGTGACCTTTTGACACAAAGGAGATGGTGCGATGTCACGGGACCTGATGTCTCCGTTCTGGATCAGAGTTGTGTCACTTTTACAGTCAGACAAAACACCAACATGCCGACCTTTACACCCATGAAGTGTGAAACCAACATGTTTGTTTGTTAAAACCAAATGTGTGTGTGTGTGTGTGTGTGTGTGTGTGTGTGTGTGCATGCACAAATGTGCATGTATATGTGCGTGCATGTGCATTTTGTGCGTGTGTGTGTTTTGTGCATGCGTGCGCATGTTGATCGTGGCAGAGAGGCGGCACAGCTGTACTGGAGAACGTGTCAGTGGAGGGAGGAGAGCTGGCTGGATGTCAGGGCCGGTTACAGAACCCAGGTACCTAGCATTCAAATTCCGCTGATTTCTAATCTCACTTTGTCTTATGAACTGAACTGTTTACTGATATTCAGTATTCATTCATTCATCTTCATTCATTCGCCATCTTCTCCGGGGTTGGGTCGTGGTGGCAGCAAGCAAAGTAAGACACTCCAGATGTCCTTCTCAACAGCAATGCCCTCAAGCTCCTCCTGGGGGATCCCAGGCCAGATTGGACATGTAGTCCCTCCAGCGAGTTCTGTGTCTACTCCGGGGTCTCCTCCCAGTTGGCCGTGCCTGGTAAACCTCCAACGGAAGGTGCCCAGGAGGTATCCTAATCAGATGCCCGAACCACCTCAACTTGCTCCCTTTGATGCAAATGAGCAGCGGCTCTACTCCGAGCTCCCTCCGGATGTCCGAGCTCCTCACCCTATCTCTAAGGCTGAGCCCAGACACCCTACGGAGGAAACTCATTTCAGCCGCTTGTATCCATGATCTCAACCGTTCGGTCACTACCCAAAGCTCATGACCATAGGTGAGGGTTGGAACAAAGATTGACTGGTAAATTGAGAGCTTTGCCTTCCAGCTCAGCTCCCTCTTCACCACGACGGTCTGGTACAATGTCCGCATTACTGCTGATGCTGCACCAATCCGCCTATCAGTCTCCTGCTCCATCCTACCCTCACTTGTGAACAAGACCCAAAGATACTTGAACTCCTTCACTTGAGGCAACAACTCATCCCCAACCCGGAGGGAGCAATCCACCATTTTCCGGTAGAGAACCATGGTCTCAGACCTGGAGGTGCTGACTCTTATCGTGATCATTTCACACTCAGCTGCAAACCGCCCTGTGTGCTGGAGGTCGTGTCCTGATGAAGCCAACAAAACCACATCATCTGCAAAGAGCAGAGATGCAATTCTGAGGTTCCCAAAATGGACGCACTCCTCACCTTGGCTGCGCCTTGAGATCCTGTCCATGAATATCACAAACAGAATCGGAGTAATGAGTCCAGCCCCTCTCCAGGAATTTGGTACCAGAGGCCATGCAATGTGTGGAGGTGAGCCCAACTATATCTAGTTGGTACCGCTCCACCTCCTGCCCCAGCTCAGGCTCCTTCCCTGCCAGGGAGGTGACTGTCCACGTCCCGAGGACCAATCTGCGATGCCGGGAGTCGGCACGCCCCAGTCCCCTCTTTGGCTTGCCGCCTGGCCTGCATTGCACCCTACCCCAATGCTCATCCCCTCGTGTGGTGGGTCCACGGGCTGGTGGCTCCGTGTTGTTTTTTTGGGCTGGGCCTGGCCGGGCTCCATGGGCCAAGACCCGGCCACCTGATGCTCGCCAGCGAGCTCCCTTCCCAGGTCTGGCTCCAGGAGGGGGCCCGGGTTTCCCTTTTCCGGGTGAGGTGCTGTAACTCTGCTGGTGTCTCTTGGGAATCGCTCTTAGTCTGGCCCCTCCCCTTGGACCAATTTGCCTTGGGAGACCCTACCGGGACTATTGTCCCTGACAACACAGCTCCCAGGATCACCAGGACACACAAACCCCTCCACCACGTTAAGGTGGCGATTCTCGGAGGGCTGATATTCAGTGATCAGGGCAAAATATACAAAAACTAGATGAGCATTCAAGTTTTCCAGGTGAGGGATTGAGCGAGGTTGAAGAAGGTCCCTCCCTACTCGTTTACTTGTAGTTTATCTTCTCAGATGATTCTCTCCGTCCCGCCTTCTCTCTCCTGACATGTTCTTTGTTATTCATGTTGTTCTTGTCCTTTCAGTGTTGTCTATTGGTAATGCTATTATGTGATGAGTGTTATTATTTGTACACATGAAACGGACTCATTGACTGCGTGTGTATATGCATGATATCTGCTCTAAACATCTCCTGAAGGAACAGCACAACAGAAGAGACTAAACACATATACAACAAATATCAAACATAAATGAAGAACACAAAGTTGCACAAAGTGTAACAAGAATGACTTTGGTTGAATTTGGAGGTTGTGACAAAATTCTGCACTGGTTCCCAAACGTCTACTTGAGCGGTTTGCTTCTTGATGTTTCCTTCCATGGGCCTGCGGGGGAGCAGGGCATGCCCTGGAAGCAGGCTGGTTCCTGCTCCAGTATGCTGCCGACCACGGAGACGAGGCGCTGAGAAACACGGCCATCAGCAAGTTCATTGAGCTGCCTTATCACTGTGGCTGGGACAAGCAGCATGGTGGCCTCTTCTACTTCCTGGATGTGGACGGCTACTGTCCCACACAGGTACCGTCATCTGTATCGTGGGCTGTGCGTGTGTGTGTGTGTGTGTGTGTGTGTGTGTGTGTGTGTGTGTGTGTGTGTGTGTGTGTTAAAAATAAGTGCAGGCCGTCCGGGTAGCGTGGTGGTCTATTCCGTTGCCTATTAACATGGGGATCGCTGGTTTGATTCCCCATGTTACCTCGGGCTTGGTTGGACGTCCCTACAGACACAATGGGCCGTGTCTGCAGGTGGGAAGCCGGATGTGGGTATGTGTCCTGGTCACTGCACTAGCGCCTCCTCTGGTCGGTCGGGGTGCCTGTTTGGGGGGGGGGGGACAGTGTGATCCTCCCACGCGCTAAGCCCCCCTGGTGAAACTCCTCACTGTCCGGTGAAAAGAAGCGGCTGGCAACTCCATATGTATTAGAGGAGGCATGTGGTAGTCTGCAGCCCTCCCCGGATCGGCAGAGGGGGTGGAGCAGCGACCGGGACAGCTCAGAAGAGTGGGGTAATTGGCCAGATACAACTGGGGGGGAAAAAATCCCCCCAAAAAAAAAAGTGCACCATGCATCAATTTAAAAATGTTTTATTTATTCACAACTCATTTAGGGGAAGCAGTGAATTGAGTTTAAAGTGATTTCCAGTGATTGTTAACGTGCTTAGTTATCGCTGTGACAACACAGTGACAGTGCAGTACACGTGTAAGACTCATCCCATCAAGCAGGGCGGCGGCAGCATCATGCTAAGAGAAGGAGGGACTGGGGGGATGGAGCAGAATACAGGAAAATTTATGACGAGAACCTGTTTCAATCAGCAAGGGATCTGCCCTAAGGACCTAAAATCATGTTCCAGCAGAACAATGAGCCAAAGAACACAGCAAAAACCTCTAAGGAATGTCTTTAAGAAGAATGTTAATATTCCCCAACGACCCAGCATAGGGCCCAAGCTTCAGTCCCATTGAAAAACTCTGGTATGACTTGAAATCACTTTAATTTCCACAAACTGTAGTTTTGTCACTTTATTTATTTATCTATCTATCTATCTATCTATCTATCTATCTATCTATCTATCTATCTATCTATCTATCTATCTATCTATCTATCTATCTATCTATCTATCTATCTATCTATCTATTTATTTATTTTGTTTTAACTTCATGTCTTTGTCATGGGGTGTTTGTTCTGGCTAAATTCCCCTGGCTGCCGCCAGGGGGCAACATTGTTCTTTTCATGTTCTTTTCATTGTATTCCTGTCTGCCCATTACAGTGTACACTGCCGGCACGTTGAACTATCGCCTTGCTCTCGTCATTATACTGACGTCACGTTACGTTGGGGTACTACAGTACCGTCACATAGTGAAGGTAACAGTCATATTCTTCAGCTTTTTTGAGGCTGAAGTGACGCCTAAGCGCTTCATCGCTAGCGATGCCTGCCACGCTGTACTGATGTGCGTTTGGCAAATAAAACAACCTTGAACTTGACTTGAATTTGCTGTCCACCACTACTATCTATCTAATTGTCTTGATATACTATCTATCTAATTGTCTTGATATACTATCTATCTAATTGTCTTTATAAGTTCGTAGAGGTGGATGGATTTTGAATGGGGTTGGGCAAAAATTCCAAAATCTAAACGTACAAAGCTCATAAAGACCCAAGACCACTCAGGGCTGTAACTGCTGCCAAAGGCCTTTCTGTATGGGCCAAGTGCCTGAATTGTGTGTGTGTGTGTGTGTGTGTGTGTGTGTGTGTGTGTGTGTGTGTGTGTGTGTGTGTGTGTGTGTGTGTGTGTGTGTGTGTGTGTTTATATTCATATTGTATGTACACACATGAGAACTGTTCTTTAGTCTAAACTGATCATACTGATTATTAAGCTGATCGTGTAATAGCCAGTTTGATTTAAACAGCTGGAGTGGAATATGAAGCTTTGGTGGCCCCATTGTGAGGCCCTCATCGCCTTCCTGATGGCCTACAGTCAGAGCAGGAGCCCGGCTCATCTGGACGTGTTCTCTGAGGTGTATGACTACACTATCAGCCATGTGAGTGAACTACAATGTCGGCCAAGAGCAGAATAAAAATAAAAAAACTACATGCCCCTGAATTTATTCAACAGGAAATAACATGCAACATTGGTCTTTCCCTGTTTTTCCTATCGTCATTGTTACCTAGCATTCAACACTAGTTTTCTACATGTAGAGATTACTTAAAAGTGGCCTATGTGCACGTGTTGTGTAGCCCCGTCATAGTCTGTGCCTGTTTGTGTGCAGTTTTCTGATGCTGAAAACGGCGAGTGGTTTGGCTATTTGACACAAGAAGGCAAAGTCACACTGGATTTTAAAGGGGGCCCGTTCAAAGGTAGGAACATGGAGGAGACGTGTTCAGCCTCAGCCAAACAAAGGACAAATAGAAACCAGCGTGAGACGACAGCTGCTTGGGAGCACACTGGCCTCCTCTCAGCTGTCCTACGAAACGAAGATGACCAACTTGATCTGTGTCGCTCTCTTTCTTGTAGGGTTCTTTCATGTCCCCCGTTGCCTGCTTATGTGTGAGCAGATTCTGGAAGGCCTGCTGCAGAAACACGACTCCTAAACCAGCTTCATACGTCCCAGGATCACAGGACATGTTCAGATATTCATGGGCATTTAAACCATGACATATAAGCGTTGTTTCAAAATGAAAAGCCGTGATGGGTATTGTTTCATATATATCTTAATGGATAGAAAAAATATTATTTATGAGATTCTTGATTGTAAACCCTGGACCAAAATGTTCTTTATTTTTAATTGTATCTCTGATTGTCATAATCTGTGTTACAAGAGCATAACTTTGCAGTCACCTTTTACTATCAGTAAAATTCTCTTGACTCACAACTGATTTTTGAATTGCAGGTGTGTTGTTGTGTAGAGAGGCTTCGAGATATTCCAATAAAGAAATACTGTTTTTTCCCTTTCTAGTGGGGCCTAATGCATCAGCTTAGGGTTTTATTCTGGGAGTCTCTCCTGTGGATTGTTCCATTGGTTCATTTGGCTCCGACCCATCGCTCACACCAAAAGCACCATGAGCAGCCGGCAGTCGTTCATTTTCTGTGAGAGCTAGTGATGAGGAGCAGCATGTTACACCCAGAGTTTCAATTTGAACTTGCACTGATTTTTTTTCAAATTAGTGATGACACTAAAGAAGGGGACGGCACAGTGGTTAGCGTGGTCGTCTCACAGCAAAAAGGACCTGGGTTCAAGCCCTGGCGTAGTCCAACCTTGGTGGGTCATCCCGGGGCGTCCTCTGTGTGGAGTTTGCATGTTCTCCCCGTGTCTGCGTGGGTTTCCTCCGGGTGCTCCGGTTTCCTCCCACAGTCCAAAGACATGTAGGTCAGGTGAATTGGCTGTACTAAATTGTCCGTAGGTGTGTGTGTGTATGTCGGCCCTGTGATGGCCTGGCGGCCTGTCCAGGTTTTCTCCCTGCCTGCCGCCCAATGACTGCTGGGATAGGCTCCAGCATCCCCGCGACCCTGAGAGCAGGATAAGCGGTTTGGATAATGGATGGATGGACTCTAAAGAAGTTCAGCTGTACCCAACTGCCCATCAGAGATGTAACTGTGAGAAGAAACCCAGTGAAATACATTAGACCCCTTGTGTATATCAGAGCAGTTCAACAATAACAGTTCAGACTTTGTTGGCTGTTGTAATACACCTGCGTTCCTATTGCTGCACATGTGTGATGTCAGGGTGCAACGGGTGTGTCTTCTAGATGTTTAATTTAACTTGTATGTAAGATAAGATCACTTTTATTCATCCCCGAAGGGAAATTCAGGTGTAGATGGCAGCAAAGAGGGTAAAAAAAAGAAAAGACATCAACAGGGTAGAGTAACAGAGGTAGACAGACAGACAGATAGATAGTAGAGGTCAGTCACCTCAGGATCAGAACAATACTAAACATCATCATAGGTATGAGATCAGCATCTACACATATATTCTGCATATATGTGTGTATGTATATGTAGCATAGCATACACACACACGTGAACAGTAGAAACTTGTACACTGTAAAACAGTACGCCATGTGCAATATGCAAGATAGGGTACGGTCAGGGGGGGTCACTAGATCAAGTCAGCCTAATCATAAGTCAGGGGGCTCAGAGGCACGTGTACGGCTGAAGTGACATCCTTTTGACCAGGGGTCCCCAATTACTTTTCATAGCGGACCACTTTTAGGGCCACTTTTAAAACCACGGGCCACTCAACCTCCAGCAGCATGTTGTTCGTTAGTTTGTTTTGGTGTCGATACGTTGCAGGTATTATAATTTAAACAGAGATTTTTCATCTATTTTTCGATATATTACTAGTCTTACTTTTACTAAGAAATTTTTTTTTTTTGGCAGGGAAATAAAAAAAATCGTCTGGCATTTCTCCAAAAATTCTCGCGGACCATAAATCAACCCGTCACGGGCCGGACGTGGCCCGCGGGCCGCCTATTGGGGACCCCTGCTTTTGACTATTGCGATTTTCAGAAGCAAAGGAGAATGAACGCAGCTTTTCCCTTCACCTCATGATTGTGACGTGCTCCTCCTCGTCTGTTGGCTCATCATTCTAGTTGTGGAGTGAAGGCACTTTGCCTGACAGGTGCCACCGAGGCAGCAAAAGTCCTGCTACGCTAGATCTGAATTTAGTTTTCCGTGTTTTATCTTAGGTTTTTATTTTATTGTATTTTTTTTTTCATGGAAGTTCCCCGATTCGCACTCCTGTCCAGGTGGTGACGGTATTGCGCCAGGAAAACAAACGTAACCGCTGTTAAGAAGGGGGGGGGAGAGAACGCAAGAAAGACAGAAGAAGAGCAGGAAGCCGAAGAAGAAGAAGGAGAAGAAGAAGAAGAAGAAGAAGAGATTTGTTGGCTGGTAGGCTGCCGTGCTTGGCGTCCTCTGAAACTTCAGGAGTTTTGCCGCATTTGATGACTTTCTCGGCCTGATTCTTTCCAGCCGGCGACTCCTCTGGTTCCTCCGGCTACAGGACTCCCAAGAAACTCCTTCTTCCCAACACGCGGATGCCTGCGCGCCGCACGTATCGCTGCGTCCCGTCTCGCCTCCTCCGCGCTGGTTCGACCGCCGCCTCCTCCGACAGAAACCTTGTAAAATGGCCTCGGACGAGCTGTCCTCCAAGCTGAACCGCCGGCTACAGATCGAAGAAGGAGTCGAGGAGCCGGTGGCGGTGGACGGAGACGGACACGAGAACGGGACGGAGGAGGAGGCGGAGGAAGAGAAGCCTTGCACGGCCAACGCGGACGCGGAGCTGGGCGCCAAACTGCTGCGGCGCGGCGAGCCTCCGCAGCAGCCCAGCATGAAGGTGTTCAACCCGTACACCGAGTTCAAGGAGTTCTCCAGGAAGCAGATCAAGGACATGGAGAAAATGTTCAAAGAGTGAGTCCGCACCGCACCACACACGGGGGGGGGGGGCAGACATTCCTCCTGTCAACACCAGACACAGGCAGGCAGGCGTGCGCGCACCCAACGGTACGCGGAGTTAACCATCAGCGGTCCGACACCAGCTGGCTTCACTGGTTAACACCTTCGGGTCGGGGGCGCAGGGCAGTGCGGGGAATCAGCAGGTGTGGCTGATCAGGAGGGAACCTGTGCACTGTTGGTGTTGCGCGGTGCATGGCGGCCTCTCTCTCATAGGTCCCCCTATCCGGTCATTCTTATCCTAACTATTCGTGACAGAAGAGCTTAGTGTCAGGATGATCACAGGGAATGTGACATGTTTATGTGTGTTGTAATAGCTGCTGAAAGATGCCAAAAGACCCGCGTCCAACTGTGCAGTACAATATCCAGCCAAAACTAGTTTTGGAGTAATACCCCCTCAAATACGTCACAGTTCACGCCTCATTTTGTGTGGAGTTTTTTTAAGGGTCGGATCGTCTGTATCCTTCATTTAGGCGTCAAAATAGCGTGTTACAATGTATCCAGACTTCATCCTAACACAGCACCCGTTGAAACACAACTGACGGTGCGTTTTAACCATCTCAGGGTAAAGGTGCTGTCCAAAGCAGTAAGACCCCCACCCCTGCGATGTAACACGTTGAAACGCATTTAAGGAAATGTATTCCCACTATTATTTCTATTATTATTGTACACATGTGAAGGTGACCCACTGTTTGACCCATATAAGCATCCAAAATGTGCATGAAAAGTTGATTCAACATTAACCATGTTTGCTTGACTTTCCCAGCATTAACCAACAGAGGAGCTCTGAGCACCATGAGGCAAATCAAAACTCTGCCCTTTATTCGCAGGGTGTGTGAGGGGAGGCCTCTCTACTGTACTTACATGGCCGCATTCCTAAATGTTTGTTTAGTTTCTCTCTCTGCTCTGCAATTTCTCTGAAGCCGATAGGTCTGCTTTAATTTTGCACAGGCCGGCCGGTTAATGAGTAGCTTCTCTTATCGTCCTTCCTGTTCTTCAAGGCGTGTGCCCTGGTGCCTGGTAGACTCTACTCAGATAAACCCTCTCTGTCTTTGAGGTTACTCATGAGCGTGCACACTTTACCAGGCACAGACATTTGGATAAAAGATGTAAATGCAAACACTATTAAAGAAATGCAAATTTTACGATCTAACCTTAACCCTCGCCCCGTGATATGGAATAAACCAGAACTAAAGGATGTTGGTGTGACAGAATAATAGAGGAGGGGGGGGGGGTTGTGCCGCAGCATCACTGTTGCTGTGTGAAATTGAGACCTGATGTAACAGACGGATGTTCCTGTCCCCTCTGATGTCAGGCTGGCACCGGTGTAGAAACTTAGTGTTTGACACCAAACAGTGTTTTCACCTAGAATATCAAGTGTTACATAAAATTGACATGTAGGTTGGTGTGGTCTGATCATGTACTATGTTCAGTATGTCGGTGCTTTATCTTTTTTACAAGAAAAACTCACCGACTGGCTTCTGCAGTAAGAATTTGAGTATGCTGTCAGTTTTACCGAAGATGGATTTTTCTCTGGGCAGCTGAAACTTCTGTGCATGGCACATTTTCTTCATTTTTGAATCTGGTGAATTCGGTAAATAAATGATAAATAGTAGTTGCGCATTAAAATGTGGCGAGATATGTTGTGTAAGTCTGTATCCTGCAGAGGTTATTTTAGCTG
Organism: Lampris incognitus; assembly: GCF_029633865.1. Taxonomy (NCBI): domain Eukaryota; kingdom Metazoa; phylum Chordata; class Actinopteri; order Lampriformes; family Lampridae; genus Lampris; species Lampris incognitus. Next base: position 10,252,687 of record NC_079212.1, on the reverse strand, counting down.
TTGTCTTTAACTATTGCTGTTTTAACTTGTTTGAACGGTTTCAACAAAATACACAATTTTACAAGGGGTGCCAAAAGTGTCGCATACACCAATAGCTTTATTAACATATAGTCTTGTAGAAGACTCAAAAGAAATATCTGACATGGGGGTGCTATAGCGCATACCACATGGTTGCAACCGTCGCCGGTTCGATTCCTGCCGACGACCTTTAAAAAAATGCCCCTTTTCCACTGTATGGTTACGGCTCAACTCTACTCGCTTTTATTTTTTTTTTATTTTTCCATTGGGCAAAAGTTAGGGATAGTACCTGGTACCAGGTCCTTTTTTGGTACCACCTCCATCGAGGTTCCAGGTGAGCTGAGCCGATACTAACAGGTGACATGAAAATACCTCTATAAATAAATACATAAAATATGAATAAATATGAATATATATATATTTATTTAAGTATAAAAAAATCTTATAAAATAAATACATAAAATATTTAAATTTTAATATAAATCAAAATAAATAAATAAAATATAAACAAAATGTATTTATATTTATTTAAATATAAATAAAATGTGACCACCGATTGGTCAGAGAGAAATTGAACAGCTCTGTTTATAACCAGGAAATGTCAAAGCGATTCTTATGAAACTTGTAATATAGTTGATAATCTATCCATGTAAAAAATGATTTGTTGTCAGTGAATCTCTTAGTTACACTAATGTTGTTCACGCGAAGCACACATTTAGAGTTGGTCTTGTTGATTTTTTTTTTTTAAATGAAACACTCGTGGTAGACAGGGGAGGAAAAACTAGTCAACACGGCCACAAAAATGACCAGCGGGGCTTCGCCGTGAGGGGGTACTATCTGCAGTGGGGGGGGGGGATAACGCGAGTTGAGTCAAATAAGTAGAGTAGAGTTGAGCCAGGCAGTAACATGCGGTGGAAAAGGGGCATTTGTTGCATGTCATACCTCTCTCTCTCTCTCTTTTCCTGTCTGCCTCTTCACTATCGCTGTCTAATAAGGTAAAAATGCTGTCAAAATAATCTAGAAAAAAACAAGAAGGTGTCTGACATGTCTGAACTGCTCCTCTCCAAATCGGTTCCATTGTCTGCCTGGCCTCACCCACCGTCTGGCTCGGTATGAAACTGTCAGCATTGATACAGGCGCTCGGCAACAGAGGATTCAGCATCCTTATGTAACTTAGGTCCTTCACTGCTGGATTACAGGCTCAGAGGACTTTGACATCTACTGTTGACAGGAATTTTAGAGGACTCTGTAGATAAGCTGTCTAACAAAAGAGGTGCAAACCAAAATGTGACGGCAGTGGAAGGGGTTCTGCGATGCATCCTGGGTTTTACTTTTGCTAAAGCTTTTCTTTGTGACATTACCGTCTGAATGAATGGTACGTCTTCACATCTTTCCACTTAGACTGAAATCTCCTGAGAAGACAATTGAGTATTCAGATCTCAAGGTTAAATGTCAAAAGTCCAACACTAGCCAGCGTTACAGCAACACAACACCCACGTTTAGATCTCTGAACACACAGACGAGCTGGGCATTTCAAACTGCCAATGTAATCACATTGGTAGAGTAATCACATGTAGATTTTGGGAATTACACGAGTTCGTCACTAAATAAGAAAATGACACAAGTATTGTGATATTGGCTGATGGGGTTACTTGTATTCAAGAGTAGTTTGGGTTCTGCTTTTGCGGTTCGTCGTTAGGGTTCGAGTTAAACAGGCTGATGTTGTCTTTGTAGATTCATTTCAGGCATCCGGGTAGTAAAATATCCAGGGGGATTTAAATCTGTTCACTAGACGTTGGTTTTCAGATTCAAGACACTTGGCCATTCGTCCTCATGGCTTCTTCGCTCCTGATAAATGGTGATAAATGCTAAGATGACACCTTGGAAACAACCTGTTGCTTCAGTTGAATACATAAGAGGACATGTTGCCTCGAATCGGCTGTACTAAAATTGTCCCTAGGTGTGTGTGTGTGTGTGTGTCGGCCCGGTGATGGTCTGGCAGCCTGTCCAGGGTGTCTCCCCGACTGCTGGGATAGGCTCCAGCATCTCCGTGACCCTGAGAGCAGGATAAGCGGTTTGGATAATAGATGAATGGACATGTTGCCTCCACACATCACAGGAAGTGTCATATACAGGTGTACCCACTGCTTGACACAAAATACCACCAGAAAGTGTGTTATAAAATGGGAAAGAAAACGCCGGCTTCTAATACACAATGAGCTGGTCTCTCAGTCCAAATCCAGGACCGGAGGGTTCATCTGAAAATGGGCAGAGTCCAGTCTCTCTGCTTACAGGATGTGCTCATCACTGCTTACTGTGAAGTTAAATTCCTGTTAACGCCAGTAGATAGATAAGTGTTAACCACACCGGATGCTATCTGTCATGAACGTTGCTCTTGCCTCACTCTTCTGTCAGACCTGCTCTGCAGAAGCTGTGATGAAAACTTGAACTGGACCGAAACCCTCTGGACTAGCAGATCTGTTGTGGTTTTATCATATGTCCAGCTCTCAGTGCCTCACACCGCTCTCTCATCAGCTCATGTTGCTGGGCAGATTAGATTACAATGTTTAACAGAACAAATGAAATACATGTGGGACTTGACGGTAAACGCACAGATGCCAAAGACAAAGAGGAATAACACAGGCGTTGTAATCAGTAAGTGGTTAAATGAAATTCCTTAATAGTTGGGTTTACATAAATTCTGTCTGGATATCAAAGAAGTTGAATCGGTTCACCTGGACACAGCGTTTATCGAGAGAAACGTTTCATCACTCATCTAATGCCCCTTTTCCACTACATGGTACCGGCTCAACTCGACCCGACTCGCTTCTGTGTGGTTTTCCAATACCATAACAGTACCCCCCCTCAGTGTAGCTGGTCGTCATAGCGACGCCTGGTTAAACTGCTGTGACGTCATCTTCAACGCGACCATTGTTAAGAACAAACAAGAACAAGCGTCTGTACTTCCTCGACTTAATGGCTCTACCGATGCTCTGCTGCTTGTGGCTACTAGGGCAGTGCCGGGTTCGGATGTGTAACGTCGAATCCTACAGAATGGTGCGTGACACCTCATGCTGAGTGACTCTGGGGTGGCACCAGTCAATTAAAACGAATCGTTAACTCGGGTGGGAAGTCACCTGTCATGTTGGGAAGATCCGGTGTTTCCTCTCCATCTGGTAACAGTCTGTGTTCCTCTTGCTGTGTGAGATGTGTGGTGGTTTAGACTCTGAAGGTACCTGCTGGGTTTATTCCTGCTCCGTCTCCAACACAGCTGGAAGGACTTCAGTGCTGTTTAACCCAAGAATATGTTGTCTCTGTACCGAGTAGGACTGTCAAAAGACGTTTGCTGTCGTGAGTGTTTGTTCAGAGCTGGTCAGGTTGTTGTATCTGCTTCCTTTTGGGTCACATTTGTCTTGGCTGGCCAAGGATCAAATCCCAGAAGAATTTCTTTTCTTGTCTCGTGTTCAAAACTTATGCTTTTCATTCTACATGTGGCAGGACTGCAGATAATCCACCACGGATGGATGCACAACTCCCTGTTTAATTTTACTTTTTGAATGACGAAATTCATTTGAGCACTGGTGCCCTCATGGTCGAATGTTACTGACATGAGCTGATAAACCTGTATTGCGTGCCCCGCAGGAAGGTTTTGTTATTCATCATAAGCTAGTGGAAGCTAGTAGGCACCACAGCAAAAAGGTTCTGGGTTCGAGCCCCGGGGGTAGTCCAACCTTGGAGGTCGTCCCGGGTCGTCCTCTGTGTGGAGTTTGCACGTTCTCCCCGTGTCTGTGTGGGTTTCCTCCGGGTGCTCCGGTTTCCTCCCACAGTCCAAAGACATGTAGGTCAGGTGAATCGGCTGTACTAAATTGTCCGTAGGTGTGTGTGTGTGTGTGTGTGTGTGTGTGTGTGTGTGTGTGTGTGTGTGTGTGTGTGTTGGCCCTGTGATGGACTGGCGGCCTGTCCAGGGTGTCTACCCGCCTGCCGCCCAATGACTGCTGGGATAGGTTTCCAGCATCCCCGCGACACTGAGAGCAGGATAAGTGGTTTGGATAATGGATGGATGGATGGAGGAAATAGGTAGTCCTATACTGGTGCATCCTTGCAACTATTCCTTCCCTACTCTGCTAACAATGAAATACCCGAAGAGACTTTTATTTTATTAATTATTCATCCGAAATGTGTGCGGGATTTTTGTTGTTGTTGTTTTTTGGTCTGCTTTTTTCCTTTTATTCATTAGTTCGGTAGAGTCCGTGGTAATTTAAACACAAGCTGTGTGACTTGTCAGCTCAAGGTGTGAACAACATGGAACGTAGTGGCAGTGGGAAAGCTGAAGAAGTGAGCTGTCGATGAAGAGCAGAGATGCACTTGTGACTAAAGAACTAAAGTTTTCAGTAAAATAAGCAATGCTTTTCTTGAAATATTCCCTCTTAATTTTCCAGCTTGTCTGTAATGCAAGTTCACCCCGGCTCTGTTTTCCAACAATAGACCAGAGACAGGATGGCAAATGCTGTCGTAGAGTTGAAATCCAGGTTTCCATGATCCTGATGTGGTCTTAATACAACCTCCATAGAGGCAAACAGCTGTGCCTGGTTTAATGTCAATTAAGAGGTCTGAGAACGCTGATGGAGATGCATTCCCATCTAAAATAACAGTTTCCTGTGGTCAGCTCTGTTCTGTGGAGACTCTCTCCCCAGGGAATGGCAAAGGTTAGTTTGGTCTTTATAATAGAAAAACATTCAGCTGCTGAACTCTCCATTCCTGAAACCTAAATGGTCTTTTGTTTTAAACTGAATGCAGGGCAGCCCATTCAGTTTTCATGATTCAGCAGACATAAGACAGGGATTCATGATGTCTTGGTAATTCCTTGTGGAGCAGGAAGAAGACTTGTGGGCATCTTGGGGAATCTAAACAAGAACGAGGCTCTTCAGGAAGTCTGACACAGGACCATTCATGACGTGGGATAGACCGGGTGGGGTGAGGGGTGGGGGGACTTTGGTTGACTTTAGGCCGTGGAATTTTCCATCCACACTGACTAATTTTGTGTAGTTTTCTTTAGACAAGAACAATTTGTATCTCTGAGAAACAAGGTACAGCAGTTCGGTTGTCTAGTTATCTGTGAACCAGGAAGTTGTCATGCAGAGGAAGGCGTGCAAGTTCTGTAGTTTAAAAGGAAAACTTATAAGACACCTAGTCTGCACATGCTGACACCATGTCAAGTTGCTCTACCGACTTTTACAATGACTGAATCTGTGTTGAAACTGACCTTTTACAGTCCCTGGTGGAATAAGTTGACAAATGCATAAAGTCATGACAGAATGAGGCTAAAAACAAGGATATGATGATGCATTGTGTTGACAGGACAAGACAGCGCACACAAACCCAGTTGGGTTGCCACTGACTAGAGTCTTATTGATGAGTCCTATAGATAGGGGGAAGAAGGCTTTGTTGGTTCTTGCCTTCCTATGGAATGGGGCTGAGGTCTGCAGCCTGATGGAGGGCGGCCGTATTGGTTGTGGAGATTTGTGGTGTCTGCTGTTACCTGGTTCGCCTTGGGGACTGTAAGTGATTGGAATAGTGGTGTATTGTTGCTGCATTCAGTGGCACAAATTTTGCTTGAGACATTGATGGTTTTTGTGATCAGTGTGTGAACTATACCATGGCTTTCGGGGAGCTCACTTTTTGTTTACCTGGGGGGGGGGGTGTGCTTGCGCGTGCCTCAAAAAAAGGGCTGACAGTGACTAGTTGCAAAGCAACATAGCTGCAAGCATGTAGGCCTGCTTGCTTTGTGAAGGTACGTCACTCGCGTTGTATGTTGGAACGGGGGCACCATCTTGTTAGGAATGTGCTCTGTTGGGCATGTAAGAAAAAATGTAAATTACCTTTTCAGAAAGCAGAAGGGTTTTTGTCTCTGCATACTGTGCATCCCAAGCTTCCACCCTTAATGAATAGCCATGTGTTGCGAGTCTTCCATTCCCTCCACTGCTGGCTGGTCCACTTAGGCGGGAGAGAGGGGCGGGTGGGGTCAGCATCATCATCAGCCTCTTCCTATTTCGAGCCGTTACCCCCATCTCCGGCTTCTTCTGTCGACTTGGCCTGCGTTGTCACACCGGGCGTTGGTGGGTTTGTGCTGACAGCAATCCCAGCAGGTGTAGCATCAGCGTCAGTTGTAGAAGACGTATCTTGCTCTGGTTGCTCTTTGATTGGCTTATATTTTTTAGTAAATCCAAAATTTGCGACTAAGTGCCCTTGTTTTCTTTTTGACATAGCTATCTGTATGCTGACTACAAAATAGAAATGAATAATGGCGATTCAGCACGCAGACTGAGCGGGACTAGGAGAGTTTGTTTTTGTTTGTTTTTTTATAAAGTTTTTTTTATTGCACCAACATGCTTCGGTGGTGATGGCAAGAATTGCATGCGTGCTAGTATCTTTATTAAAAGTGAATTAGTGATCCTCATGTATAAGTCATCCATCAATAATAGCATAATTTTATGCATGATTCATGATGATGAAGACACAGAAAAATAGAAATGCATAGCATATTGTCAATATTTTAGAGAGACCCCCCCCCCCCCAAATTTTTTTTCAGAAATCATATTTTCATTTTCATGTTGTATTAAGAGTAGCCTAGCTCTCACTGGCTCCCCTGTAGTTCGCACCCCGTGATCATGTCTTTGTCAGTGGCTGTTAGCAAGCAGAACCAGTACAGGAATCTTGAGGTGAGGTTTTCTCGCTGCTCCTTATGGCCTCTAGCAACACATACAAAGACACACAGGTATTTCTTGACGGCTGCAGCATCTGCAGGCCGTCATAACTAGACAGTGCTGAATGTTCAAGTTCTGTCCTGGCACGTCTCCGTGACGCTTGGCAGCGGCAGTCAGACCCTCAGATCTTGAGGAGATTTTCAGTGGGCGGACTGGAAGGGTGTGACCGAGTCTGTATGCAGCTAAATGTTGTTCAGGACTTGTAGCCTGTGGTTTTAAAAAAAGAATGTACAAATAGCATGCATGGACTTACATATACAGACAAATCTCTTGAAAACATTGTGATTTGTAGTTACTTCACTTAAGCCATGGTCAGCATGGCAAAGTTTTGAAGAAAATGTATTTGGAAATATTTACTTTCATGCATTTAATCTTAATGACTAACTTCCTGACTTGGGCGTTGAAAGCATTTCAGACGGGAGGGCTCGAAGTTTATTTATCTTAGATTGAAATACAACAAGGCAGATGAATGGTCTTTCACCATGGTTTGAAATGTCTCCTGTACCCTCACATCACAGACGGGTTTAACAGTCCTTTATTGTGGCATTTAGCCACATCAGAAATATAATCCTAAACGATTTGTTCATGTTTCCACAACTTCCATTTGGCCAAAACAAAATTTGTACTTTTTGATGCAATTTTTGGCAACACAACATATATATTACACTAACTGATTTCACACACCTTCAACCACATAGAAGATGACTAGTTACTGAAACCAGTAATCTGCTTCTCCATGGCACATGGTTGAGTACCATGGCCGTCAAGCCCTCAGTTCACTTTTCTGTGTTGGTGTGTCTGTAGTTGTTTATATGTGAGCAGGTCTTAATGCACATTTTAAACATGTTAGATTGCTTTTTTAAATTTGTGGGTTTGCACAGAGGCTGACACCGAGCCATCACGCATCCTTACTATGTAAGATAAACATGCAACATACCACCTCTTTATTTAACTGTGTTTCTCTACCTCCATTCATCCTGCTGCCATTTGTAATAAACCCAAAGCATCCAGAATGATCCGGTCCTCAACTACCACAGTCTCAGGCTACTTCCATGACATAATGTCCCACAGGAGCTAATGGACACTAGCTAATAACACAGTAGCTAATGGACACTAGCTAATAACACAGCAGATAATGGACACTAGCTAATAACACAGCAGATAATGGACACTAGCTAATAACACAGTAGCTAATGGACACTAGCTAATAACACAGTAGCTAATGGACACTAGCTAATAACACAGCAGATAATGGACACTAGCTAATAACACAGCAGATAATGGACACTAGCTATTAACACAGTAGCTAATAAACTCATCTAAGACCAGGTTCACCACTAGTCCAGGCTGTATTGGGCCTTTGTCTATGGCCAAACAGGTTTTGCATTTTGATGGCAAAAGTGTCAGGTTTAAATGTAATGACTAAAAGTAAAGAAGATTAAAATAGACAATTTATTTCCCGAAGGCCAGCCAACTTCTCATTTTTTAGAAGTCGCTGTTTGTTCTTTCTGCTTCCTCACCAGTTTCACAAGTTCTCTATAGATGCAGAATGTTCCACATATCTGTCAGAAACCTTACTACCATTGAGGAAGTTGGGCAAAAGGTCACTTCCTCTGGTTATGTAGATAATCTGTCTGAAGTTGCTCACTCTTCTTGTGCAAAAATACATGACTCATTAAAAGTGATTCATGTTAAACTATTTTGCCCTTCAGTTCAGTTAACTTGCTGAACAAAATGCCAAAAAACGTGAAGTGCAACAGGTAAACATTTCTGCATTGCCACATCTTCCCTTATCATTAAATAGTCTGTTCTTGTTTTAATTCTAATGCATCGTATTTGTCCATATAATACTCGAATATCAGAGTTCTGCCCACTGTTTTCTGGCAGGTCTCATTGGCTCTGACTGGAGTTCACTATCTATTTTAAGACTTTGTTTTTCAGTGATATGTGAACTTGGGGTTGTTCAGAGGATTTATCCTGTTGACAAAAGGAAGTGAACTCAGCTTAGTACCATCAGAAGCAAATAAAAAAATCTGTCCCGCTACAAATGATTTGTTCCGACAAGACATGAAAATTAATAATTACAGCTCATTGTCACACTTCAGTAACTCGGATTTCCATATCATATTTTTACGAGACAGTATTGGCTGTTAACCACTATTAAAAGCTTTTTAATGATGGTGATACAGGAGGACCTGAACTCCAGATTTGTCAGAGAAAAGCAGCTCAGTATAAACAGGCATGGACATGAAAGGAGCTCCAAGAATCTGGGCGGTTCTCCTCGGACGAGTAGCAGAAAGTGTGCACACGTCCTCACACAAAACAGCTAAAAAAGCAAATACTTCATATCATTCTAGGAAATGATTCCCCCTTCTTAAAAGTAAGGACTGTGGAAGGAGATGGTGAGAATATTCTCTTGCATTTTGATGATGGTGAATTGACGATGATTTTGTGATTTCAGAACTGCAGTAGAAAGTTTAAAGTCATTTTCCAGTTTACAAAGTGAGTTTGATCAGACAACGGTTATTCGTGTTAACGTAAACAAATCTTTTCAAAGTAAAAGTGGCTTAAAAGTCTCTTGCGTTACATGTCGGCGCATTGGAATGTTGAGTAGTGCGAGGATGATGCAATACCAGTCAAATTTTAATCAGAAATAAACTGCTGCAGGTCCTGAAAATAAATGTATAAAATGAATAACAAGTTTAATTATGAATATTATATAATTATTATACGTAATAATAAAGTGTCAGGGGCAGTGTGTAAATATTTCCCTGATCTTCGCTTTGCTCATTTAAAGGACCGTTATGTAGGATTTAGTGGCATCTAGCGGTGAGGTTGCAGATTGCAACCAACTGAATACGCCTACCGTCACCCCTCCCTTTCCAAATCTGTAGGAGAACCTACAGTGGCCTTCAGGTGCCAGTAGATACTTCCAAAATGATGTCATCGTCTATGACTGCATCGAGCAGCCATAACGTGTCAAGTGGTGAGTTTCCTTTAGATTGATAGATTTAGAAATTGTATTTAGTTACTCAGTTTGTAAAACTATAGGCCATAGCCAGTCTTCATCAGCACAAATCTAATCGGGGGGCATTAGGGAACCATGGGGGCACAAACTGCTGTTCGAGAACTCAGTCTATGATGTAAATGCTTGATAATACAAGTTTACCATCAACAACCAACACACCAACCCAGTTCCAATTTCAAAACATGCTGCAAAGTCACACTCACACACACACACACACACACACACACACACACACACACACAGAGCACTGTGCACGCATGCAAAAAATATAGCCTATGTGCAAGCCACGTCTTCTCGCGTTCTCGTTCTCCCGCCCCCCTCCCTCTCCCCCCGTCTCACAGACCTTTGTATTGTAACTCATCATCATTGCAGCCATAGTTATGTTAATCCTTTTGGCAGCCTATCAAAGCATTTGAGAGTGTGTTGGGATGTAACTCGAGACATTGATCCTTTTTAGATTTTAAATGTGCATTATGCTTGTTTAAAGTAAGTGATGCTATGCTTCACTGCTAACACAAGCTCATGTTCCTTTTTGTGTGTCTAGGTTTGATGCAGGGAAGGACAACTTCATTGACCTTATGGAGCTGAAACTGATGATGGAGAAGCTGGGCGCTCCCCAAACCCACCTGGGCCTGAAGAACATGATCAAAGAGGTGGACGAAGACCTGGACAACAAGCTGAGCTTCAGAGAGGTGAGCTCTGATGAAGTCTTATCTCGTCTTGAGCGTGTCCATGATGATGCCTTCATCTCACGACATTCCGGTCTGGCTGTTCCTTGTTTTCCCTCTATCAATGGAGCTCCATCTCTTCTCTCTTCCTCCAGTTCCTGCTGATCTTCAGGAAGGCGGCGGCCGGAGAACTGGAAGAGGACAGTGGCCTCATCGTCTTGGCCCGTCTGTCAGAGATCAACGTCTCTACTGAGGGCGTGAAAGGAGCCAAGACCTTCTTTGAGGCCAAAGTAAAGCCATCTGTTTTCTCAGGGACTCTAAGGAAGTGTCGTATCTGAGGAGAGATTTAAAAGATAGCACAATTCTCTCTTTCTGGAATCACTCCGGTCATAGGAACAGCTAACTTAAGACTACAGAGACATGATGAATTCATACAGACAAAAATACCATCACATAATTCGTTTTCCTTCATGTAGAGTAGGTTGATATGTGTGATTTCAAAACCTATCGGGGAGGTGGCGGTTAACTCTGACATTAAGTGTCAGTAGACTTTATTTGTCCATCTGTTCTGTCTTACAGGTCCATGCCATCAATGAGTCCAACCGCTTTGAGGCTGAGATACGCCAAGAGCAAGAGGAGAAGAAGAAGCAGGCGGAGGAGAGGAAGCAGCGACAAGCAGCCTTCAAGGAGCTCCAGTCAGCATTCAAATGATCTCCTCCATCTTCACCGTTGGACCCTTCGTTCAGCCCTTCTGTGATGTACCGTCTCTCTTTCTGTCGTTTCATACGTGTTTGCTCTAGAAAGCTGTGCTTTGGAAAGTAAGTGAGCAAGGCAGCAGTGATTTGTGTTGGGTTAAGCACTGGTCTGTTGTACGATGGGTTGCATCTATTAGTTCCAGGGTACCACCACTACCCGCAATGATGGTGGTTTTGTCTGTGTCCTCTGGAGAACATTGTAAGTTCATGTCCCTTCACTGTTAATGTTTTCATCAATGACACTGGTTGTGAAAGTGTGATGTAAAGGCTTTTAAAGGGTGGTGGTAGTGACGATGCTTAATTGTAATATTGTGTTGTAACATTTTGTTTGAACATGGTGTCCAGTGCCTGTTTGTTCAGTCCATTGTAAATGGTTTGGTAACTTGGTGACTCCATAGTTTGGCTGTACATGTCGTATCCTGTAAGTTTCATTCTGTCCTGGTTGCAGTGTAATTTTCTTGCCGGAGTGTCGGATCAACCTTTCCTGATTCCGTGAGATACTCCAGCAGGATGTTCCATACACATAATTACATCCTAATATTGGGTTTATTCAGTGTTTAATTTTGACCGATAATCTAGCTCTATTTTTAATGTTAGCTCTATATTTTTTAATATTGGGGCAGGGTGGGATGGGGGTGGGGTTTTGCATGAGTGGTGGTGGGCATTTATTTTTAACCAGTGTGGTTTGCATGAGCACTGTGAAGTTCTGACAATCCTGAGCGTCTTCTTGCTAACCACCCCTGTCGATAAGCTACTGACATGCAACACTGTTCTACCAAATGGCAGTCTGTACTGAACACATTACTACTGCTCATTCTGATTCAACTTGGATGGAAAGAGCACAGATCAGGAAGTCTGGTGGAGCAAACATACTGCAGTACTGGACTTCCCAGTAGTGCTTCCTGTCTGGTGATGTCACGTGACTGTGACACATCCATGGGGAAATTTGGGTAAAGGAGATGGATGAATTTGGTGTTCAATTTCATAGCATGTTTGTACCTCCGGGTATTCATACAGACGAGGTTTGTACCCGTTATGTGTTCAATACATAACGGTGGCTTTAATCCCAAACTCACTCAAAGCATTTTAACTTGATGCTGATTGAGCCGCATTTGGTCCGCATGTGGCCGTTCAGTATTTCAGCTCTGTATGCAGAAGCTTATCAAACCTGTCATACAGATGAATTTGGATAACTAAGCATCAAACAAAATGATTTTCCAACCCACGTCCATGTCAAAGCAGTACTCAGCAAGAGACATGCTGTGGTTTCTCCTTTACTCAGTTTTGCAAGATGAAACTTGTGTGATGCACTCGATCAGAAATCAACTGAACCTTTCAAAGCTTTGCCAGATATCTGCACAATTTGCACTCGTTTGGTCATTTGCATGAGTTTAATCAAGAGATTTAATGATTTAAAAAAAATCAATTAGCTTCACGTTTTGCTTAAAGAAACTAACCCAGCTAAACTGACATGTTCATGTTTTGCGTTAGAGCACATTATAGAATATTTTATATATTGTTTGTCCTCATAAAGGGCTTGGCTTTTGAAAGTAATATTGTGGCTTCAAAGCAAGTGGGTGAAGCGGAGACTGAAGGGAAGGGGTACGATGATTTTCAATATTCGGCAGGATTTTGGTGTGATGACTGTAAACTTGGTATCGTCTGGTGATACGGTGCGTCACGGCACATCGCAACTGAGAAGCGGTGATATAAATATATATTTTTTTCATGACTAAATTCAAAAATAATTTTAGTTTTATATGTAGAGGAGGGATTTTGTGAAATCTTCTGTGTTATCGTGGCTGCTGAACACAAGCCGGTCTGTCAAGGTAAAGAAGCGACAGCCGCTGGCTCGCCTTACAGTGAAGGGGACGAGCCGCCTGCTTGGTCTGCGAGTAAAGAGACCGGTTTGTTTTTCGTCGTGACGTAGAGGTTGGTTTGTAAACCGTGTTTGTGTCAAATGCTGAAGTGAAATCTGTTGTTGGCTTCTGTTTTTATGTTCTCTGCTGCTCCCGTTTGTCCAGAACAAACCAACTTTTAACTGAACCCAAAAAGAGGAAGAACAGAACAAATGAATTCAGTGTTTCCCTACGTTCTCTTATTCATTCCTTTGTCTTTATGCCCTAAACATTCTCATGACCGTTGGGAACATTGTGCCAAAAGTGCTTTCTCTACACTTCAGTCCAGTCTGACATTCCCATGAGAACGTAGAATTTAAAATGCTTAAAGATCGCTTTAACAGTTGGAAGAGATGCTGTTCCTCACATTGAGCTCAGTGTAATGAAGTGTAGTGGAAATCAGACGTCCCTGACTCGGACCCAGAAGCCTGTTTATTCTCTGCCTGAAGAAAACTTGTTCATCCAGAATAAGATAAAACATTGTTATCTGATTATTATTGTTATCGTATTGTTATCACTTATTTGAAGATTTGGTTCGAGTTTAGAGTTTGCGCTCCTCCTCAGTGTTTGGACTGATTCCTTCTGATTTTCAGGGCTTCATTCTTTTGCTGTGATTTGAACAATTCAGCGTTTCTAATTGTTTTTCACTGTATTGTCCCACAGACTAATGGAGAAATCTGTCTGCTCCATACTTGCTTTTATTTTTAACTGTAACAAAAAGGCATTATTATTTTTGTTGCAATAAATTTCGATTTCTAATTTGAATCTGTATTAGTGCCTTGTATCTGTTGACATCCCGGTCTCTTTTTAAAGTTTCAGTCCTGGAGGGTCGTCGTTTGACCTTGTTGGTGACGTGATGCAGACCACTTCATGATGCACTGATAGCCACGCCCTCTACATGAGGCACATCGCCCCCTGATTGGCTCGTCAAAGAGGAAGCGATTGAAGTCCTCCATCCCAATTGGCTGGTCACACAGACAGGAAATGGTTTTAAACTTGCCGGATACGACGTCAGTAATGTCGGGGAAAGTACTCTTATTACTACCTTTAGAATATCTCTGGGATGCTGAATGCTAGAGACTCACTCCTTTGCTACCAGAAGCCCAGCGTTGTGCTGTTCGAAACTTGGCTCCCGTGTGATCGTGTCTTTCAGAAGCTTTGTACTGCAGCCTTGAACTGCGGTGTCTTTTTAGAGACTTCTTACAATAAGTCGATAAGGACAAATCCAACACATAACGTCTTCTGTGATTATCAAAATGTCCATGTCAAAAGCGGTCTGTTGTTGTTAGCCTCGCCAACAGCAATCCAACGATGCCTTGAGTTTGTCGACCAATCAGGTGCCTTGGGTTGAGTCTCTCGGCAGCACTGGTCTGAAAAGCACTGCACAATCGAATCATTGGCGGTCACTCGGTACCGATTGTGACGGTCCTCGGGTGGGCGTAGAGGCCGATCCTGGAGCCGCATAATGGGAGGACGCCTGTGCGTGACAGCTTTTTACGTGGAGAGGCTGATGCGCCTGCAGCCACCACACGGTCCTTTGGCAGGGGGTGGCCAGAGTCCAATGGCATGGAGAACCAAGACGATTGGGGACCACCCTCTGTTGCAGCCTTCATCCGCCTTCACTGCCATTGTGACCTGGAGACATCTTGGCTAGAATTTTTATTTTTCCCCCCTGATTGTAAAGACTTGGGAGAACATATATATATATATATATATATATATATATATATACAGACACACATGCACACATACAGATGGGTGACAGATTAAAGAAATACCCAACATAAAGAGTGTTAGTAAGGTGTTGGTCCACCATGAGCCTCCAGAACATCTTCAGTGCTCCTTGTCATAGATTCTACAAGTCTCTGAACTCTACTGGAGGGAGGGATGGACACCATTCATCCAAAAGATGCTCCCTCATTTGGTGTTTTGATGATGGTGGTGGAAAGCGCTGTCTAACACGTCGATCCAAAACCTCCCATAGGTGTCAAGTTGGATGGAGATCTGGTGACTGTGATGGCCATAGCAAATGATTTACATCATCTTCATCCTCATCAAACCATTCAGTGACCCTTCTTGTCCTGTGGTTGGGGGCATTGCCATCTGGGAGGAGACCGCTCCCATCAGGATAGAAATGTCTCATCATAGGATAAAGGTGATCACTCAGAATAACGTTGTATTGATTTGCAGTGACCCTTCCCTCTAAGGGGACAAGTGGACCCAAACCATGCCAGGAAAATGCTCCCCACAGCATAACAGAGCTCACAGACCGCCTCACTGTAGGGGGGGGGGGTTCAATCATTCAGGTTTTTCCTTTCATTTGTCACCTGTCTGTATAGAATAATAATAATAATCATCATCATCATCATCATTACATTTATATGAAGGTAATGGTACAAGAGAAGACAGAATAAATCAATAAAATGAAATAAAATGTCAAACCGTGATGAAATAGAGATGGCGGAATGAGATGAATCAAAACAGAGGCGAGTAAAATTGATTTAAACGGCGAATTTAGAGCGAGTGAATATAGCGGTGGTGTTTTTGAGGAGCGCTCCCTCGTGTGGAGACAGAGGGAAGTGCAGGCCGGAGGCGGGACGGGCTCAGGTGACGCCGCTCTGCGCTGTCGCCGTGTGGAGCTGCTGATGTCCACCGACCACAGCTCCGGTAAGGCTTAAGCTCTTCTTCGTTTCTTTAACAAAGCAGAATAATTATGTTGTGAGGCTCTTTTTTTTCCTTCTTTTTGTAGTATTCATCAAAGTAGGACATCTGTGGCCTGGCTGATCACAAAGCCTTGTCGTTAATGATAATTATCTCATTTGTGCAACAGGTTATCATGCAATATGACTGCTTTTTGCATTTCTGCACATATTTCCATTGTGTTTCAGTTGAATTGAAACCACACAAGGGGGGTAGCTCTAATGCTTTCCTATTAGCTTAGTGTTGTTATTTTTTTTAATGTGAGGAGCCAACCAGCTGCTCCCACATCTCTAATTCAGTTTTGTTTCTCTCGGCCGTCGTCTCTTCTCTCCTCCTTCATTTCTGCTTAGATAGACTGAAGGTTCGTGGGCTGGTTTGCTTTCTCTAATCATCCATTTAAAAAAGGTAACGGTGTCCACCAGAGGGAAACTCTATCTGCTGCCCCCCTCCAACACCCCCCCTCCAGCACCCCCCCCCCCCTCTGCCCCCCTCCAAGGCTTTCATTTCAATCTTTTTCTCCTCTCTGCACCCGCCCTATTTTACCCCCAACACACACACACACCGGCGGGTACCCTGCTGGCCGCAGGTCTGAAGGTATTGTCGTCTGTCAGGCCGACATTCGCGGTGAGATCCATCTCTTTTATTCCCCCCTTTTCCAATTCAACGTCCTTCACTGGCCCGTCAGAGCCGGCATGTCCTTCAGTGCTTCTCTTTTTAAGATCTAGGGGAAAAAAGCAACACACGCACACATGCCCTGCAGCCGTCCAGGAGCCCTGACCTTTGACCCCGCGGGATGATCAGCGTTGGACAGCCGTCGTTCCTCGTGACTCCTCCCACACAGAGGTCAGTCCCTCGCCACACAGGTCACCGGTATCTGCATAACGCCTCATTCAGAACCACTTATGTGAAAACTTAACCGTTAAGTATGACCGGTGTGAAGCTATGGTCCTTAATCCAAATGTAATTCAAAGTTTCACCCCCGCTACCAAACTACCAACCACAGGACAGCAAGTGTCATGCTCAGTAATCCAGGTAAGCAAATCACAGAAGGTTGAATCAGTTCATCTGGAGCAGAATATTTATTGGCAGATACGTTTCATCACTCGTCTAATGCCCCTTTTGCACGACATGGTGCCGGCTCGACTCGGCTCGGCTCGCTTCTGTGTCGTTTTCCTGTACCGTCACAGTACCCCCTCGGTGTAGGGTTTTGGTACCCGCTGCAGCTTTTTTGGAATCTCGACAAAGGCGGTTCCAGAAAAGTGGTAACAGTTACCAAAATGCCGGTACTTTCCACTAATGGAAAACGAAGAAAGGGCGAGTCGAGTCGGGTTGAGCCGGTACCATGTAGTGGAAAAGGGTGACGGCACAGGAAGCCGCTTTCACTCCCAAATTGATTGACAGGTGTCTTAATACAAGGACTAACCGTAAACAACAACTAAATGTGAGTTTCTAATGTGTTCTGATGCTGTAAAAGGTGTGTTCACATCTCTGATGGTTGTAAAGACTGGAGTCAAACAGACCCACATGTTCTATTACACACAACATGATTATTTTACATCTACGACTCAAACTCTTCAATTATTTATGAAAGTATACCTCCGTTTGACATGGTCAGATAAATCACAGATTGGGTCTTTGAAGTGTTGTGCGGCCCAGCAGAGTGATGACTTTTAAAGCAGCGGTTCCCAAACTTTAGGCAACATAGCCTTCTCCATCCTGAGCGGGGTGGTGCACCGCCAGTCCCCACAGCTTCACCAACACCAACACAGCCTGTTTATACTCACGTCACAGGCATCAAGTTCAATCATGTACGGATAATCACAACACACCGAACACAGTGTTCAAGAGGTCACAACAATGTGTCGTCACATTCAAATGAGCCGCATTTAAGAAAAATTGCATCAAGTTTAAATTATAATTAATCATACACAACAGAGCGGTTATGGAAATTAGAACGCCGGTATTTGAATCAAATTGCAACAAAGTTACACACGATACCCCTCATAAAGAACAAAGAGAACGACGCACGCATGGGCTCAGAAACCGATAAGACGGAGAAAACGAGGATCCGTTAGACGAGCTGCACAGGCACCACACTATGGGACTCCCTGATTTAACGATCTAATGATCTAATCCACAGTCATTTTTCCATAGATAA
Source organism: Lampris incognitus (assembly GCF_029633865.1). NCBI lineage: Eukaryota > Metazoa > Chordata > Actinopteri > Lampriformes > Lampridae > Lampris > Lampris incognitus. The sequence goes on along the minus strand of NC_079212.1, from coordinate 10,234,698 downwards.
TGACGTCATGGCTGATTTCAAGCCCGGCGGTTCAGCTGAGACCTCCTCAGGTTCCTTTAAACCCGTCAGGACGTCGAGGAGTCACCAGGAGCTCCACAAGGAACTGCTGCTGGCCCACAGAAAGTAGGAACCACGACCACAAATGAACCAATACTGTAAAAAGAGGTCGTTTGTTATTTTAAAGAAGAGACGATATGATGTCTACATTCTCTGACTTTGCTACATAGTTATGTAGGACAGTTGTGATTTAGGACATAGTTATGTATAGTTATGTATGACATATTTATGTAGGACAGTTGTGATGTAGGACATAGTTATGTATAGTTATGTATGACATAGTTATGTAGGACAGTTGTGATGTAGGACATAGTTATGTATAGTTATGTAGGACATGGTTATGTCGGACTGTTGTGATGTAGGATATGTCAGACAACATGAGTAGGACAGGTTTGTCTCACCGTTGCTTATGAAATAATAAATTTGCAGTCTTGTGTTAACTTTAGTGCCCATAATTAAACAGCTTTCTCCAGAGACTTCTCTCCAAACTCTGCCTTCATGAAGAATACATGAGTGTCTCTCTTTCTCTCTCTGACATCACACCCCGACCCGCCATCTTGGAGTCGCCTGGCATGTAAAGTGATATGTGAACAGAGATGGACCTGAATGGGAGTTCTGCATCTCATCACGTTCCCACAGGAATGTCCAGACAAATATTTCTCTGACGCTATGAACTGTCCTGGCCACCCGTATCACAGCGTTGATGACCTCTGACCCAGTAAACCCCCTGTTACACTGCTGTTTGTTTGCTGACATCAGTGTCAGAGCTCAAACCTGACATGTGACCGTTGTAATTGCCTCACATTGTCAGTTAAGTTTCTAGTTTGGCACCTTTTGGGCTATTTTTTAGTTCCTACCTATGATATAAAGTAGTCCTAGAGGCGGAAATAATTCCTGCCACTTCAGTGTTCCGCACGTAATTAATAAAACCAAACACCTTGCAAGCAAAACGCAAAAGCACCAAAATAACAATGGCAAGACCTTAGAAAAGAAGAAGGAAGAAACAAGCAGGATTTGGCCCCTCTTAACTAGTAACCCAGATGGCAAAGAATCTGGGGCCCAAATATGGCCCACATGTGCAATTATCTTACGGCCCACATTTGGCCTTGAATGACGTCGTTGACTCAGGGTCATGACATTTGGGCCTCTTCTGGCCCACACAGCATGTGCCTTAACTAAAGTCAAGCCTGGCTCATTACATTTGGGCCACATCTGGCCCACATAGTATGTGCTGTAATCCAAGTCAAGCCTGGTTCATTACATTTGGGCCACATCTGGCCCAACCAACAGTTGCCAGTGTCGTAACTGAGCCGTAAGTACCAAAAGTGCCCCAGATTAGGCCCAAATGTGTCTGCTATCTGGGAAGCAGCCTACGAGTTCTCACAGGTCGGTCCGATAGAGGAATAAAGCCCCAATTTTTAACCTCGTGCCTCATGTCTATACTGGAGGGGCTATAGCCATCATGGATTTTCTCTAAATGTGCCAGAACACAGTCCATCTCCGTGGGTCACCAAGGCAAATGTCTTCCATCCGCTTTAATGATGGCATGTAAACGACTCTAAAGCACTGAATGATTGTTTTTGGACTTTACGGCTTCTGGAGCTAGAAGGAGGAAGACTGGCGTGTTCACCAACCATGCATCAATCAGCTGAACAGATTTAAGACGGTTCTAAGATGATCCGTGATCCTGTAAGATGAAACCTCCATTAACCTGGATTTGAAGACGAGCCTTGATACCCAGGTCACTTGTGTGTCGTACAGTCGATGCTCGCAGAAGTCATGACTTCCCTGTGAACTTGGGGTGAATCTCAGTTCAACTTTGTGAAATGGGCTCTGATAATGCGTTATTGATCTGCTCCAATACTAATGTGGATCTACACTCACCGGCCACTTTATTAGGCACACCTGTCCAACTGCTCGTTAACGCAAATTTCTAATCAGCCAATCACATGGCAGCAACTCAATGCATTTAGGCATGTAGACATGGTCAAGACGATCTGCTGCAGTTGAAACCGAGCATCAGAATGGGGTAGAAAGGTGATTTAAGTGACTTTGAACGTGGCATGGTTGTTGGTGCCAGCCGGGCTGGTCTGAGTATTTCAGAAACTGCTGATCTACTGGGATTTTCACGCACAACCATCTCTAGGGTTTACAGAGAATGGTCCGAAAAAGAGAAAATATCCAGTGAGCGGCAGTTCTGTGGGCGAAAATGCCTTGTTGATGCCAGAGGTCAGAGGAGAATGGCCAGACTGGTTCGAGCTGACAGAAAGGCAACAGTAGCTCAAATAACCACTCATTACAACCGAGGTATGCAGAAGAGCATCTCTGAACGCACAACACGTCGAACCTTGAGGCAGATGGGCTCCAGCAGCAGAAGACCACACCGGGTGCCACTCCTGTCAGCTAAGAACAGGAAACTGAGGCTACAATTCGCACAGGCTCACCAAAATTGGACAATAGAAGATTGGAAAAACGTTGCCTGGTCTGATGAGTCTCGATTTCTGCTGCGACATTCGGATGGTAGGGTCAGAATTTGGCGTCAACAACATGAAAGCATGGATCCATCCTGCCTTGTATCAACGGTTCAGGCTGGTGGTGGTGGTGTAATGGTGTGGGGGATATTTTCTTGGCACACTTTGGGCCCCTTAGTACCAATTGAGCATCGTGTCAACGCCACAGCCTACCTGAGTATTGTTGCTGACCATGTCCATCCCTTTATGACCACAGTGTTCCCATCTTCTGATGGCTACTTCCAGCAGGATAACGCGCCATGTCATAAAGCTCGAATCATCTCAGACTGGTTTCTTGAACATGACAATGAGTTCACTGTACTCAAATGGCCTCCACAGTCACCAGATCTCAATCCAATAGAGCACCTTTGGGATGTGGTGGACTGGGAGATTCGCATCATGGATGTGCAGCCGACAAATCTGCAGCAACTGCATGATGCTATCATGTCAATATGGACCAAACTCTCTGAGGAATGTTTCCAGTACCTTGTTGAATCTATGCCACGAAGGATTAAGGCAGTTCTGAAGGCAAAAGGGGGTCCAACCCGGTACTAGCAAGGTGTACCTAATAAAGTGGCCAGTGAGTGTATATGGACTTCATATCGCAACACACTCCTGGTCACATTCAGCTAGCTAGACGATAGCATGCACACACACACACACACACACACACACACACACACACACACACACACACACACACACACACACACACACACACACACACCAACACACACACACACACACACACACACACATTTCCTCATGGGGGTTAATTTCCCCTCCCTGATTTCCTCTATTTTTTCATATTTCTCACACTGAATGGTTTCAGATCTTCATACAAAATGTAATATAAGGCAAGAAGAACCTGAATAAACACAAAATACCATTTTAAACGATCATTTCATTTATTTAAGGACATAAGTTATCCAATACCCATAACACCCATGTGAAAAAGTAATTGCCCCTCTGAACTTAATAACTGGCTGTGCCACCTTTAGCAGCAACAACTGCAACCAAACACTTCCTGTAACTGGAGCTCAGTCTTTCAAATCGCCGTGGGGGAATTCTGGCCCACTCTTCTTTGCAGAATTGCTGTAATTCAGCAACATTGGAGGGTAATCGAGCATGAACTGCTCGTTTAAGGTCCTGCCATGGCATCTGGACGGGGTTCAAGTCAGGACTTTGACTAGGCCACTCCAAAACCTTAATTTTGTTTCTCTTGAGCCATTCTGAGGTGGACTTACTCTTGTGTTCTGGATCATTGTCCTGCTACATGACCCGATTACACTTCATCTTCAGATCGCAGACGGATGACTCGACATTCTCCTTCAGAATTTTCTGGTAGAGAGCAGAATTCATGGTTCTTCAGTCATGGCAAATCTTCCAGGCCCTAAGACAGCAAAGCATCCCCCACATCATCACAGTACCGTCACCACGTTTGACGGTTGGTATGATGTCCTTATTGGGAAATGCTGTGTTTGCTTTACGCCAGACATAACGGGACCCGTGCCTTCCAAAAAAAATCCACTTTTTAACTCATCTGTCCACAGAACGTCATCTCAAAATGTTTGGGGGTCATCAATGTGTTTTTGTTTTGTTTTCTTTTTTCCAATGTGAGACGAGCACTAATGTTTTGCTCAGCTAGCAGTGGTTTGCGCCTTGCAACTCTCCCATGAAAAGTCCATTTTTGTCCCGTCTCTTTCTTACTGTCGACTCGTGAATGATGACCTTAGCTGAGGCTAAGGCCTGCAGCTCTTTAGATGTTGTCATGGGTTTTTTTTTTGTGACTTCCAGGATGAGTCGTCGCTGCACCCTTGGAGGAAATTGGGTCGGCCGGCTTCTCCTGGGAAGATTCACCACTTTTCCAAGTTTTCTCTGTTTGGAGACGATGGGTCTCACTGTGGTTCGCTGGAGTCCTAGAGTCTTAGAATCGCTTTGTAACCCTTTCCAGACCGACATGTCTCAACAACCTTTCTCCTCATCTCTTCTGGAAGGGCTTCTGATGGCAGTATAGTGTGCTGCTTGTCGAGACCTTGTAGCCTACTTTATGTTGATGGTGAGGTTTTATATAAGTCATGTCAAGATTCAAAAGGGCTGGCAGTCATCATCAAACCCGGGTGTGTCTGCTCTAATTGAATCCAATGATCAATTAAATTTGGTTAATTGGTTGATTGACCAACTAAGGGGGCAATTACTTTTTCACACTGGGTCAGTTGGTGTTGGATAACTTTTTTCCTTAAATAAATAACATTATCATTTAAAAACTATATTCTCGAGGACCTCTTCCTTTTATATTACATTTTGTATGAAGCTCTGAAAGCATGAAGTGTGACAAATATGCAAAAATAGAGGAAATCAGGAAGGGGAACTTAACCCCCATGAGGGAGGGGGTGAATGCTTTTTCATGACACTGTAGTACTATCTCCTCCCTTGTCTTACTTCATCTAATCTCATTTTACATCTTGTGTCACCTCGTCTCACGTCGTCGCCCTTGTCTCGTCTCTGGTCCAGGGGTCTGGTGCTGAGCAGCAAGCTGGAGCTGCAGCGGGTCCTGGAGAGGAGGAGGAGGGAGCAGAGTGAGCGGGAGGAGCAGCAGCAGAGCAGGACTCCTCTGGAGGAGGTTCTGCTCAGACGCCAGCGGAAACAGCAGGAGGTAACTCATCCGCTCATCACAGAACGGACACTTCACTCTGTTGGTGGGACAATAGGCGTCACTGCACATCGACTCAAAACAGCGTCGAAACAACAGACGAACCCAATTCGGTTTAGGATCTCAGATGTTTGGGCGGCACGGTGGCGCAGTGGTGAGTGCTGTCGCCTCACAGCAAGAAGGTCCTGGGTTTGAACCCCAGGGTTGTCCAAACTTGGGGGTCATCCCAGGACATCCTCTGTGTGGAGTTTGCATGTTTTGCCCGTGTCTGCGGTGAGTTTTCTCCGGGTGCTCTGGTTTCCCCCACCATCAGGAGAAACATGCATGTCAGGGTTTATACTCCTGTCTGTGCCCCTGACCGAGGCAATGGGAAGAGAACTGGAGTTGGTCCCCGGGCGCAGCATGAAGGCAGCAGCCCACTGCTCCTAGCGACACAGCTCACAGCTAGGATGGGTTAATTTGCAGTAACTGAATTTCCCCAAGGGGATTAATAAAGGAAACTTAATTAACTTCATATTTCAGACATCTTAACGTGAACTGAACCAGTCTGGGTTTCTGCCGGAGAAAGAGGGAATGTGGAATACTGATACGAATGCTTTGTTCTCCCTGTCAGCAGGAGAGACAGCAGGAGGAGCAGGTCCGGGAGGAGGCGCAGCTGCTGGAGTTTGTCAGAGTCCGACAGAACCTGAGGAAGATCCAGAACAAATCCTCCAAATCCAGTAATGAAGAATACACTGAGAAAAAATGACTCTGATGGACATGAAGGAAGCGGAAAGCACCGGCCTGTAATCTGTTCTTATGGACGTTCGTGTTGAAGTCAGGTCCTTTTGTAGCACTTTGGTTTATATGCAGAGAACTTATCCTGGGCTTCATGCTGGTTTATTCATACAGATAGCTATGAAGACTCTATTTTCTCCAGTGAAGTGGTAGAGAAGTGTGATCTGTCGCCATGTAGAGATGAACATGTAGAGATAAACAGACATTTGTCCCACACATCTGATTAAATGGGACAGGACGAGGCCGGCAATGTGAAGTATTCATATTTGTCTAAATTCTCTGTTTTCTGTGTGTTTGGGATAGGAATTAATTGTAATCTTCAAAAAAGTAACAGAGCAGCTCTAAATCTCACGATTTATTTTTTTTATTTTTCTCCCCAATTGTACTTGGCCAATTACCCCACTCTTCTGGGCTGTCCTGGTCGCTGCTCCACCCCCCTCTGCTGACCCGGGGAGGGCTGCAGACTGCCACATGCCTCCTCCGATTCATGTGGAGTCGCCAGCCGCTTCTTTTTGCCTGACAGTGAGGCGTTTCACCAGGGGGACGTAGCGCGTGGGAGGATCATGCTATTCCCCCCAGGTCCTCCTCCCCCCGAACAGGTGCCTCGACCGACCAGAGGAGGCACTAGTGCAGCGACCAGGACACATACCCACATCCGGCTTCCCACCTGCAGACACGGCCAATTGTGTCTGTAGGGATGCCCGACCAAGCCAGAGGTAACATGGGGATTCAAACCAGCGATCCCCGTGTTGGTAGGCAACGAAGTAGACCACCACGCCACCTGGGTGCCCCTAATCTCACTATTAATCATATTTCAAATATTTTCTTTGCCTCTAAAAGTCATGAAATGGTTTTTTCTGTCTGCCGCTGTCAGAGCTTTTTAACATGGCTCTGAACACATGAAACGGTTCCAAGGCCACATCCAGGTTTTAGTTTAACACAAACAAAGAAATAGATTCACAAGTCTGTAACATGTTAATTAGAAAGCATAAGTAATTAATGACATCAGCTGACGTAGTATTGGATTAAAGGGAACACGTGTCGTTCTATGGGACACGTTGGGACGACACTGACAGAGATCTTCGACACTGATAGACCTTCACTGTGAAGATGGTCGGGTTATATAGAAGATAGAAACTGTTGACACCAAAGACAAGAAAACAAGCTAAACATGTCACAGCTGGCTAATATTGCCCCAAAACACATGAAAACACCATGTAAAGAATACGCTGGGGAAAACCTGCAGATTCACTGCTCCTGCATCAACTCAATCCAACTGTATTTCAGACTCAGGGTCCAGATAAAAGACAGGACATCCATCCATCCATTATCCAAACCGCTTGTCCTGCTCTCAGGGTTGCGGGGATGCTGGAGCCTATCCCAGCAGTCATTGGGCGGCAGGCGGGGAGACACCCTGGACAGACCGCCAGGCCATCACAGACAGCACATTACATAGAATAAATTACAAAGGCACCATAAAAGATAATGGTTTAAGAAAGAAGAACTATATGTTAATGTCTTATAAAGAGACAACTGTACCAATGTCTCCACAGCTGGTATTGGTAGCGTGTAGTACTAAACCTTATGTTTGATAAAACCAAGAAGATCTCATTTACAGAGGCATCAAGCCAGCAAATAAAATTACACATGAGATTTCTTAAAACAGTTTGGAAAGTATTGACTCCTGCAGCCACAAACATTTCACTTGCACTACACCATCTAGGTCTCTTAAGTAAAATGATCATGGCACCATTAGAAACTACTTGAAGTCTCTGTAAGCTTGCTTTTTTGTAGTTTGACCACAGGTGTGCAGTATAGAGTGGTGTGCAATAAGCTCTGAACAGAGACATCTTCACTCCATCTGTACACATACTAAACTTGTGTGAGAAAATGTTTGCTTGTGCATACATCATGCAACATTGCCTATAAATATCATCATCTGTCATTTGTTCTGTAATAAAATGTCCAAGATATTTCACCTTATTAGAGACACCAAGATTATTATCAGACAATTTAAAATCAGGAAATTTTAGATAATTGACCTCTTTGGTTCTGCAGACCATGACAACACTCTTACTAGCATTGTATTTGATATCACGCGCCACACCATAACACAGTACATATATTAAAGAGCTGCTGAAGACCAGCACAACAGGGACGAAGGATGACAAGGTCATCTGCATACATAATATGATTCACCAAGGTATTGACAATCATGCACCCAGTGTTACAGGCTTTCAACTGCTTGGATAGAGCATCAATATATAGATTAAAGAGACCTGGAGACCAAATTTTCCCTTGTCTTGACACCATTGCTAACCCCAAATAATATGATATTGATAATAATAATAACTTTTATTTATGTAGCACTATTATATACTTTATTTTATATACATTGGACTTCTAAATAATGTTACAAAGTGCTTTACAAAATAAATAAAACCAGACAAGGCAAAAATAAGAATAAGACCAAAGGACATGAGCAAAGAGGAAGTAACAACAATGAAAGAATAAGACCAAATAAGTAGGAATAAAAATAAAAACAGTATCATTAAATAAAACAAATATCAAACATTTGCAAAAGCTTACACAACGAGAAAAGTTTTAAGAAGAGATTTAAAAGAAACTCAAGACTTAGTTTGTCATAGTTCAGTAGGCTGAGAGTTCCATAGTGTGGGGGCTCTAACAGCATCAACCTTTGTAACAAACCAAGACCGGGGAATAGCCAGCAGGGCTCCATCTGTGGATCTTAATGGTCGAGAGGGCATATACTAGGTCAATAAATCAGAAATGTATGTAGAAGCAAGACCATTTAAAGCCTTAAAAGTGAGCAATTTTTTAAAAATCTATTCGAAATCTAAAAGGGAGCCAGTGTAAGAAGGCAAGCACAGGAGTGATATGGTCATGCCTCATTGCCCCAGTAATGAGCCGCGCAGTGGCATTTTGTACCAACTGCAGATGATGGAGGAAGCCCTTGCTGATACCCAAGTAAAGTATGTTGCAATAATCAAGCCAAGAATAGATAAAACTCCCCACTGATGTCAGGACAGCGGAGTCGCTGCTCATCTTTCGGCGCAGGTTGAAAACTCACCTCTTTAAGAACTACTACCCTGTTACTTGTTCTTAGCACTTATTGTAGTCACTCATTAAAAAAAAATCTCTTTCTTGCACTTTTACTTTAGCACTGGTTTTGCTCTTAGATGCTTGTTTAGATGCACTTATGACCTCTAATGACTAGTAGTTCTCCTGATTTCCTACATTAAATGCACTTATTGTAAGTCGCTTTGGATAAAAGCGTCGGCTAAATGACTGTAATGTAATATAATGTAATGTAATAAAAGTATGCACAAATTTTTGTAGATCATTAATTGATAAAATTACCTAATTTTAGAGATTACCTTCAGCTGGAGAACAACATGGTGGGCCAGACTGAACATGTTTGTTTTGATTATCAAAACTGAGGCTAGCATTGAATATTACCCCAAGATTCCTAGCAGCTTGCTTAAGACTACCTGACAGACCACCAAGATTTATACCAAAAGTGCTGATGGAATTTGGGGGACCAAACAGACTTATCATAGTTAAATTTAAGAAAATTTAATGACATCCAGGATTTAATGTCAGAGAGGCAAGTTGTGAGATTGGCTAGGCTGCTAGGATCTGTGGGTTTTAGTGGCATGTATAACTAAGTATCGTCAGCATAAACATGGTTAAACACATCATGAATTTGAATAGCCTGACTAAGAGGCAGCATGTATATAGAAAACTGAAGGGGGCCAAGAACTGAGCCTTGAGGGACACCACAACTCAGCTGAGACATCAAGGAAGGAGAGTTACCCAGAACAACAGAAAAGGTTCTGTTGGAGAGGTATGAGCGTAATAAACTAAGAACCAAGCCCTTGATGTCTACCCAAGTCTCCAATTAGGCAATGTAAGAGGATACAGTGATCGACCGTGTCAAAGGCAGCATTAAGTCTGAAAGAACTAAAATCAAGCAGTCACCTCTGTCTGCACTCAGCAGTAGGTCGTTAGTAACCTTAACTAGAGCTGTCTCAGTACTATGAAGTGCTCTAAAACCAGACTGGAAACAGTTAAAAATATTATTAGTGTTCATAACTGCCGGTAGCCATACCAACATGCACCCTGACTCTGCCAAATGATGGAAGCTAAGTAAATGTGGGCTTGGCTAGTACTTGGATGGGAGACCTCCTGGGAAAACTAAGTTGCTGCCGGAACCTGGTCCTCTCCATCTGGCCACTTAATCATCCTCCCATGTAATTGGCTTAATGATTCCTCCCTCAAGCTGATGTGTGGTGTGCGTTCTAGCACAAAATGGCAGCCATGCATCACCCAGGTGGATGCTACACATTGGTGGTGGTTGAGGTGAGTCATCCCCTTCACAGTGAAGTGCTTTGGGTGTCTAGAAAAGCACTATATAAATGTAATGATTATTATAAAAGATATCAATTGAGATGAAATTACTTTCTCCAGAACCTTAGATAAAAAAGACAATTTGGGGATTGGTCTGTAGTTACTTAACGACACAGGATCTAGATTAAGTTTCTTTAGCAATGGGTGAACAATGTCACGCTTAAAACTGCCTGGAAAAGAACCAGAGGCCAGAGAATTATTACGAATTTGCAGAATAACGGCTAGCAGTGGAAAATACCTTCTTGAGCAGTTTAGTGGGGATGATGTCTATGATGCAGGAGGAGGAGTTCGTATTGGAGACTGTGCTCTCTAACACTGAAATTGTAATGGGTTGAAACTGGGTAAAAGAGGCAGAATTAAAATGGAGAATGGAAAGAATGCAAGGGTCAGGCTGGGACCTGAAAAGAATTGATAATGAAAAAATAAAACTAAAATTATATAATCAAGAATTGGAAAGAGTGAAACACTTTTACGTTTTTAGGGATATGGTTTGATGAAAGACCTACATGGCTTATACATATTCAGAAAGTAGTGGAAAATGTAAGAAGGTACTAAATGTAATGAGGTGTTTAGTTGGAAGTGAATGGGGGCAGATAGAACTGCTTTGAAGACCATATACAGTGGTTTAATTGGGTCAGTATTAGATTATGGTTCTGTGGTGTATGGGTCAGCAGCAAACACTTCCCTAAGGAAATTAGATAAGATACACTATCAGGCTTTGAGATGATGCACAGGTGCATATTTAAAACAACTCCAACAGCAGGATTACATGTGGAAATGGGAGACATGCCACTAGAAATGAGAAGGATACAGCTATCCTTGAACTACTGGGTTAATTTACAGGGTCATAGTCAGGATCATCCAACACTGGACACTTTGATCCCTTGTTGGGAAAAGGAGGGGAGGGAAACAAAAAGCTTTAGATGGACAATGACACAGAAAGCGACAGAACTTGAAGTAGATCAATTAAACATGAGTCCAACAGTGCCTTTGCCAGCAATACCACCTGGGATACTTCCAGATGCCACTATAGATTTCACATTATTAGAAAAGAAGAAGAGAGAGTTTAATTATGATTCACATACCATACAGGCTTATATTGATAGTTACCACCGTTATGTCCAGATTTATATGGATGCATCAAAGAGTTCAGTAAATAAAGTAGGAGCAGCGTTTATCGTTCTAGAATTTCATATTAAAGTAGGGAAAAGGATCAATGAGGAAATATCAGTATACACAGCAGAAATGCTTGCAATATTGTTAGCAGTGCAGTGGATAGAGGAAACAAGACCGCTAGGAGCAATTATTTATTTGTTCAGACTCAGGTTCATCACTAGCCAGTTTACAGTACAATCATTCAGAAAGCAGACCAGCCATTTTAAACGAGGTAAAACAAACATTATATAGAACTCAGATGATGGGTCTTACAGTATCGTTTTTATGGGTACCGGCACACGTTGGCATTGAGGGAAATGAAATAGCAGATAAGGTTGCAAAGAAGGCTACAAAACATAATCACATTGATTTGACAGTTACTTTAAGCAAGACAGAAATAAAGAGCATTGTTAAGCACAGATTGAAGGAAAGGTGGCAAAAGCAATGGGGGGGAAGAGAGGAAATGACGATGGTTTTACAGAGTTCAAAGGAAAGTGGGAGAAAAGAGGTGTGCAGGAAGGAGCAGGAGAGATGAGATTCATTTCAAGACTCAGATTTGGACACACTGGACTAAACAGGACACTTTTCAAAATAGGCAAACACAGTAAGGCGTCCGACTCAAAATCTCAGGAAAATAAAAACACAATTTGATTTAGTAGATATTCTACAGAAGAATTCAACTGAGTGTTATAAAATCTTGTTTCAGTTTCTTAGAGTAACTAATTTAAGATTTGAGGGTGTTTTTTGGGGGGGGGCGTAAATAATAGCCATTCAGTGCTGTTGTTTTTTCTTTTTTTCTTGCCCTTTTGTATCTGTTTAAGTGGGAGAGCACCGCTGGCGTCGTGTGTGATGCTGCCGCGTCCCCTTCTTGTAGCCCCCCCCCCTCCATCCACCCCATCCACCCCTGTATGTCTCTGTTATGTCTATCTGTTGTCTTGGGTCAACGCCGTTTATGTAAAGCGACTTTGAGTGCTAGAAAAGCGCTATATAAGTTTATTATTATTTCTTTCACGTTTCCTGGTTTACATCCTGTAGAGCCGGGTCCAAACTATGGACCTGAGGCACTATAGTGCAGATGTCACTTGATTGACAGTACTCGTGGCGTGGTAATATGTGGGCTGTTCCGGGTAGGGCGATCTTCTGGACTGCACAGATGCTGATGTTGCCTGGGATACGGTTGGTGAGGTTTTTCCTTTTATTGTTATTATTATTGGTTTGATTCACACCCAATACCAGCTGGTGGCGGTAGTGCCCTAATTCGTTGTTTGCCAAACGCCAATAAACACCAAGAAGAAGAAGAAGAAGAAGAAGAAGAAGAAGAAGAAGAAAGAAGAAAGAAGAAAGAAGAAAGAAGAAAGAAGAAAGAAGAAAGAAGAAGAAACAGCAGCAGCAGCCCCCCCCCCCAATTGTATCTGGCCAATTACCCCGAGCCGGCCCGGTCGCTGCTCCACCCCTCTCTGCCGATCCGGGGAGCGCCCCGACCAACCAGAGGAGGCGCTAGTGCAGCGACCAGGACAAATACCCACATCCGACTTCCCACCCGCAGACACGGCCAACTGAGTCTGTAAGGACGCTCGACCAAGCCGGAGGTTGTTTTTTTTAAAATCAAGACTTCAAATATACAAACACATCAGACCAAGCCAGAATACTCTAAAACAACAGAGTAGCTAAGAACAGAACATCAAACATGTCACAGACAATGAGAACAAAACAAGGAAACAGAAAAGGAAAATTAAAACGAGATAAAATAAAATAAAATAGGACAATACAATATTCCAGGGGTTAAATTACATTAAATTGTTCAAATACAAAGAATAATTTTTGGGCATTTCTGTTTTTTCATGCATTTTGGACACTTGGACAAAGTTACTAATTCGGTTTTAAAGGCTGCTAAACAGGGATGCGTTTTGCAATACTTACATTTGTGTATGAAATATTTTGCCAAAATAATGACATTATTCATCAAGAATTCTACATTTCCATCCTATCCCATTTCTACCCAGGATAACATAGAATCGCCCCGCTGATTAGACCAGAAAGTGACGTCAGCGACGCGCGAGCGAGTCCCCTGAAGAAAGAAACAGTTCAACATTATTTCTTTACAAAAAAGAAAGAAGGCTTTTCTTTTAACATTGTCCTTTAAACCCCGGGTATTTAAGAAACACGAGCGTTCAACAGTAACATTTAACAACTCTACTGAACGAGAGTAGATATCACAACAGATGGACTGTAGAGTATTGCAGCGAATTTGGGGGACGGCGCAACCACAGGAAGTGCCGCGGCCGGGACGCGAACCCGTGTCGCCCGCACCGCAGGGGACATCGCTAACCTCTCGACCAAAGGGTCACAACCGCCAGCCAGCGGCCAGCGTGTCGACTTATCCATGCACGTTACAGTACAGTGGGTGTGTTTCATACTGTACACCTGCGTCCTTCCATAAAGGCTTCCGGTGTGTCTCCAGATCTCTTTTCTATCAATGCACATGACAAGCAGTGACGAAATGGCGCCTTGGCCATGACTATCATTGAAGCTGCGATCCTGCGACCTTCAATGTAGGCAAAGGGGCCCCTGAAGTATGCAACCTTACTGGTCCGTCTTGCCTTCTCGATCTGGGGCCCAGAGAAGTTGTCTCTCCATCAAGTCCTCGCGGGTCAGATCCTCTGCGAAACGAGAGAGAGAGAGAGAGAGTCTTCAGTGCGTTTCCAAATCTCGCCCCTCACGCTGCGCATGGCGAACAAAATAACAATTTGGCGACGTTCGCCATCTTCTTTCCTTCCGACACGATGCACCACGTCAACTGCAACCTCCAACTTGGAATCCATGTCGGGAGCGATGCTTTCCAGGAGCTGGGTTGTCTCTGCTCTGACGTTTTCTCCTTCCATCCTCTAAAGCAGTGTTTCTCAACCGGGGGTCCGCGGACCCCTAGTGGTCCGTGGTGTAATTGCAAGGGGTCCGTGAAAATGAAATATCTTTAAAAAAAGATCCTATGACATTTATAGAAATAGGATTATTTTACTCAAGTGTGACTGAGACCTTTATCTACCTAAACTATAAAGGGTAACGGGACTTTTTTCTCTAATTACATCTGTTTCACAAGTGTAATTTATTGTATTTTAATAAGAGATCTCGCTCCCGTTTGCATTGTTAAAAGTTACTGCATAAAAATTCTGTTGTTGCATATATCTGAAAGTTACTGAATACATATTCTGTTTTGTTACATATATCTGAAAGTTACTGAATACATATTCTGTTTTGTTACATATATCTGAAAGTTACTGAATACATATTCTGTGTTGTTACATATATCTGAAAGTTACTGCATAAGAACTCTGTTTTGTTAACTATATCTAAGTTACAACTGAAAGCTCTTATTTTTGCCCCAAAGAGTGAATAAATGCTATAATGCAATTTAAAATGCAGTTTCTACTGTTTCTATCAAATTGCAACCCCCCTCCCCCAAGATCAGGTGGAGGGGTCCTCAGGGTAGATCAACAATACGCAGGGGGTCCAGGACCCCAAAAAGGTGGAGAACCACTGCTTTAATCCACCACCTTCGCTTGTATCCGTCTTGTTCCCTCGCCTTGGTTTTTATCTCAGCATTCTCTTTCCGAAGCTGGTCTGTGTCATCTTGCATCGGCTTGATTGTTCTCTTACATGCGGCGGGGTCTTCCGAGTTTGACTTGCATCGTGATCTTCGCCAGGCTGGCTATCATTCATGGTGCTGTTGCGTTTCAACTGGTCCTTAATCTCCACCAACTGGTCATCCACTCTCGTACCTAAGGATTTCATGGCTTCCGAGATGGCTTTATTGGAGACGTCACTTCCCTCTTCCTCTGACGTCTTTTTCTTTTCCCCGCGTTCTCTTGGCTGAGTATTTGGTGGAGAGTCTTGTTTCAGTGTTTCTCAAACCAGTCCTCAAGGACCCCCTATCCTGCAGGTTTTCATTGTAACCCTGCATAGGTAGCCCTGCTTGTACTTACTCAACCAGTCATCTCACAGCACTTAATTATGCAAGGTGTGCAAACTCAGACATTCATTGCTGACTGGTTGAATAACTACAAACAGGTACCTATTCAGGATTGCAAAGAAAATCTCCAGGATACGGGGTCCTTGAGGACTGGGTTGAGAAACACTCTTGCAGCTGTTAGCGCTCGGATCTACCTCCATGAAGTAGTCGTGTCCTATGTTTTCAAGAGGATTGAGGGGAGCTGTAGAACTCGAGGGGCGACCCTCAACATGTTTCTTTGAATTTTGGCATTTTAAACAGCTTTAAATCCAGCCGTTTGATGTCGACACAATCGTCTAAATTTCTAACTTTGGGCTATAAGGAAGCAGAGCTACCAAAAGTTCCGCTGCTCAGCCCGCCATCGAGCTCCAGAGGACCAAGCCGGAGGTAACGCGTGGATTCGATCCGTCACTCCTGGGAAGAAGGAAAGACGCAGAAGAAGAAGAAGCAGAAGAAGAAGACGTTGTTGCTAGGTAAATATTATGACGTGTAGTTTGTGCAAAACCGAGACGTGTGGAAAAAAAACCCCATCGAGACGTGAGAGTTTATTCTCAAATATTGTTAATTCTAAAAACAAGACAGCTGCAAAAAATGTCTATTTGTGTTCTTTGTTTAACGTTTTCACCTAAACGATTCCCCCTGGCTCTGATGTTTTGTCTGTATTAGTAACTTTTTTTGTTTGTTTGGGGATTTTGCTGCCAATAAAGATGTCCAAAAAAAACCGTAAACAACAACACTGAGACGTGTGGAAAAAAAACCCGTGAGACGTGTGAAAATGATAATGTTTCACGTGTGTTTTGGAGTCGTTCTTATACAGAGACATTTTGCTCATACTTTTTTGACTGTACCCCTGGGCCTTGTGTTGTTGATGTTGTATTTTGTATGTCTTTATGTGTTCTTTGTGTTTTGTATTTGATACTGTTTTCAATAAAGTTAAAGAACAAAAAAAACATCGTGACGTACGAGATGATGATGATGGTTGAAGTGGAATAGGAAATTTCCATTTAGCGCGCTGGACGTTGAAACAAAGGGTAATATGGCGTATCACTATATGGCCTCAACTAAATCCGCTCAAGGTAAGAGCAAACGGGGACTCTTTAAGGGCGAATGGCTGGAAGACATACACGTTAATGAGGAGATCCAAATAGCTGCTAACATCGCTCTCGAGAGGTTTAAGTACAGTGACCAGAAAGAAATGAAGTTTCCCAGTTCGTTGTACAGCACCGAGACGGCCTTTATTCGTTGTATGGCACAGTTTCAGGGGTACAGCTCCAAGAGCCAAGGGGAGGGATCAAGGCGTTTTCTTATCATTAGGAAAAAAAGTACTGCCGACTCCATCATGGTATTTAAACCGTCCCATAACTCCATGCATGTCATATGTAGCCTACTACGGAGGTTTCCTGTCACAAATAAGGAACTCGTGGACCTGCTGCCTTGCGAAGAGAGTGGGCTGTCCTTCACCTTTGGGGCTGAAAAAAGCCACGATAAGAATAAGACAAGTGGACGGCTGAACAGTGGTATTCCACAGGTTCCCCAGAGAAGGCAACCATCACAGTGGGATGATTTTCGGCGTTCCCTACCTGTGTATGAACGTCAGGAGGAGATTATCCAGCTCATTAAGGACAACAAGGTAGTTATTGTGGTCGGCGACTCCGGCTCTGGAAAAACCACACAGATACCACAGTTCCTTATGGATCACTGCAACAGTCGTGGGATTCCGTGCAGGATCTTGTGCACGCAGCCCAGACGTCTTGCAGCCATTGCTGTTGCAGAGAGGGTTGCATCTGAGCGAGGAGAGAGTGTTGGCCAGGCTGTTGGCTTTCAGATCCGGCTAGAGAGTAGGGTGTCCCCTAAGACACTGCTGACCTTTAGCACAAGTGGAGAACTGCTCAGAACTCTAATGTTGGGTGATTCTGCCTTGTCAACTGTCACACATGTCATTGTGGATGAAGTGCATGAGCGGGATGGTCTCACTGACCTTTTGTTGATCAAGATAAGTGACATCCTGCTTGAGATGCCCCAGCTAAGGCTCATCCTTTCCAGTGCCACAATGGATCTGGACGTCTTTGTCCGCTACTTTGGCTCCTGCCCTGTTATTCACATCAGCGGGAGACCATTTGAAGTGAAACAACTCTTTCTGGAGGAGATTTTGAGGATTACAGGCTATGTCAGTAAAGAGATGATGAAATGCAAGCTGGAGATGCAGAAGAAGCAGGACTGTTTGAGTAAGTGGTTTAAAGCCCTGGAGAATGGCTCTCATCAGGGACACCAAATGGGCAAGACATCAACTTTGTTTTCTATCCAGGACAAATGCATGAAGGAGGGAGGGGACAGTCGCTTCAATGAGCTGACTGAGAATAATGATGTGGCATCATTAGACCTTTGGGTACAAAAACAAATGGACACCTGCATCTCTAATATCTTTTTCAAGAAAGACACTGATGCCTTCACTCAGCTGTTCAACCTGATTCTTTATGAAAATATCAGCGTTGACTATATGCACAGCGAGACCAGTGCCACTCCTCTGATGGTGGCAGCAGGCAGAGGGTTTCTGACTCAGATGGAACAGTTGCTCAATATGGGGGCAAGCATGATAATCAAAGCCTCTAATGGCTGGACTGCTCTAGACTGGGCCAAATACTTTGAGCAGACTGAAGTAGTGGATCGACTTGAATCTCGCATGTCCTTGCTTGAGTCGAGCAAACTGAGTGAATCATCACTGGAGCAGTTGGAGAGCACATTCATAGCCACTGATGATCAAGAGATCCTAGAACTATACCATCACAGCTTTGATGATGAGAGAGTGGACCTTGATCTCATCATGCACCTGCTGCTTGACATCTGCACTTCTGATGGTGGTGCTGTTCTGATCTTCCTCCCTGGATATGATGAGATTGTGGCACTCAGGGACCGCATCCTCCACGGTGATAAGAGATTTGCTGAACACTCACAAAGGTATCAGGTGTTTATCCTCCACTCCAACATGCAGACTTTGGATCAGAAGAAAGTAATGAAAAATCCTCCACCTGGTGTCAGGAAAATAATCCTTTCCACAAATATTACCGAGACAAGCATCACCATCAATGATGTTGTCTATGTCATTGACTCAGGAAAAACCCAAGAGAAGATTTATGATGCACGAAGAAATGTAACCAGGCTGAAAACGGTTTGGATTTCTAAAGCCAGTGTTCATCAGAGGATGGGAAGAGCTGGGCGATGCAAGCCAGGTATCTGCTTCCACATCTTCAGTCACCTCAGGTTCAACAAAATGCTGGACTTTCAGAGCCCACGGCTGCTGTGGATGCCACTGCAGAAACTGTGTCTTTACACAAAATTGCTGGCCCCCATCTCCTGTTCTATAGCAGACTTTCTGTCTAAAGCTCCAGAACCACCATCTTTGCACACAATCAAAAATACTGTGCAGATGCTAAAGACAATAGATGCCATAGACCTGTTTGAGGACTTGACAGACTTGGGTTATCACCTGGTTGATTTGCCAATGGAGCCTCACCTGGGCAAGATGGTACTGTGTGCTGTGGTGCTCAAGTGCTTGGACCCAATCCTCACCATTGCTTGCACACTAGCTCACCGGGACCCATTTTTGTTGCCCAGCCAGGCTTCTCAAAAGCGGGCAGCTCTACTCCGTCACAGGCGTTTCACTGCTGCTACCTTCAGTGACCACATGGCCCTGTTGCGAGCCTTCCAAGCATGGCAGAAAGCCCAGAGGAATGGCTGTGAGCGAGCTTTCTGTGAAAAGAACTTCCTGTCCCAGGCCTCAATGGAGATTATCATCAGGATGAGAACACAGCTGTTAGGACAACTTCGAGCCATCGGTTTTGTGAGGGTACATGGGAGTAGTGATATCCGTGACATAAACCTCAACTCAGAGAACTGGGCAGTTGTGAAGGCAGCATTAGTGGCCGGCATGTATCCCAACTTGGTCCATGTGGACCGTGAAACCTACAATCTTTCAAGTAACAAGGAGGGGAAGGTCCACGTCCACCCAACCTCTGTCCTCATTGATCCTCAATTCAGGAAGGATACTCCAGACAAAGGACAAATGGTGTCTATCCAGGCTTTACCGACAGATTGGATAGTCTATGATGAGATGACTCATGACTGTAAACTAGCCACCATCCGCTGTTGCTCTGTGGTTTCACCTGTCACTGTCGTCATATTTGGAGGCTGTGCCAGGTTACCCCGCTCTGCCTTGCAGGCACCAGGTATTCAAAAAGACAGAACATGGAATGATAGTAGTGACAGTGAGATGGAAGATGATGCCACGTCTCATCTAGCTCAGATGAAGATTGATGAATGGCTCAGCTTCCAAATTCATAAAAAGATTGCAGGAGAGATCTTCCAGCTGAGGCAGAAATGGCACAGCCTGTTTCTCCGCAGGATCCATTCTCCATCCAAGCCATGGTCAGAGCAGGATGGGGCCATAATTCGTTCTTTGGTGTCTGTTCTTACAGAAGAGGAACAGTCAGCAGGTCTGCAGCAGCCAACAGGCATTGGCCAGTGGCCCCACCCCATGTTATCTGAGGAGCTGGAGCTTTCCCATGTCCCTTCTTGTAAAAAAATCAACAACAGAAAGACCCCATGCTCTCAAGATGCCACTAAATTGGCCACTCCTACAAACGCTTCCAATGACAGGTTGTTTATACCCTCAACCAATCTCGAAATAAGGCCTCAAAGTAGAGCCGAGGGGTCACTACATTCCAAAAACTTATCAGATGACCATTCTAGCAAGTCTTCATACCGTCCTTGCTTAAACAACCCCTCTAACATTAGTTCTCCCTCCTCTTCAGAAAAGTGCTCCAAGTTACCAGCCCCGCATCAAGCTCTTCTTCCAGTGCGCTACTTCATAATGAAGAGCAGTAACCTGCGAAATATTGAGATTTCTCAGAAGAGAGGGCTCTGGTCAACCATACCCAGCAACGAGTTCAAGCTCAACAAAGCCTTCCTGGACAGTAGTTTGGTCTTCCTCATCTTCTCTGTTCAGGGTTCTCGGCATTTCCAGGGATATGCTCGCATGACATCACTCATTAGTCAGGATCACAGCAAGGACTGGGGCTTCACAGGACTGGGAGGTGTTTTCTGCATTGAATGGATCTGTAAGGAGAGTGTGCCATTCCAATGGTCCCAGCAGCTTGTCAACCCTTGGAATGACAATAAAAGAGTCCAGATCAGCAGGGATGGACAGGAATTAGAACCCCAAGTTGGTGGCCAACTGCTTCTGCTATGGGAGAGAATCTCTGGGAATCAACAGACAAAACCTCAACATCAATGAGAGCCTTCAAGACTTCTCAACAATGGAATGTAGCATGTTGAGGAGCAAGGTTCCCAATAGTGGATTCAAAATGCATAAGTCCACTTTGTTTTACTTCTCAGAGGCTTTCTTTTTTTCCATTGCACAACAGTTGAATATTGAGTATTTTTCCTTTTTTTTATTACTAAGAGTTGAGTTATAAGGAGTTTTGCCTTTCTCAGATACAGTAATGTTTTGTTCATATTAACAGTGTTACTGACTTGAAACTAAACAAAAAAATGGACTGTTCTGCAACATTTTGTTTTATTCTCAACGGCTTTCTTTTTTCCATTACACAATGGTTGAATATTGAGTATTTTTCCTTTTGTTTGTTTTTGTTTGTTTTGTATTACTAAGAGTTGAGTTCAAAGGAGTTTTGCCTTTCTCAGATGCAGTAATGTTTTGTTCATAATGACAATGTTACTGACTTGAAACTAAACAAAAAAATAGACTGTTTTTCCGCAACATTTTGTTTTACTTCTCAGTGGCTTTTTTCCATTGCACAACAGTTGAATATTGAGTATTTTTCCTTTTGTTTTTTTGTTTTTTATTACTGAGAGTTGAGTTCAAAGGAGTTTTGCCTTTCTCAGATACAGTAATGTTTTGTTCATATTAACAGTGTTACTGACTTGAAACTAAACAAAAAAATTGACTGTTTTTCTGCAACATTTTGTTTTATTCTCAAAGGCTTTCTTTTTTTCCATTACACAACAGTTGAATATTGAGTATTTTTCCTTTTGTTTATTTTTGTTTGTTTTGTATTACTAAGAGTTGAGTTCAACGAAGTTTTGCCTTTCTCAAATGAAGTAATGTTTTGTTCATAATAACAATGTTACTGACTTGAAACTAAACAAAAAAAATGGAATGTTTTTCCGCAACATTTTGTTTTACTTCTCAGTGGCTTTTTTCCATTGCACAACAGTTGAATATTGAGTATTTTTCCTTTTGTTTTTTTGTTTTTTATTACTAAGAATTGAGTTCAAAGGAGTTTCGCCTTTCTCAGATGCAGTAATGTTTTGTTCATAATAACAATGTTACTGACTTGAAACTAAACAAAAAAAAATGGATTGTTTTTCCGCAACATTTTGTTTTACTTCTCAGTGGCTTTTTTTCATTGCACAACAGTTGAATATGGAGTGTTTTTCCTTTTTTTTTTTTTATTGCTAATAGTTGAGTTCAAAGGAGTTTTGCCTTTCTCAGATGCAGTAATGTTTTGTTCATAATAACAATGTTACTAACTTGAAACTAAACAAAAAATTAACTGTTTTTCTGCATCATTTTAAGAAAAGGCTCTGTGTTGAAGGTGACAAAAAGTGTGAACATTTTGGCAATTGTTTTGCATTGTGTGTTTCTTTAGTCTAATAATTAACTGGGGCCATCTGTCAGCTCATGTTTTTCATTACACTGTTTTGGAAATGTTTTTGCTCCTCAGTTTGTGAAATTGGTCATGTTATACACAATAAGAAAAAAATCAATAAAGGATACATAATTTAAAAAACAACAACAACATTGAGACGTGTGATTTTTGTGCAGCTATAATATTAGTAAAATCCCAACCAAATTATCAAACTTTCATAAACAGATGCTTTTGGCCTGGTCTCTCATGTTTATACATAACTTCTCACTGTGTAGATATTACATTTGGAATAATGACATTCTCTACAAAAAAATTTCTGATAATTCATTCAAAAACGATTTAATTCTTGTTGGTCAACTCCTTGACTCAAATGGTTTGTTGTACAACTAAGACTTTCTGAGGAAATATCAAATTCCTATAACAGTTAATGAATATGCTATCGTTTTTGATGCGATTCCTTCTGGAATAATAACACTGCTAAGGGGTATTTACTTCCCATGGCTGCTTACTCACACTCAAATTACCTGATACCGCTGTTGGGATTTGTGATTTTCAGCAGAGCATCAGAATAAAAACAGAACAATTAGGGCTTTATTTCAAAAAGACATTGTCACAGTTCCTTACATTTTGGAATGGTATAATAGAGAATGTGCTTTGGAGAAAGTTGTGGTCCTTACTTTTCAAACATTTTATTACCAATAAAGTGAGAGAAGTTACGTTTATTACATTTAAATTAGTTCACGGGTTCTACCCAGTTAAACCTTCCCTTAAGAGGTATAAAAAAAGACATTGAATCTGAATGTTCATTTTGTAAACATTCAACTGAAAATGTTTCACATGTGTTTTGGAATTGTTCTCATATGGAGACATTTTGGCCAGACACTAGTGTCATATTTCACTGTGGATTTTTCTTCCTGTTTTAAGGACGTCTTCTTTGGTATTTTTGGTTTTAAGATACAATGTGAAGGAACATACTTTATAACAAATCTTGTATTTTTTCTTGCTAAACATTACACCCACAAGAACAAATTCAGTGGTACTAAACCTGTCACGACCAGAGCAGGGAGAGGACCCAAGTGCAGACAGCGGAGACAAACCAAGCCAGAACAACTCTAATTACAAAAACTTAAAAACAGCAGGTACAGATGGCAGGTACAGACAGAGGGGAAAGCTCACCACAGGACTTGGCGCATCCGGGGACCAAGAGTCTCTGTGAATGTCTCTGATTATCTCTGTGGGTGTGTAAGAGACGATCCGACAAGGAGCCCGAGAAACCATGGGCAGTGCAGGATTTACCTATAGGCTTGGCAGGCTGAAGCCTACTGCCTCAAAATCTAGGGGGCCTCCAGCAAGGTATATAATATTTTTGACACTGTCATGGGCCTTTCTTACACATGCTGTCATAACGCACTATAGTCTCTAAACAACCCTGCAGTAAATTTCCTTGCATTATTTCAGAATAATACCATCTTAAGCCAATAACTCGAAACTAGCATTGATTTCTGTATTGATTTTGTCTTTCCAGGAAAGCAGTGAGATACATAAGTTGAAAACAGCTGTGCAAGTCTCTGCAGAGGATGTTGCCGTTTTCATCAGTCAGGTTAGTAATAAAACTACGCTGATTTATAGCGACTTTGTTAACGATAGGAAAAAGCATACTCGTTTTTTAGAGGTTTTTGGAAGCAGATTTGATTCGGATTTTGCAATATAATTCTCAATAAGAGGCGGCACGGTGGCGCAGTGGTTAGTGCGGTTGCCTCACAGCAAGAAGGTCCTGGGTTCGAACCTTGGGGGTTGTCCCAGGTCGTTTTGTGTGGAGTTTGCATGTTCCATTGCACAACAGTTGAATATTGAGTATTTTTCCTTTTTGTTTGTTTTTTGTTTTTTATTACTAAAAGTTGAGTTCAAAGGAGTTTTCATCAGTCAGGTTAGTGATAAAACTACGCTGAGTTATAGCGTCTTTGTTAACGATAGGAAAAAGCATACTCGTTTTTTAAAGGTTTTTGGAAGCAGATTTGATTCAGATTTTGCAATATAATTGAGGTGATGAAGGTGTATGAGTTTAAATACTTGGGGTCAACTGTCCAAAGCAACGGGGAGTGCAGAAGAGAGGTGAAGAAGAGAGTGCAGGCAGGGTGGAGTGGGTGGAGAAGAGTGTCAGGAGTGATTTGCGACAGAAGGGTACCAGCAAGAGTTAAAGGGAAGGTTTACAGGATGGTAGTGACATCAGCTATGTTGTATGGTTTGGAGACAGTGGCACTGACGAAAAGACAGGAGGTGGAGCTGGAGGTGGCAGAGGTGAAGATGCTAAGATGTTCACTGGGAGTAACGAAGAAGGACAGGATTAGGAACGATTATATTAGAGGGACCGCTCAGGTTGGACGGTTTGGAGACAAAGCAAGAGAGGCAAGATTGAGATGGCTTGGACGTGTGTGGAGGAGAGATGCTGGGTATATTGGGAGAAGGATGCTGAATATGGAGCTGCCAGGGGAGAGGAAAAGAGGAAGGCCAAAGAGGAGGTTTATGGATGTGGTGAGGGAGGACATGCAGGTGGCTGGTGTGACAGAGGAAAATGCAGAGGACAGGAAGAAATGGAAATGGATGATCCGCTGTGGCGACCCCTAACGGGAGCAGCCGAAAGTAGTAGTAGTAGTAGTAGTAGATGTGCATCATAAATGATGGGTAATTCATCCATAATGGCAATAAACCATGCAGTATTCTTCATAACAATATACGACAGAAAGGAGAAAGTAAAAGTGGTGCTGGGATTTACAGAGTACACATATAAATTGCTGGCATTTTAATGAGTGAAACGCGGCATGATGTGATAAAGTGGAGCTGTGGTGCATTGTGGTAGCTGTAAGAAAAGATTATGGATATGGACTGTGGTGATAGCCATGTGGCATTATGAGTATGTGACGCCTTGTGGACGTGTTCTGCCATGGAGTATGTAGCCTACTGTATCATCGCCATTCCGAATAAAGAGGACGCGCCACAGCTGAGACAGTATATATTTTCACATTTTGCAATTAAAATACAATTAAAAAGTGTAGTACAAGAATGTGCCGACAATGTATTTTTGCAGTTCACCTTTATTGATAGCCTACATCTAGCAATGAAAAAAACCCCCAAAAACAAACAAACAAACAAACAAACAAACAAACAAAAAGAAACCCCAGAAACTGAATAAACGAACCCCAAAATGGAAACCCGAATACCTACACAACTAA
This sequence comes from Lampris incognitus, assembly GCF_029633865.1. NCBI lineage: Eukaryota > Metazoa > Chordata > Actinopteri > Lampriformes > Lampridae > Lampris > Lampris incognitus. Next base: position 10,209,214 of record NC_079212.1, on the reverse strand, counting down.
CGAATATCCAGATAGTCGATTATTCGGGTCCGGCTCTAATTTATAGCTATTGTTATAGTTATCACTCTTGGTGTAGACGGCTCTTTATTCTTGAATTATAACTGCTGTACTGCTAAGATTTTAAACTCAGAGCAGGCCATAGGAACACACACACACACACACACACACACGCACACGCTTTGTAACACGTTTCCTTTGCTCTTGGTTTTGGACACTAGATGGCAGCAGTGATTCTTATATCTGAGGCTAAACGTTTAAACCAGTGGTTTAGGTGAATGCAGGTTGTTCACTGCATTCACCTGTTCCGGTTACTCAGCCTGCAGTCAGGGAGGTTTCACACCTGGAACAACAGCTGGATGTAATGAGCCACCTGCTTGGAAATAATAATAGAAACCCAGCAGAGGACCTGATTGAGAACCACTGGTTTAGAGTCTTTTGAATGGGAGTGCTGATCTAATAATCTATCTAATCGTGTTATGTGTTGGTTAAACAAGCAGGAGAAACCTGCACTGAGCTCACAGGTGACTTATTTCTTATTTTCATTGTTTCATCTGATCTCAAGTCAATTTACCAGAAAAATGCTTTCCTTCATTTTTAAATTTTTTATTGTGGTTGACCTTCTCTCAACACACATTCTGCATAGTTTGAATATTAAAGGTCTACCAGTCAGAATTACGGAAATTAATTAATGAAACTCATTCCAGCAAAAATTTTATTCATTCTTCACCAGACAAACTGCTCAGTCAGTGTGACCGTAGCAAACCACGTTCATCAGGAGATTGTTTGTGTGACTGTGAATACACGATGACCATAATGTTCCTTCAAAACTCTGAAGTTGTTTATTCCACTTCCTGATACACAGCTTTGTGATCTGTGGAGATCGCAGGAGGCCTTTTGGTTTCGCTGAGCCTTGTGTGGAGCAGTGATGTTGGCTGATGGTTCTCTGTTGTTCCATCAGAACGTCGGTCTGATGTCTCCTCATCAGGCTGGTGTTGGTGTCCCTTCACTGCCCGCCCCCATTCAGTTAGACAGGGACAGATGAGACGCCATCATTTAAAACTCATACCAAACCTGTTATTTATTTATTTTTCATTCCCAGATAGCATCCGGATGTGGGCCACTTCAGGCAATGATGCGGCACTGATGGCCTTCTTCTGGTCCTTGACAAAATGGATGTGAGTCTGAAGTGGCCCACATGTATAATAGCAAATATGGCCCAAATATGGCAAATCAAATGTGGGCCTTTTTTTGGCAAAGATGTGGTGCTCTCGACAACATGTAATCTGGATGTGACCCTGAAGTGGCCCGTGTGGTAAATGGTGAATATGGCCCAAATATCACAAAACAAATATGGGCCACCTTTGGCAAATATGTGGCACATGCGGCATTGCTATGGCTTGGTTCTGGCCCAGATCTGGTAAACAGGAGCGGACCGCCCAAGTGCCATCATTCCACGTGGTATGCGGGCCGGCTGAAGTGTCGGGTGTGGGACGGGTCCGGGCCACAGCAATTTTGCTATCTGGGTGTAGGAACTCAGGATGAAGGGAAGATGAGTGGTGAGAGAGAGAGAGAGAGAGAGAGATGATCATGATGAAAACAACACAATATGTACGTAAAGAAGTGGTGGGTCTGTTATTTTAAATCATTTCTATCTTGTTTTAGTTTTCTTTCTGTGGTTAAACAAAACCTTCTTTATTAATCTCTCTAAAAGAATGAGTTTTCTTCTGAATAAAGACCGGATGCAAAGTCTCATCTGATCTTACAGTGGACGAGATGGTCCTGTCTAGACAATGTATGGATAGATAGATAGATAGATAGATAGATAGATAGATAGATAGATAGATAGATAGATAGATAGATAGATAGATAGATAGATAGATAGATAGACAGATAGAGGGAAAAAACTTCTGCATCTCATGAGCCTGTTTAACATAACAACTGCAAACTGCAAACATACAAGCTAAATGAAAGTGTATGAATTTGAATAAAATATAATGTAAAATTACATAAGAAAATGTTTTGTTTGACATGAAAATGAAGACTTTTGTTGCCTCCCCCGCGGTGTTAAAGGTGTCGTTCTTCTGCAGCGTGACAGATTCAAAGCTTGTACTGATGGGAATCTCATGGAGACATGTTGGCCTGCCATACATCCATGATAGCAGCTAACACAGAGAAGCTAACGGCTACGTGACGACGTTATGACGTCAAACCCAAGGCGTCAGACGCGTCTCGTGTCGTACATCGGCGTCGTCAGGTCACGTTGCCGGGGTTTAAGCCCCGAGCGTTTTGAGTGTCGCCCCGAATATAATTTTATATGCGTAGCCCGACCAAAAAAACAAAACGTAACGTGTGTGAACGTCCGATAGTCTTCGTCACACAACAGCCTGTCAGAATAAATGCAGGTCTCTAAACTAACTCCGTGTGTGCGCATGTGCGGGAGGGTCTGAGCGTCAGCGCCGAGTCACGTGACACACGTCAAAGCGAGAAGAGACGAGTGGAGGAGAAATGGCGGAGCGCGCAGGGTAAAGAAACAACTCAGTCGTTTTGGATTTTTCCAAAAGAGAAGCAGGGGTAAGAATTTAGCCTATCTAATAACTTTGCGATAATGGTTGAAATTGCCTGTAGATTGATGATATTGTAGCGAATTCGGGGGGGGGGGGGTTACCGCAGGGACGGCCGCAGCCGGGACGCGAACCCGTGCCTCCCGCACCGCAGGCGACGTCGCCAACCGCTCGACTTAAGGGTCCGACTCCCGCCTTGTTAGCCAAGAGCTAATGTGTCTACTTACCCCCGACCCGTTAGCCAAGGGCTAGCGAGCCTATCCGTGATCGTTACATTGCCCCCTTCCTTCGGGATTCGCATCCCCGGCAATCGCCACAGCCGGGACGCGAACCTGGGGCTCTCGCACCGTGGGCGACAACGTTAACCAGTCGACTAAAGGGTCCGACCCGTTAGCCAAGGGCTAACATGACTACTTATCCATGCACGTTACAATATGAATTAGACTCGGCACCTTGCGGGCCATACTCGTCTGATCCCACAGCATACTTTTATTATCCTTTAGCAGGGGGTTTTCTCATAAATACATCAAATGTCCATAAAACGAACTAAAACGGTAACGACTCATTCATTTTACTATAGGCACAAACAAAAGTTAACCATCATATTGATGTACTGTAAACTACTAATAAGACTCGTTAGCCCCTACCTAGCAAATCCCACCCTTTAGCCGAGCGGTTAGTGATGTCGCCTTGTGGTGCAGTACACCTCGTATCGAATCCCGCACAGAGCAAGAAAATAACCAGTTACATTGAATTAAATCTAAATGAATTTCAACAATTAACTTTTACGCCATTATGTTTGGGGGCATTGTTTAGATACTACGACAGTTAGCTCATGTAATGTAATTAGAATGCAATCCAACCCAGTTAAGAATCCAATTATGAGTTTCATTTAAGTTGATTCATGGTTTTGCAGATGGCAGCCAAGACGAGCCCAGGACTGAAGAGCCAGCAGCAGCAGCAGCTGAGTCAGAATCAGGTGTGGAAACTGGTAACAAACAATTTGGTGTTACTTTGTGTGTTTGTGTGTCAGAGGGAGTAAAAGAGTGAAGCAATTTTTATTAGCTAAAATGCTAATGCTACTCATGCCTGCACATTGGAATGAATTTTGTCAGTTGAACATGTCAGTATAGACAGGTCAATGTCATGGTGTACCTTTTAGTTACACAGAAATAACATGTTTTCATTTTAGCTTATCTTATCATGCCATACGCCATTTTGACAACTTATGTCAAAAAAGTTTTTAAAAAAAGAAATATATATATATATATATATATATATATATATATATATATATATAATCACATTATTTTGACTCCCTGAAAAATATATGAAAATATAACTCTTTTGAGTTGACTTCATTGTAATGTGTATCATATCTCAAGGTACATGAAAATTCCTACCAGAGTAGGAGTAAACAACAGTTTTTGGGGTACACATTTCAATTTTTTAATGATTAAGATGTGTATTTTGAATGTAAATAAGGTGCCAGAGTGCATAAAAAAACCATCAAAATAGAGCTTGTTTATCAACATTTTTCTGGGGAAGGATCCCCCCGGACCCCCTACAGAAGTCCAGGCTAAACCCTCAATGTCCTCAAATCCTGGAGACGCCCCTGGTGTTGTTCAGTGATGCTGATGTTCTGTTTGTCTGCTGCGTGTTGTCTAAGCCCACAGCACCAGCAAACACACAGCCGGTCTTTATGAAGGATTTGAAATGTCCTGAATACAAACCCGGATCTCCACTTGTTCATTTCCCTGCCTTGGTTGACGTCTTTTCTCATCAAATCCATCTCCAAACAGCCTCATCATCAATCTGACCGACTGAATTTATTTATAGAGATGGGTCGAGTTAAATTTCCCTTTTTTAATTGAACTGTTCTTCTCTCCATACTTTATTGATCACTGGCAAATAATTTTTCCACAGATGCCAGGTCTGTGTTTTATTAGCTACCGCCAGTCGGGATACAAACACACCCTGAGGTCAGAGGTCACCCACTGAGGTCACAGGGGTCATTCAGGTTCAGACTTCAGTCAGATTCTGAATCCAGTGAATGCACATGTGAACCTTGAAACTGAACGGTTGTTGTTGTTGCTGTCATTTCTTATGTAATAGTGTTTGACTGAACGCAGAAAAAACTCGTAAAGCTGTCGGTGACGGTTGTTCTGTCTTCTATGAAATACAGATGTTAGTGGTGAAGTTTGATGTAGCAGAGATGATACGTTCCAAGGACATTTAAAGATAAGATTATTCCTCTTCTAGCATGTGAAAAGATTTCTTCATATCCTTCACGACCCAGTCTTGGCTGCCACGTTTCCTCAGCAGAACGTTTCTCCTCAGTTTGATCTTTAAAGACTCATGAACAACCAGCTGCAGATGGAGGACGTCTCATGTACTCCCTCGATCTGGCATCTGTCTGTCTGGCTGTCTGTCTGTCTGTCTGCATGTATTTTGAATAGAAAGATGAATAAACTAAACTGGTATTCAGCCGGTGATCATCAACAAGCCACCAGCTACCAAAATATTTTCAGAAAAGCAATAATTTATGTATTTTCTCATTTAAATACACTATTCTTTATAACTTACATCGGTTTGAGACTATTTACACTTTGTATACTATGCATTTATGACACAGAGATTCACGTTAGCCCTAAAAACAGGAGGGTAAACTGTCCAGGTGTGTTTGCCCTCCATGACACCAATGTTTGTCTGCACATATGGAACATGTCAAGGCAACTAAAGTTGACGTATGAATGCTGAACCTCCCCATGCAGAAAGAGGATTCTTAGCGTTGGTGTGTGTGTGGAGATCAGATCCCTCACACACTGTCTCTGTGTGTCCTCCAGTCAACAAAACTGACACACACTATATACACAACAACACTGATACACACTTCATCAGAACAAGAGGTGAATGAGTCCATAAGACTCTTGGTTCGAGGCTTTGTTTGTCTGGGAAGTCTACTTCTCATCAGTCGTAGGCCTTAAATATCCCCCGTTTGTCTCTTCAGCTGTGTGTCAACATGATGTTGAGATTCCTTTTCTGTAGTCGTCTCCTTTCATCAAGCCACTACAACGTCCTTCTCATTGACAAACATTGGCTCATTACGGGGTCGTGACCCCCCCCCCCCCCACACACACACACACGGCCTTGAATGCTGAAACCACATCCATGTTTCTGTCCTACGTGCTCATTGACATCTTGGAGGCCGGGGAGATATTTGCATCCATTTATCTGCAACGATGCCCTTGTTCATGGGGCGGTGAACCCATTAGCAACAAAGGCCTGTGTCGTATTGTTGTGTTGGTGGCCAAACAGAAACATGTACTCATGTGTTGAAGGACACGCCGGGGACCTGCAGCAGGAAAGCATGGTGCTAAAAGTCGTCTGTCCCCCCCCCCCCCCGTGAGGAGATGCGGCTCTGGGATGTAATCCATCAGCAGAGGAACCTCTACAAAGCTGTCGCCACCACCGTCCCCTTCATCAGCACTTCATACCGGCACTTCTCATCGTGGCTCTTCGGTTTAATTTACACACAGAAAGAGTCGGAGCTTAGCGGGCTGCTGGTGGGATCTGATGGAGGATGCTTAAAAGCCTCCTGAGTCTGTCGACTCCTCTGTGGAACGCCGTAAAACCACCGGCCTTCAAGATCACAGCCCGATGCCATGTCATACCAGGGAAGTTAAAGAATAACGTGGGCCCTTCCATATGTGACACGTCCCCATCTCGCCTCTTTTTCAAATGCTTTGTCGTATGTGTTTTAGTAGTTCCGAAACAATTAGTCGGTTCAGTGATGGCCAGAAAATTAATTCATTACAATTTTGGTGGTCGATTAATCGTTTGAGTTATCCAAGTTTAAGTACCAAACATCTGTTGGTAACAGTTTCAGAGTGTTTTGATTTGCTGGTCGTCCTCTGATTTAGTTATTATGGCATGAATACTGGAGGTTTTCAGTTGTTGGTCAGACTAATAAACTGTTTTAAGACGTCACTTCGGACTGTGGAAACCTAAGACGGGCACTCAGCGGTATTTCCGATTTTCAACACACAAGTTGAAAAAGATAATCGATTAAGAAAATGATCGTTAATTGCAGTCCTACGTTGTAGACAAGATGTGATGTCTGCCGCTGACCCACGCTGGACTCTCCTCTCATATCACGCCGCTGTGCCACCGGCCAGAACAATGGATTCCAGGAAGCCGAAGTATGGGCTTCCTCTTAATAACCGGACTGATGGATCTCGTTGCATTTTGAATTCGGCAGATTTTAAATCAAACGGGCAAGGCGCCAATCTCCAGAGGAACCCAACCGGCTTTCATTTTCCACAGACACACAGCAGATTAGAGCAGGAAGACACAGGCCTGACAGCTTTATACACCTCTTCACACATAAGCCTTTCAATTCAAGCCCTAAACCCACTTCATAAATACCCACCGTCACCTCCACGAGCTGCTGAAGCATCTCCACCCAAATCAACGCGTGTCCTCATTTAGAGAAAGTGAAGGAGCTTTCAGTTCCCTCTTCTTTAACCACATGCCATGTTATATAAAATGATTTAATTTGATGTTTTTCCCCTTTTTCTCCCCAATTGTACTTGGCCAATTACCCCACTCTTCCAGGTCGACCCGGTTTCTGCTCCACCTCCTCTGCCGATCCGGGGAGGGCTGCAGACTACCGCATGTCTCCTCTGATAGATGTGGAGTCACCAGCCACTTCTTTTCACCCGACAGTGAGGAGTTTCGCTAGGGGGACGTAGCACGTGGGAGGATCACGCTATTCCCCCCTCCCCCCTGAACAGGCTTCCCAACTGACCAGAGGAGGCGCTAGTGCAGCGACCAGGACACATACCCACATCCGGCTTCCCACCCACAGACACGGCCAATTGTTTCTGTAGGGACGCCCGACCAAGCCGGAGGCAACACGGGGATTTGAACCGGAGATCCCTGTTTTGGTAGGCAACGGAATAGACCACTACGCCACCTGAACGCACTTAACTTGATTTTTTGACAAAAGTGCAGATTAGTTTTAACTAAGATGACGGCACGAGCTGTCTGTTTAAGATGACATTCACCACACGCGAACAGTGTATTACCGCCTATTAAACTCAATGGGCCTCATTCATTAATCTTTAGTACGTACAAATGTCTTCTGACACACCCATGGGATTATTTAGCCCTGAACTTTGTCTCAGAGACTATTGTAGAACCTGGGTAAACCCCTGAACTTGGCTAACACTGATGTCTTGCAAGCCTGGGTGATGGCTCGTTGTAGGAGGTAGACAATAGATTCATTCATTCATCTTCAGCCACTTCTCCGGGGTCGCGGTGGCAGCAAGCTAAGTAGGGCACTCCAGACGTCCCTCTCCCCAGCAACGCCCTCCAGCTCCTCCTGGCGTTCCCAGGCCAGATTGGACATGTAGTCCCTCCAGCGAGTTCTGGGTCTACCCCGGGGTCTCCTCCAAGTTGGCCGTGCCTAGACAATAGATGTGAGGGGGAATTCACTTTTGGGAATATGACTACGGTCAGCACAACGGCGGTGAAACATGAAGTAAGGATGAAGCAGTCGTACTGTGTTCCCTTTGAGAGAAACGGTGAAGGTGTGACGGAACGAATCGATCTGCAGGCAAGATGTCTGGCTACATACACAGCTGTGCATTATGTAAAGCGCTGTAAAACTGGATTTACTGTATTGTAGAGAGTAATGGAGATGGAAGCCAGGAAAACTACACATACACTGATCTTTATGGATGAGATTCAACCCGGCAAAAACACGCCGCAGGGGAAGAGATGTGATCGGACAGAGAGCAGCCATGGATGTCCCAGGCCAGAGAGGAGCTAACATCACAGTGTGTGCAGCAATCATGCTCTGCTGCAACACACCACACCACACCACACCACACCACTACACTACACTACACCACACTACACCACACTACACTACACTACCACTCGCTGGCCCGGCTACACAGAGCGGCTCCTTTCTCTTCTGGATGATGTGCACACTCGACTTGTGCCAGCGGAGGTCAGAAGTGGAGGGGCAGAAACTCCCCTACCTTGGTTGTCGTGCGGGATAATGTGGCCTTGCACCGGTTTGTGAGTCTGACCGGCAGGTAAAAGCCCTCTAGTATTCACGTCAGAATGATTTATTTGAATCAGACCAAGACAAGTAAATCTGAGCATTAATGAAACTGCAACCAACACGTTTGGTATTTGTACTTGATGAGTGACTCGGACCATTAATCTACCAAAACCGTAATCGATTAATTTTCGATTGCGCGACTAATCAATTCATTGACTAATAGTTTCAGCGCTCATGTGAATATAGTGCTAAACAGTCGTACATTCAGTACTTTACAGTAGTCTTTGACAGTTAGATGCATTATATTAACTTGGTACTGAACAGATTTATTGATAGTTAAACATCGCCTCCAGGTTTGATTCATACTACAGACATATCCGGACATGGTTTAACGATTTATTTCATTATTAACTTCCTCACCGACGAGCAGAAGAAACAGCAAATGATATTTTGTAATTCACCATTTTATTAATTTTCTGTCACAGAGAGTTGAATCAGTTCATCTGTACACAACGTTTATCGACAGAAACATTTCATCACTCATCTAATGCCCCTTTTCCACTACATGGTACCGGCTCGGCTCGGCTCGACTCGCAGAGTGTTGTTTTCCATCAGCGTAGCAGAACCCCCCCCCCCCCCGTTTGAATATGTGTGTTCTTGTAGTTCTTAAATGTGTTTTTGTCTGTGTGGGCTGGGGGAAACGGCATTTCGTTTCACTTCGTGCGCTCAAGTACATGAGGTGAAATGACAAAGTGCTCCTGACTGAAACTGAAAATAAAGCAATATAGTTCAAACAGGCTGCAGCTTCAATATGTTGCAATATTTTTTCTTGCCCATAAGTTTAATTGTAAGTTTAATTGATTTGTTTTTATCAAAATAACCTTCGTATAGTCTGAGCAAGTAGTAGTGATCCAGTCTGAGTTGGTTGTGCTATGACTGACTCATAAAGGGTCGACTGATCCCAGTCCAGCTGAGCTCGTTCCCCTCCTGGCCCATGGTCTCCGGGGTGTGGCTGCATGTGATTGACAGGCGCTGCCTCCAGAGCTGCGCACTGCGGGGCTTTGGGCGTCAGATGGCTCCGGCGGTTCCAGCTTCGCTCCATAGGGGGCGGCACTGAGCCGTGTTCTGTTCTGCACGCGGATTTTATTGCCTCCGGGACACCGTGCTCCGTGCATTGGGACATGGTGTTCCAGAGACATGGAGAATGCACTGACCCAGAGCAAGAGGCTTTCTGCTGGCAGATGAAAATCTGGTATCTCTCTGGGTTTTAAGGGAACTTCTTAACACTTTGAGTCTTTGGTTTAAGCGACAGGGTAAAATTATAATTTACATTACAATTGACAAACTGCATTTGCACCTAACAGCAACAATAAACTTTTGGTTGTGACAAAGGCATAAGGAATGTAAATATAACTGATACTATTGAGAAATTATTATAAACTGGACATTTTATCAAATGCAGAAAATCAGTCTGTAAGAAGACTGAAGGGAAAGTGCACATGGTCTCCGAGTATTGTGTATTGTTGTGTACCGGTAGTATAGTATGTGCTGTGTGTTGTGTATCGGTAGTACAGTATGTGTTGTGTGTTGTTGTGTATCAGTAGTACAGTATGTGTTGTGTGTTGTTGTGTATCAGTAGTACAATATGTGTTGTGTTGTGTATCAGTAGTATAGTATGTGCTGTGTGTTGTTGTGTATCAGTAGTACAATATGTGTTGTGTGTTGTTGTGTATCAGTAGTACAGTATGTGTTGTGTTGTGTATCAGTAGTATAGTATGTGCTGTGTGTTGTGGATCAGTAGTACAGTATGTGTTGTGTGTTGTTGTGTATCAGTAGTACAGTATGTGTTGTTGTGTATCAGTAGTGCAGTATGTGTTGTTGTGTAACAGTAGTACAGTAGGTGTTGTGTAACAGTAGTACAGTAGGTGTTGTGTGTTGTTGTATATCAGTAGTACAGTATGTGCTGTGTATTGTGACTAGTTTAGCAGCACCAGAGGACTTGTGGTGTCAGTGAACAGGTTCTGCGGTGGACTTGACAGATCCTGTTGGGGCTGACAGGGCTGGTTTTGTCTGCAGTCTGCAGGGACTTCATGCTGGCTGGCCCCTGTGGTGTCTGAACAGAAGACAGACTGGGGGATAAACATGAGGGATGTCATCATGGCGGTTACACAAGCTCCCCTGTTTGTATTTGTGTGCTGACAGACGTGCTGAGTCGACTCCACATGGGAAAGTGCTACGTCAGTCTGAGCAGGAAACGACTGGCCCGTGTTTTAAGTCTGTCCTCCTGTCAGATTACTGCTCGATGGATTAGGATTAGTCTCCTCTACTTGTTCCTCCACCTCTGCACACATGCAAGAACGGGAAATGAGCCATGGCGAAACAGAGCAGGGGCCTTGGTTAGATGAATGGAAGAATGGGCACGCATGGTAAAACACACGGACAGTGGCTGAACTGGTGGGAGGCCGCGTGACACGGCAGATGTCCAGGTTTAAAATGGTCTTTTTAAAAGTACGACGAGGAGTTTTGCATTTTTGTTGACTTTACATTAATATGGGGATAAAAGAAGCTGTGTTTCATTGAAGAACGGCTTAACTGCTTGCTAGGCCTCCGTCATCCTCTGGTGTGTGGTGTGTGTGTGTGTGTGTCTATGTAGCCGGTGTGTGTGTGGTGGAAATTATTTGGTCAGATTTGAGGGAATCCGACCCGGAGACAAACATTAGGAATCATTATACAGAAACGTGTCATCTGTCTGATGGTCTCACGTGACTGTTGGCCATATGAAGTGATCAAAATTAATTTGAGACTGATAAATAAGCAGTGTTAAACTCTTTGCTGCAGTTTTAATAAATAGATCGGGTCCCTACAAAGTTAGCCTTCTGTTTTATTTATTTATTTGGCACAGGAGAGGAGAAATCCACACAATGACAAAGTCGAGTGTGGAGGAGCAGCGAAAATATAATGTGTAACAAAGCCATTAATTAGCAAAAGGTTGACGCTGAATCACTGTGGGAGGCAGTCTTTTCATGATAGTGGCTTTGGGGTAAAATGAGCCAAAAGCCGAGGCGTAACTTGAGCCAGATTAACCAGAGTTTCGATGGCCATGTGTGCTATTCACAGAGGATTTGGGAACGTTTTCAATCCCAGCATTGTAAAATGGAGACACCCCCCGGTTCAGGGATGGTCGTTCCCTCTTCACATAGATGGCCTCTTTGACTCCCCGTTCAACCCAGCGTTCCTCCCTATCAAGCATGTGCACACTCTCATCCCTGAAAGAGTGGCCACTGGCCTGTGGATGGTGTAGACTGTCCTGGCCTGGCGTGTTAGCTCTCCCACGTTGTGCCAGTCTTTCGGCCAGCGTCTGTTTGGTTTCCCCAATGTACGGCAATCCTCCTGGCACTTAACAGAGCACACTATATTGCTCTGTTTGTGCCGGGGGACCCGATGCTTGGGATGGGCACAGCGTGTTTTGGGGGGTTGAAAGCAAATGAGCCAACAATCTGAAGTGATGAACAAATCTCCATATACATCAGATTTGTTAAGTGTTCGAGAAAGAGTAGGAAGAAGCATACACTGTCTGCAAATTGGATGCAATTTTTGCGGGTAATCGACTCCAGTTTGTGTTACAGGTTGGTCAGCATGCTTGAAGAAGGCTAAAGAGTATTTTTTTTAAAATATCCTTTGACACTGACTGTTAACAATTTATTCAGATACCTAGAAAGTAAAGAGAGGGACGTGGCAGTGAAAGGCCTGATTATTCATCCTGCCTCCGTCCCGGTGGATTCAGATGTGGAAGGCTCGGGATGTGTCCGAAATCCCTCACTACTGTGAGTTCGCCATTTTGTAGTGCTGTCCAAATGTACAGTTCTAGTTGTTGTTGTTGTTCTTCTTCTTCTTCTTCTTCTACTTCTTCCTCTTTTTCTTCTTCACTTGATTTACTGGCGGATAGCAAACAACTCTAAGGTGCATACAGCCACCTATTGTACATGGGGTGTGTAACATCACATCATTTTACCCTATTAAATTCTCCCCATCAACCTTGCGTCACTCAAAAAAGTAAAGAGTGCCTTCCTGGTGATTTTAATCCCCTCTCCCTCGCCTCCTTTCCCAGTATCCCCATCAGATTCCACTTCCGTCCCGCCTCTCGGACTTTATCCTGTAACCCTTCTCTTTCCACTTCATACATGTTACAATGTAATATTACATGTTCAGCGTTTCTTTAACTCCACAATTCTCACAGATGAGGTTACAGATGACGTCTTCTTTAACTCCACCATTCTCACAGATGAGGTTAAAACTGCTCTTTTTAGGGCCTACTGTACTCCACTCTATACAGCCCACTTGTGGTGCACTTATAGTAAAGCAAAAATGAAAAAGCTGCAGGTAGCGTATGATGATGTATTTAGAATCTTGCTCAAGCTTCCAAGATGGACAAGTCATATGTTTGTGACTAGTAATGTTCCCACTTTTCATGCTTTGTTTAGGAATTTTATGTACAAATTTATGTGTCGATTAATTGATTCTAAGAATGTAATTATAATGCTGTTAACGGCGCCTACACAAAGTGACACCAGGTCCTCCTCTTGCTTCTGGAAACATTGGAACAAATGTCTGTATAGGTTTTAGTCATTGTGAGCTGCTGTTTTTAGCTACATTCTTGTGTTCTTGTCTGGTGTTGTATTTCTTTGTTGTTGTCTCTAACATGGACCTACCTTTGTGTCTGAATAAAGTAAGTAAGATTTCTCACGCTTATCACCGTCCCGTTTCCCCATTATAAACAAAGTGCCATTTAATCCTGTGTGATCCAATCTCAGTCTTGTTACGTGGGAATTATTGTAGCGAAATCGGGGGGGCAGTCCGAGATACTGTCGCCACAGCCGGGACGCGAACCCGTACCTCCTGCACCGCAAGCGACAACGTTAACCAATCGACTACAGGGTCCGACCCGTTAGTCACGGACCAACGTGTCTACTTATCCATGCACGTTACAGTACCCTTTATAGTGGACTCAATGTGTCCCACAATGCATCGAGAAAATTAGTGTACAACCGGTGGTGACTGTCGTTACAGGACGGAGACGCATTTTCGCGCATGCGTAAAACAAACCGGGTAAAGATCGGGCAGCAATTGTACCGTCATGCATTGCGCTGAAAGAAAAATGGCAGACGGATGAGAGGGGAGAGAGAGAGAGCGCCATGAGAGAGCGCTGTTGTACAAATTGTAAGCAATTTTCGGTTTAACTTTCGGTGATGTGTTGACAGTTATTTTAACAGTTTATCAGCCATGTAATAAATTGTGAATGAATGACGCCATTACGGCACAATTCACGGCTAGCGACCAGCTCGCTAACCCTAGCGAGCTGGCTAGCTAGCCCTCTTCTGTACAGTAATGACCGTTGGCAGCGCCGCTAAGTTTAAACTAGGTCGGCTACAATTTTTTTTAAAATTTGTAATTAGCGAAATTAAATTGGAGTGTCACACGAGCACTTGAGAAAATATCGGTTGTCAATGTATTTTGATCTCTTTAGGGACCGACGACGATGTGGCAAAATGTATTCGCCAGAGGAGAGAGAGAGGGGGGGGGGGGAAATACGCTCAGTATATCGTCTATTTATCACAAAAATGCGGATTCTGTGACCTGCAGTGTTGGAAGAAGTACTCAGATCCTTAAGGTATGTGAAAGTATCAATACCGGAACGTAAAAATACTCCGTTACAAGTAAAACGCCTACATGTAAAATCCTACTTAAGTTACTACAGTAAATACTAATTTTGCAGAAAATCGGGCTGTGACTAATATATTAAAATGCTGCTTATGCGTTGACTCGTCGGTGTTAATGGTGTACATTGTTTGATTTATTTGATATATCAGATACTTTTACACAAGTAAAATATTACTATTTATTATGGACGGCCCACCCGATGTTGATCCGGCACGTTTTAATTGTGCGACAGCAATGACGTAATTAACGGTGCAGAGAAAATGACCCGAATAGTGTCCGAAAGTTTTTTTGTTTTTTTTCCATTTTGCCGATGAGCTCACAATATAGCCCTCTACATAGAACCCCCTAATAGGGAGTAGGGAGCAGTGAATGAGCGAGTGATTTCGGGCACAGCCTCAGTCTGACATTGCCCGGGTACCAAATGACAAGAGTATTGAAGCCGTAATTTAACTGCGACAAATATTAAGTCATTATTTGATATGTTGTGTTTGCATATATTGTTTATGTAATTTATTTTCATGAATATTGATTTTTGTTTTGTATTAAAACTACGCAGGAAGTACGTTTACGCTCTGTGTTGTACAATTTGCATTTTCCCCCAAGGAGAAACGTGAAGTGGGAGAGGTTTTTATACTCCGCCCCAAAAGTTTGAGTTTAAAAGTGATATTGTATTGCCCGTCTGAAGATTTTATTTTTTTTTCAAATGGGCTCATTCCCTCTTGGTTGTGTGCAGCCAGCACGGTATGTTTATTTATGTGTTTTCTGTTACGTTGTGCATATTTATAGTTATAGGTTTCTATGTGATATGAAGGCGTGCTTATTCTGTACATTGTCATGAATTTTAACAGACGGTGGATGTGGTGACGGTGATGTTGAAGTACAAGTGAGATGAATAAATCCATAAGTAACAGAGGAACCACGGCGTTGTATATTTGCTGGAGGGAGTGATAAGTGAGTTCTATTCAAACAACTGCTCACAGCCTCTTTTAGCATCAGGTCGACTGTCATTGTCCTTTCATTTCCTGTCGTCTCCCAAAACCCTACGCTAAATTTGTCTTATCTGTAATACGAACATTTGGCCGGGCAAAACACAAAAGATGTCTACATTTGTGTGTCTCACCTATAATCAAACAAATTCTTGGGTTGCAATTTTAACTTTGAATTTTGCTCACACTATAAGGACAATATATTACCGAAAGAAATACGATTTAAAACAGTTCATTTCAAAAGCTATCCACTCAACTTGTCGTAGATAACTACAGCCTTATTCAGTGTCTTGTAAAAGGAAAACTACGGTGTCCGGGTAGCGTAGCGCTCTATTCCGTTGTCTACCAACACAGGGATCGACGGTGCGAATCCCCGTGTTACTTCCAATTGGCCGTGTCTGCAGGTGGGAAGCCGGATGTGGGTATGTGTCCTGGTTGCAGCACTAGCGCCTCCTCTGGTTGGTTGAGGTGCCTGTTTGGGGGAGGGGGAACATGGGGGAATAGCGTGATCCTCCCACGTGCTACGTCCCCCTGGTGAAACTCCTCACTGTCAGGTGAAATACGGCTGGCAACGCCACATGTGTCGGAAGAGGCATGTGCAGCCCTCTCCAGATCATTAAAGGGGGTGGAGCAGCGACCGGGATGGGTTGGAAGAGTGGGGTAATTGGTCAAGTACAATTGGGGAGAAAAAAGGGGGGGGCTGTTTGTGTTGTGACTGCAAGAACTGAGACTGGTGAATTTTCTTCCATCCTTACCAGCAGTTTTAAGGCCTTGGTTAAGAAACAGTGTTATTTTAAAGAGTTTAGTTCTTTGTCTAATACAGTCAATGAGGGACTTAAATATTACCTTAACAAACAGATTCAGTCAGCCAACACTGGTAAAACACACAACATATTTCCTCTTTCTCCATTGTTACAGTGAGAGAAGAATTTGTACTGAACATAGCTGGCTGTTACAAAACAGCATGAATAGATATTTATTTACTCTTTTTAACAGATTGCAGTTAATTGTTTCAGATAAAAATTAATTCCTGGTCAGAGCCAATGAAAAGAAAATTAAATGTTAACTAGCCATAAACTATGTCACGAACCACCACCTGGGGAATCTGTCCTCTGCATATTTATATTGGATTATAATTAATTTATTTTATACCAAACAAATATTGTTTCTCAATTAAAGGTTCTTCTATCATCCAGCTGTCAAACTACTCAGACTATATCATGAATGATTTTAATTCCCTGCCCTTGTTTTATATTTTAAATGTGTACTGTCCTCTTGTTCATGTAATCTTTTGTGCCTTCTCTTTGAGAAACAGAGACCATAAAGTCCATACTTTTTACTCAGCACGATGAATAGATTTATCATTCCAATTGGCCCATTATTCTTTACAGTACATAATTCTATTACTGTCTCATCTGGGATTTGATGCTCGCTCCATCTGTTTGATCTTTTTGTTTTTCCTTTCCCTTTTGTATATTAAGTCGGAGAGTACTGCTGGTGTCCTGTGTGGCTGCCGCTTCTCCCCCCCTTCCCATCCACCCCTGTATATTTGTGCTATGTTTATCTGTTGTCTTGTTTCACCCCGTTTATTGTAAAGCGACTTTGAGTGTTAGAAAAGCTCTATATAAGATTGATATATGATTATTATTATTTTCATTAATTTGTGTGTCACAAAATTTTCTAAACACAATAAGACTCAAAATTTCAATACCCTGGTGCCTCTTTAAAAACAACCTTCCCTGCTTTTTAGCTGCACTTTATGGCTTGGCTGCACCAACCTCCCCCTCCCACCCTCCCTCTCTCTCTCGCTCCCTCTCATCCGTTTGAGAACACAGTGTTCCCAGCCACACATGAGGATCAACACATTGTTTGCAATGTGTTTTGCATGTACGCCTATCCTCAGAAAGAGGAAATGCTGATTAACACTTCCCAATAGGGGGAACAGGTAGGGCTGCCCCTTATTGCCACCACTAATCTAACAAAAATGTCTGCTTAATCTGACATATATTTTAGATCTCTCAAAGCAAGGTCAAGGGTCATTTGTGACATTGTAGCTGGATTGTGTTTCAACTGACTGGGATGGGGCTGTGATACAGACTAATCCCATATTTTACTCACTGTCCCTATCCAACTACAACCTCAAAATTAAACGGGACCCCACTCCAGGTACTAAATTGTGTTGGCTGGTCATGAGTGATGGGACTGGACACAGAACAAAATTCTTTTTTTGTGGGTTTTTTATACCCTGACACAACTCAAAGAGAACACCATTAATTCTATAATTTTGAGAGTTGTAACCTTAGTTGTCTATAGACAACAGTAGTGGCCTGTCTCCAAAGAAAACAGAAATACAGCACAACTAAATACATTAGTTCACTGGCAAACATGCATTCATGAACTAAATATACTTTTTCCAACATTCTTACATGAGCTCAAAATAAACTTTTTATAAGAAAATCACGAACTCACTCTCACTCCAGTGTGTAGCCTGTGCGCTAAGACACACACACCTGGAAATTGGCACAGCGTTCAATCTCCCCTCTAAGTAAGGCAGAATCATACAAAATGGACCGTTTGTTTAAATGGGCAGCATACAAAACCATTAGATAATCTTACCCACCAGTGTACTTTTCCAGCACTTACGCTGCCCCATTGTTCAGTGTTGCTCTCGGTGTGCTGGGAGTATCACACAGCGAACATGCTTCACCAATCTCCAAAAATCGGCAGGAATAAAAAAAAACAAAAAAACAATCAACATTCATCAACCTTAGTCTGTTTGCTTAATTACACGCTTATCTGCTGGCACTGGTGATCATTTTCGCGTTTTACTAATCGGGATATTTATCCTACACATTTATAGCGATAGTTATCCTACAAACATCAGCAAAAATACACACCGCAGCAGTCCCTTGGCTCTCTTTTTTTTTAATAGCAACATTTATGAACCTACAAACATTATAAGAACAATCAAGAACAAATGCCAGGGGGGGAAAAATAGATACAATAAAATAATATACCCAGCAAGGCTATCAGTTCTGTTTCCGTAACAAAAAGTAATTAAATAAAGTCGTTGTTTTTACAGTCTTCTCATTGTAACTTAGAGATATTGTCCATGTAATGTTCCAAGTCCTTTGTGAAAACACAGTAAAGAGTCCTTTTAGAAAACTTGCATCGACGAGTGGGATATTTTGTCAGAAAGAATGAGGTTAATCACAAAAGCACTTTTTTCCCCAAATTCTTATCCTGAGTATAAAAACCAAACAAAATATAAAATAACTCAAAGTTTTCCAATATGATCGAAAGATGGACATTAATATGGTTGTATAGAAGGTCAAAATGTAATGTTTACCACTGATGGTGATGTAGTTGGTCTGATTTTCACAGATTTTATCTACATGTGCTGAGTGACTGATGAGAGGACCGTGAGGTTGATCATTTCTGAAAGCACTGAAAGTTAATTTTACAGAGACATATTTTGTTATAATTCAATGTTTGAGAACATTTAATGTGTGCGCATTGTGCCGAAAATGTTGTATTTTCGTTGTGTAGTGCTGTATGGGGTTGAATGGCTGCCGCCATTTTGTGCATCTGAGTTAGCACAGAGATAAATCGTATTTTGAGATACACTGCACATTTCATTTGGATTTCATTCAATATTAATGTACCAAATGTTTCATGTTTTATAGAAACTGGTCTTATGTTGTTTTGTTTATTTTCTTTTTGTGTTAACAGAGGAATTACCACTACATTTATTTATGCATTTTATATTTTGGTTACTGATTACATACTGGTTTCTGTAAGCCCTTTAAGTTAACCTAAGATTTTGGGTACTCTATTTGAGTGTTAAAGCACTTCATAGGGATAGATTAGTGACCAGGAATAGTGAAGTGTCTTTTTGGATGTATGAGCTACATTTTGAAGTGAGACATTGTGTCTAAAGTTGCAAATCAGTTTGTATTGGAAAATCTTTGTTAAATCTATACCACTGGTAAACTCCAAATTAGTTTCATACTACTCTCCCCTTTCTGAGAGTAGTCGGTTAATAAAGAACCCTGAATATAGTTTTGTGTCCTGTGTCATTCCAATTTCACCAGGCTACTTATATATCAGAAAAAAAGACAGAAAAACAAGTATTAGTTAAAAAATACCCATCATATGACAACAGGTATAGACCACACAATGAAAACTTTGATGCTTAATGTAACCCCCTATCATATTACAATAGTTCATTTACATTTATGGGTACTTATGCCTAATTCGGCACTGTCATTTTAAGAGACCGTGATCCTACGTCAGGCTTGCTGGGTGGTACTCTTCTGCATTACCTTCTATGCGAGCTGGCAGATCACCAGTTGTTACCATAATTGCAAGCCTGAACATTTTTATTTCTTATATTAGCGAACTGGTGTTTGGACACGGCCCACAACCTAGCCATTAAGGTTGCGTCTTCCCGCCATTCTACTTTGGGACCGGATGTGGTCAGCAGATTCATCCGTCCTAAATCGTCCATCATTGACTGCATAGTGCGTCCTGTTGGCGAACTCGATGAACTGTGAGCCAGGAAACACTTCACGGATTTATTCAAGTAAGACTGTTCCAGTAGCCATTCACTTCCTGGATTTATTCAAGTTAAACTTCCAGTTAAGGGCCCCAACGAGATATCTCCTTTTATTTATTATTTTGTTTATTTGGGTGTTGTGCACAACAGGGGTATTGCAGCACTGCAACTTATCAATGTATAATTCATATTTGTATTTTGCATATATATATATATATATATTTTTTATATATATATATATTTTTTATTTGCGAACCAGCATATGAATATCGGCACATACTGTTATTCCTTATCTACATCTATCTAAAGTATAATTCCATGCAACTCTACTTACCTTTTGCCTCGTCCAAATTATTCACACACAGTCAACTCATACTATACCTGACCTTGAGGTAAAATTCTATCCTTATTAAAGAAGGGTTACACTATAATAGCCTGGGTGCGTAAGATGGCGTCATTCGACTTCTGACGTACAAGTACTTGCACAAGAACTTCCGGTCTGGTTTGTTGGGAGAAGAGATGGCTTTGTTTTACACTGGCTGTTTGCAGGACCTCCCTAAAATCACAGTCAACGATGTACATCATATCGTGAGTGCTTCCTTGGTAGCTCTGATGAGCAAAAAGGAAAAGGGGTTTAAGATGTATATTTCGAGCTACATCAACAATGTCAAGGTCTGTAGAGGTTACCTTAGCCTGGGTGACCGTCACAATTTTGGAGATAGATGGCTCGATCAAGCGCCAGAGGCAAATGAAATGCTCATAGGTAGCAAACCTTAGGACACAAGCCATAATACATGACATGATAGTTTCACATTGTATCTTCTGTACAGTTGTTAAAGTATAGCCCAGTACTTACTGCAATCTACTACGTGTGGGTGGGTGTGAGAGAGGCATGGTGGGGGGTGGAGAGACTGAACAGGTGAGTTAATTTGGCAAGGGCGATTAAATGAAATGATACAAATCAGACATACCTGGTGTAAAACCGAATGTGCTCATGGGAACCTGCAAATCGCCTCAGGCTGAATTTGGACTGTAGCTGATTGGTCTCTAGTTGTTTCTGGAGCACTTCTATTTGTTTCCTCATTGACTCGTTTTGGGCCAGGGCATCATCCGAAGCGGCAGGATTAGGAGCCATGCAATAGTCATGCTCTTGCAGCCAGCTGCTGACATCCATCTCATTATCAGAAGAGTCCAGAGCTGGCAGAGGGGCGACAACAGGAAGCCCGGCGCTCCCACACACCTAGCCTGCGTGCGGATTTGGAGTACTCATTCCACGCAAAGAGTGTGGGGACAGCTCCTTTTTTGAGCCTCCTTAACACACCTGTAGCTGGCACAGTGAAATCACCCGGTTCAAAATGCCGACTACACACTTTTGTACTCTTGGTGACGGTAAATGCATCCCTCCAAATCTTTGCTAGCCACTTAGCTCTTTCCTCGCAGTTCCGAGGGGATGAATGGAAACTTAAAAGAGAATTATAGCACGCCGAATTCGCACAGTGTGGCATAAAACAGGGCTCAGTGGAGCCTGATTCACGACGTTGATACTTGAATTCCCCTTTTTGTCTTGTTTGTTTCATTGATTTTTCGGACGAAATTAAAATTTCGGACGGATAAGTTAGCAGCTAACTAACGACTCAGTAGGACGTAAGCATCCGGTTGTAAAGGAAGATGTCTGTGAATGTTCTCATTCATCCAGGTCATGGTTATCCAAAGGAGTTGAATCAAGTGCAACTGGACTTGGTATATATCCGTGAAGACGTTTCGCCTCTCATCCAAGAGGCTTCCTCAGTTCATGCCTTTCTGACTAGACCAAGCTAGTCTGACTGGCTGGTGATGAGACTCAGAATTTATCCTCTAGGAGTCTACAACAACCGTCGCTGCTAAACAAATGCAAATCAATAGCTCCGATGGCGACGGGCCCGGCTGGTCATCGGAGCACAGGAGAGCCACGCATATCTATGGCTCTGTTAGCGACGGGCGTTGGTAAACAACGGTACACAAAGAGCCACGCATATCTATAGCTCTGACAACGACTTCTAGAGGATAAATTCTGAGTCTCATCACCAGCCAGTCAGACTAGCTTGGTCTTGTCAGAAAGGCACGAACTGAGGAAGCCTCTTGGATGAGAGGCGAAACGTCTTCACGGATACATACCAAGTCCAGTTGCACTTGGTTGTAAAGGAAGTTCTTGTGCAAACAGACACACCCGGAAGTTTCGCTGCGCGACATTAATGCACCGAGCCTATTCTGCCCTTACCAGCGCATAGACGTGATTGCTACCTTGGCAGATAGCTAAACAGGTTCCTTAATAAACATCCAGGAGACAGTAGGTAAGTTTAGGATGTTTACTGTAAGTAGCACTGTGAAACTGCAATACAGAAATAAAAAAATACAAAATTAAAATTTGTAATGTGATTGATTCTTCCTTTCACATCAACAAACACTGAGTCAATAAATTTTACGCACAACACAAATACACCTCAACATGTGCTGGGATTATCATTGATTATCATTTCAGTGCCAAGGAAACTACGGCAAGTCTACATGGACAAACAGTGCAGCACAGTCAACATTCAGGCAACTCTTAAAGGAGCAGCGCACTCCCCGCCTGGTATACTGCACTATACCACTATGTCCCTTTGAGAAGTAGCACAACTTATGAGGCAGGTCTTAGAAACACCCTGGGGGAGCCCCTTTTAACCACCCTTACTTCCACTTTACAGACCCTGTTGTCTTGACCAGGAAAGGTATTTACCACAAGTCCCGTGAGCCATCGTTCCTTTTGACCTGGCTGTCCTTCAAGAGCACAACATCTCCAGTTTGCAGGTTGGATGGGTCTGCTTGCCATTTCCTTCTTGGCTCTAGAACGGGATCTGACTTTCTGAATGAGTTTGGCCATTCCATGGGTAAGTAGCTTCCACCTGGAAAAGCGTCCGAATCTATGTGAACCAAGCAGGGTTTCAGAAACTTATGTAGCAAAGGTTGCAATCAGCAGGCACACGTCTGCATTCATGTCTGGTTCAACAAGCTCAAAGGCCTTTAGCTGAGGAGGTGTTAGCCCCATCATCCTTTTTCAGAAAGGAGGGTCCTGAAAACCAATTTGTATCTCCCAAAAGTGTAGCTGGTACAGGCCATGTACCATGGTCTGCCGGATTGTGTTCCGTGCAGATAAAGTGCCACTGTTCAGGATGTGTTGACTTCCAGATGCGTATGACTCTGTTAGTGACGTACACATAGAACCTCCGGTTGGTGTTGTAGATATAGTCCAAAACAACTCTACTGACAGTGTAGAACTTCACTGGGTGGATTTTGATATCTAGCTCATCCACTAACATGTCGGCTTGCTCGACTGCCAGCACGGCTGCACAAAGCTCCAGACGGGGCACAGCATGAGTGACGTGGTGCTAATTTGGATTTTGCCATGCAGAATCCCTTATCGTCGACTGCTCTGAGGTAGGCAGGCCACTGTGGAAATGGCCATGGTGGACGCTCGGAAAAGACACATGGTTCACTCGTGTAATGACTCAGTGTAGTGTTTCTTGATGTGAAAGGAAGAGTCAAACACATTGCAAATTATAATTTTGTATTTTTTATTTCTGTATTGTAGTCTCACAGTGCTTCTAACAGTAAACATTCAAAGCTAACGTGGTTAGCATCGCTATAGTTTTTACGTTTTCCACACAGAATAACAACTGTTTCAAATAACCATTAGAGGTGAGTTTCACACATAAAGGTAAGTATTACTCACAGACATGTGTTTTTTAGAGTTCAGCAGAGAAAAAAAGTGAACGACAAGAGAAAAAACAACAGCTTTTCT
Organism: Lampris incognitus; assembly: GCF_029633865.1. Classification (NCBI taxonomy): domain Eukaryota; kingdom Metazoa; phylum Chordata; class Actinopteri; order Lampriformes; family Lampridae; genus Lampris; species Lampris incognitus. Next base: position 10,185,498 of record NC_079212.1, on the reverse strand, counting down.
TCAAGGCTTTTTCAGCGCAAAGGAAACTATGGCAAGTCTACATGGACAAACAGCGCGGCACACTCAACATTCAGGCAGCTCTCTTAAAGGAGCAGCACAGAGCCTATTGTCTAGTATTCAAGCATTGTCTGTTCCCTGCTTCAGAGAGCAATACTGATGCAGAAATTCATTTGTAAATTTCTGTATGCTAAATGGGACGTTCACGTAACTACAGACGATTTACTTCAGTTTACATTTTAGAAAGCAGAAAAGATATCCATTTTGCTAAAATAGTAGCTTGTGTCTGAACTGTGTAAGGATCCCATTTGAAAATCTTCCTGTAGCCCTTTAACCAAAACCATTTATGTTTGGACCAACTCATTATTGAGGATTTTATGTCATAGATCAACACCAAAAGATCACCGTATCATTAACCAGTTGTTGTGTGAGAGATTCACAGCAGACCTGAGCCTGTCTGAGTTTTTGGACACACACAAAACAAACCCTGAGGGATAATCCAGCGAGGATCCACAGGATTACTGACAGCTGTGGGAAACCTCATCCATTTGGTGCCTCAGTGAGCAGTGACAGGGAATGCATGCTATGAAAGCCCCATTCAGCTGCCCTCTCAATCGGTATGCCCACTGAGCAATAGATGCCCAGGTATGCCGGCTGCTGCAGGCAGACACAACAGACACCGAGGCATGTTCCAGTCAGCAGGAAATGCTCATAAGATAGAAGGATCAGGTTTAAATTTATTGAGACAAGAAAGCAGTATTGACCAGCAGACTGACAGTGCAACAAATCTGATTTCATACAGTCTGTTAAAGGCTTTTGGCACACTGAATTGTAGTCATAATGAAGGATGATGGAGAAAGACAAGGTCGGTAATAGTTTTGATCATTTATTCCAAGAAAAAACAAGTCAACATATTTACAGCAAAAAATAAGATGCTTTGTTAAAACATCAAATGGCTCCATTCAGCTTCATAACAAAACAAAAGTTTCTATTTTACATGACATCTAAAGGAAACATGACTGTACATACTGGAAGCATGTAGGAGAGAAGAAAGATATTATTCAGAGGAACTTTAAACAGTGTGGTTCCTTGAGTGATATTTACCATGAGACACAAACATTTTGCATAGTACAGAGTGTTTTCAGGTCAAACCTTTAGGTGTACAAAGAGTGCATCAGTCAATACATTAAAAATAGGTCATCGCAACCAGAAGTACTACTAGTTATGTACAGTAGCAGAAGTCATAGAAAAATCCTCACTCGCCTATGCAACTCAACGTCAGCTGTGGCCAAAATAAATAGTCAAGCCACATTTGGTTTGGTGCTAAATGAACTCTCATATCGAACACGTCACTGGTTCCAACTGTGTAAATACAAGACCTTTGTCATTTATGTGACATACTGGCCCCTTAAATTCTCAGAATGAGGAGTGTAAGTCATTGCTTTTCCACTCTATAAAATGATCATATATTCATATTCAACCATTTAAAGAAGAAAAACATCAGTTAGAGGGTTGGTTGGGGTTTGTGAAATCTAGCCTGAGGTAAAATGCTATTATTCTCAGAAAAAAAGTGCATTTGAATTAAAATTCAGTGCTAGTCTAACACTTGACAATGTTGCTAACGAGATTTAAGAGTGAGGCCTGAGTCCTAGGAGTATAAGGCATAATGTTATCTGACAGTTCAATCATGTGATTTGGTAAATCACCATAAAATGAACCTAAATGCTACAGTGCACGTATTTAAAAAAAGAGGTTTGATTTATTTGCCTATTCTATTAAAGCGAGTATGAGACATGACCCCATTTAATCCTGGAAATGTGTTAAATGCCTTAAAGAACTGCACACACCGTGGAGGGCCAGTAAAACTAGATGAGGGCAAGTATTCCACGCCGATTCCCATTTGATTGACAGCCTTGAATTTAACCGTTAATTGATTAATCTGGATGAGTAGTCTTGTGGGCCAAGTTACCACCAGAGAGGAGCGTCATGTAATCCAGAGAGGGGCATCTTCAAAATGGCAGTGTGTTGGACACAACACACAATATGGCATCAGAACAACTGAGAAGAATATACTGTTAAGAGCAAACCCTGGCAAGTATTTTCTCTTGATGCAGATTGTAAAACCAAGTAATGCCTCAGTGTTGGACTGAACATTATGTGATATTCACATTTGAAGTCCAATCAAACAGTTGTCACGTTTTATTTTCAGTGTTTGTAGATTTACTGTTGGGACCGTTTCCCAATGACAAACCTTCAAACTAGGACCCCAAAACAAAACTGATTTTGTCACAAAGATAAAAACAATGCTTCTCAGGTTTCATTCTGGTGTTATAGGATGAGGCATACAGTATTATTTATAACACACGTATAGCAGTCTAAAAATGACCCTCCATCTAAACCGATATCCAAAGTCAAATAAGAAAAGTCTGAAATATCCCAAAATGATGGAAAACTGCAAAGTTCTTATGTCGTGTCTAAATTATTATTCCAATTTGTAATATCTTAAACACTACACTCAAGTTTCTGCTTTACTGTACAAAACTCTATCCATGTCATGCCAAAACGCTAACTTAAAAAAAATAAAAATATGTAAGACTTTTCCAATGGCTTATTCATTTGCCATAAGTAATCCTATTTTTGGTCTTGAATTATGGTGATTTTGAATGTCCACTTTTGAGATAAACAAAAACTTGGCTAAAATATGAAAACTTACTAAATAACTAATTTGTCCAACTGGTGCACTTTGGTTTAACCTGTAGCTAATGCTCATCAACTCATGTCAGACCCTGCTGCGGAAGACCCGTGGACTGTATTTCTGACATCAGATGCACTATGATTAAAACTGCGGTGGGGCGGCAATACCGAAGTAATTCCTATACTGCATGAGTGGAAAAATAAATAAATGTTACAACAAAGTTGTACAGTTGCTTAGACTTCAGATGATGACTGTAAAATAAGGCACAAGTTTCTAAGGGGGTGTGTGACCTGGTGCTTATAGACACAATACCAGTGGATTGTATTTCTATTATGTCCATAGGAACTGTGTTTTCAAGAATATTCACATTATTTCACAGTTTACAAGTTTGTTCCTCTTCAGTATTGTGGTTGATGGTCCATGTTATCGTGAGACTGATGCTGCACGTAGTGCGTTGATGACAGAGGAGCAGGTCCATGTTGAAGCTAAGGTTAAACAAAAAAAAATCAAATCCAGCCTCATCACCTCTTTGGGGAAATAGCCTCTGACCTTTTTGTGACTCTGGCATATCTGACCAATCATTAAATGTCCTTAGCTTTATGTCGTTGATGGTTGTATGCAGATGAGGCTGTAAATGTCTGTCAACCTGATTCAGATTCAGTTCCCATCCTGAGATTTTGTAAACATCAGACAGATGAATATTAAGTTCTTCCCATTAGTTTGTGATTCCCAAGGATTTATTCCACAGTTCAGAGTCCTTTTTAGGTGCAGACACAGAATTCCATCCCCACCTCGTAAACAAATCTGCAGAGAGAAGCAAAAAAGCAACATCTTATGAGGCAGACTGACTGAAAGTATATAAAGCATGATGTAACAAAAAAAAAAAAAACCGACCTTATAAAATATACATTTAAGTGTCCATGCAATGTCTAAAGATCGTCATCTTTAACCAATTAAAAGAATTTGAATACATTTCAAACTAATGAACTATTTCATTCTTGACATCTGTAAAAAAAGAAAATAGGTTCAATTCACAACAGCACACTGAATGTAACGTCCATGTGCCAGAAATGCTCCACAACAAAGACACTGACTGGCTGACAGTGAATGATGTCATTGTGATGTCACTAAAGAGACCGGGGGGTGGGGGTGCTTATTTCCATAGGTTGCATAATCACACAACACGCGATATGAGCCCAAGTGGGTCAGCTCGACAAAAGGGCATGCATAAAGACAAAACACCCTGACGTGGTGGAATTAGTGCTGCTGTGCTGCTCAAGATGAGAGCTGTTGGTTATACTGCTCATAATATAGTGTTCATTAACATAAAAGTTAAAAAGAATGTTTGAATCCATCATCTAGCACAACTCTTTCTCTTCATTCATCTAAAAAAAGACAGGAACCTCTTCCATTCTGTCTTTATGCATGCTCAATAATCCAGGTAAGAAAGTCAAAAAGTTGAATCAGTTCATCTAAAAGTTGCGTGCAGATGAGCTGATTCAACTTTCTTCGACTCTTCCACTCTGTTTTCCTCCTAATGCAAACAACAAACAGTATCTGTTGTTTTTCATCCTTGGACAACTTGGAGTTGACATTACAAGAGCTGGTCTTTATTGACCTGTGTACAAATCCTAGGACAACGTTGTGTCTGATAGTGCCAATATGCAATACCGTTTATACACAGGTGGGGTCGGAATACTTTGAAAACCCATGATCCTGTTTCTTGGTTTATAATATTTGTTCCGTTTACCACAGGGAAAACCTGTTTTTAGAGCTACCACACTGTTGGGAAAAGTGATCCTGTCGTAGGAAGAGAGTTCATGATTTCATTTAGTAGACTAGCTTTCTTCCCATATCTACAGGAGCTGTGTATCACTCTTTTTTCAAGGATGTTGTCTGAAGTAAGGCACATACTTTACAGTGCTATAAATCCTCACTACGAAGACAACTGACTGGAGGAAACGCCTCCAACCCAGCTGTATTTAGTTGGTGGTGTGGTGCCTCAGGCCGGCATACCAACAGAGAACAATACGTCTCCTAACTGAAGGACTACAGGTCCTAAAGCCTGAACTCCACCAGTGATCATGGGGGTTTACATCCTGGCTTTATGTAGTTTCTATTGTCAACCTTAGTAGCTGCGTTTACATGGACCCTAATAGTCCACTAATCAGAGTCATAGCCCAATCAGAATAAGCTCATTCGCGGCCAAATATTGCTTTTTATTGATTTCATTGATAGTTTTGTGGATTAAACTGTCCGTCGTTTTTCTTTTATTATCACATGAGATGAAAATGTGTCCGTGGAAGCTTGTTGTGCACCCTGTCAGACTCAGACTTCACAGGCTGGCTTTAACAAGCGTAAGACCCAGTAAAGTCCTGATGTTTAACCAGCTCGCACATTCTGTTGCTGCCGTTTCTGAATATGCGAGAACACACTGTTTGCTTGCTTGTGGTGGTCACAGCCTTGTTTCAGCCGTCCTAACCGAATTGTCCACCTTCATTTTTCAAAATACACACCTGTGTTCGGAGGATTATGGAATGATATGTATGTGTAAGCCTTGTCCTACTTTCTTTATGAAATGTCATTGTGTAACATCCTGTGTGAAACTGTAACATGATCCAGCACACTTTTCCCTCCCCTTTGCTGCTCACAATTACTGCTTAATTAGAAAGAACAGCAGAAACGCAAATCGTGTTCCCAGGACACGATGCGGCTCCATCTTGAAAATTGTATTAACAGGCGGGAACATCTTCTGTTGTATTTCCGGCAGATTAGATGCTTCACAGCGGGTGGAACCACTTTGCGCATGTCAAAAAAGTTATATTCTGGTTAAATGCATTGGGGCATGTAAACGCACATCTTATTGGATCACTTTATTTAGCTTCCATGTAAACCGTGAAGTTGGAATGTCTAGTCAGAAGGATTTCGATCGGGTTGAACAAATATTGTCCGTGTAACCACAGCTAATGAAAGGCATAGCTAGACGCAGCCTTTCACATTGTTAAGCGTCATTTTTGTAGTTTTAGTTTGTATAGGTAGCAGCATTATTTGAGCTGCAGTGAAAAGGCAAAGGCCAGATATGACGGGGGAATGGACAAAGAGCCTCGCTGTCTCAGACTGAGGACTTGGATGCTGCAGAACTCAGAAAAGGAACGGCTCATAAAAGAAACCAGTCCAGACTGGTAGCGAGGTGGAAGGGACTCGCTTCCTCTGAGCTGGGAACACTAAAGCAGCCCTGCCATAAACACAAAGTCTAAAAATAACAAAAACATTATTACCCAACAGAAATCCTAAAATCCCTCTTGGTTGACGGTCATTAAAGTAGTTCTGGCCGTTCATACCACCACGTCCCATCAAGACACAGTACAGCAACCCCAACACAATCAGATTTATGCAACAAAAAAAAAGCAACCCCAAACAAGTCAATAAAACATTAAATCTGAGCAGAATCGTATATTACAGCGCTATAACCGCCTAAAATAAGACATATTAGCAGTTTATCTGAACAAAAAAGAATGTCTGCACACTCGGTAAACACATCGGCCGACAGACTGACCAGGAGAAAAGATTGTAGTTAAACTGAGATGAGAATATGTCTCACTTCAGAGACGATCTTTATCTTTACAAAACAATCAGAACCCTCCAAAGTTAAAAAATTGAATTTACACATCTCAAGAGAATAACCAGAATACCCAAAATGTGAAATTATCGAGGCAGAGTGGTCTTTTTTTTTTCTATGACGTGAAGAAAACCTGAATTCTTTTGGTTTTTTTTCTTTTTCTAGTCATGGATGCATTTCTTTGACCTGTGTTCAGATTACTGACAGAGATTTAACAATGTGTGGCTTACCACACATCAACCCAGTCTGAGGACATTAGAAAAAAGGGAAATTCAAATGTTGCTCTCCTGTCTCTACTTTGTTATCAACTGTGTGGACGATTTGTTTTCAACAAAGCATGACGGATAAAGACAGAGAGATGGATGGATAAGGACAGAGAGATGGATGGATAAGGACAGAGAACACCGCTGGTTTTATCTAGCTCTGTCAAAACCCAGCTTCTACAGCGAGTCACATGTTGGCTGGAGAATCTGGACACAGACTGAGGAATTCAGTGTCCCAAGACTTCAGGTATTCTGACATCTTGAAGTAATTTGGCCTCTGGGAGAAAGGGATGTATCATAAACAGGGTTTTCTGGCATTTGCTCGAAACCCATTTCCAGCCCAACTGTGACACAGCATTAAAAAAAGAAAAGCGAAATTAAAAAATATAATTTGAGAGAAGGCTCGCTGCTGCTTTTTTGCACCATATGCTGACCACACCTCTTCTCATCTATAATTTAAATTGGCTCCCGCCCAGTTTGTGAACCATACACCGCTAAAACTTATTCACAGGACACAGACTGGTTCAAAACAAACATCAGACCAACCTGATCCCAGCATAACCAAATGGTATCAAACTACATAAACAGCCGGTAACTGTCCGTGCATGATAAACTGACAAGTTGGTTGTGATAAAGCACAGCTTTATCACTCACATGATGGATGATTGACAGGTCATGATACTGTTGGGCAGTCCCTGTGGGAGCTGATGGAGGTGATAACAGCTGACACAGCAGACTACATATCGTCCCCTATTAACCACGGCTCAGCGAATTGGAACAGTGGACCAGGAAGGCTGATGTCCAGTGTAATTAAGATGGATTGTGGGTGATGATGTTTCACGTTAAGTTCTGGAAAGGGACTAAAGGCCAAGTTCTGTAGCATCATAAATTAGTTTTATACTAAAACGATTAATGGGGGGGCAAGGGGGGCAGGTATGTTGTTGTTCGTAGAATGTGGCTTGTACGGTTGTTTCATCCTTTGAGAAACTACTTGAGTGAAAGTTTGTCAAGAAGCTAGTTTGTCCATGGACAAGTCTTAGCAGTGCTCTGTCTTCCCCTGAGGGGCCTCAGAAAAAGTCCTTACTACCACCTCAGCAGCTGAATATTCACTTTTTCAACCGCCTACATATTTACAGCTTGTACCCAGACGCAAAAACGGCACTGTTACATAACTATACCCCATCCCATCTATTCATGCCGTATGATAGGCGCAGTGCCTTCCAGTTATATTCCTGTATAAATTACAAGATTCTCATGGGGACCAGAGACACAGATTAAAGAGAGAGAGGTTTTGCTCTGGGTTCTTTGCGCCGCTCGCCTTTCTACAAATGGTACATCCTGTCCTAAATTCCAGGGCCGAGTTGAGAAGGCCTGACTAGGTTTCTGTCTTGATGGCTAGTAGACATAAGTAAGCCTCCACATGTTGGTGAGCTTAATCCAACGTGACAACGGGACTAGGTTCAAACAGTATACGGCTGAACTGCAACTACATGTATTATACAGCTGCTTTTTGCGCAACTACGTTTAAAAAGAGGCTGTTTTGACACCGGTTCCTTGAACAGCTGATGATGTAATAGAGAGCTGTTCGCGCCGATTCATTTTGAAAGAGCAACGGCCAATGAGGAAACTCCGTCGCTCAACTCAACTCACGGACAACCCCATGTGCAGGGCTGCCCTGCTGTTGCGGTCCAGGCAAAAGTGTTGGACTTATAGTGGTTCGTCCGCACAAGAGGATTTATCAGTGACTCTATGATGAGGGTCCCACAATTCAATTATCAGATTTTTAAATTCCACTGTGGAGTATATCTTATTCAACTTTGTATTTGAAACTATATATGAAACTATTCTGTATTAGTGGGCCTACTTGAAATTTTTAAAGCCATTTGTTGGGAACATGCCTGGTGTTTGCATCTGTACGCTGCGAGCTGCTTTGACAGGCATTGCAAAACGAGCTGAGTGGAAGATTATTTGGTCCACTCCCTTTTCTCTTAAAAGTGCCATACCTTTTGGTTTCTTTAAAGTAAAAAAAAAAAAAACAAGCTCAGTGAAAGTCAGGCTGTATGCTAACTCTGCCACACATTTCAAGCACTGTTCTTAGAATTTAAGAAATGAAGTTGTGCAGCTTTACTGAGTTGGAAATAAACAGCCTGTTGCTTTCAGTCAACCAGCAACCAAAATCCATCGAAACTGCACCAACTTGTGATCAGGCGAAGGGACCATGTCCAGCTCCTCGGCCATTATTTAAAACTAAAAATTCCCACCCACATTGAACACTGAAGCCTTCAGTGTTGACACTATAGACACTATAGACACTATAGACTGTATAGCACCAGCATGCAACGCTCCTGAGTTATTTTCAGCAGTACAGCTGAACTGAAGCCGTATAACCAGACTGTCAAAGAATCCCTCAGGAGAGCTGGTAGAGACGCTCGTAATATGACAGAATTATAGATCAACATAAGATGTTTTAATTTCATAATCGTTAGCAGTCAAAAAGGGACAAAGAACAACTACATGTACTGGTTCGTATATGTACTCTGACATGAGGAAAACCCCCAGTAAAATGAAAGGATAGGCTAACATGGGAACTCCTAATACATCATACCATGAAAAAAATTGAAGTTATATATATATATATATATATATATATATATATATATATAAAAATTTGAATCATATGAAAAGTTAAAATCATCTAATAAAATATAAAATCACAAAATCATGATTGTATCAAAGTAATTAAAATGTGAAGAATACTAAAATGATTTTATAAGTCATTAAAATTATATAAAATTAAAATTGAATCATAAAAACAATTAAAAACAATCAAAGTCGTGACATCTAACAGAAGAGGGGCTGAAGTTCATTTGGCCTGGTTTAGACAGTCAGCCAATGGCTGCATGCAGCATCAGGACACGATGTTCCAGGACACACTGAGCCTTTCTAAGCCCTCAGCCAGAGGGAGCAGCAACCTCATTGTCTAACACACAACCACTGATGGAGGGAGACGTGTGTGTGTGTGTGTGTGTGTGGGTGGGTGGGTGGGGGGGCCCAGGGGGAGGGGGTACCTGGGGTGGGTACCCCTCAACCAATGGCATTGGATTGGTCATCCATGGACTGCTACCTTTGCTGTGACGGGGCATGTGGAGCAGCAGACTAGTGAGAACTGAGGGACACCGGCTTTGTTTTTCTGGTTAACTGTGTGTGTGTACATGCATAATGGACACTGTCCAGGTCCACAGGTCAGCCAATCCTACTCTCTAGTTTGATGCCACAGAAGGCTCTGTCTTTAACGTGGCTCTAAAGGCCTTGTCTTTACAGCCACCCCCTGTTAAAGACCACTGATCTGCCATAGATGATGGGTATTCCCATTAAACTATAGCAGGGATGTGGGTAGGGATGCTATCCCATCATGCAGCTGTACAGAATGACTCTTCTGCAGCACATGCCAGTGCCTCCCGAGTCACTAAACACACCTCAGATTCATTTCATTAAGATCTGTAACTCGGTTAGGAGGCGTTTGGAAGCTCAAGAACCTCGACGCTGTATGATCCAGTTAATGAAAAGGTCAACCTTAGGAACAGCTAATAGGATGGTCTGGATCACTGGACTGAATTTATGTCATTAGTGAAGAGTTTGGTACATGGAAACACCTGTCACCCTTTATAGCAAACTAAGCCTATTGAAACTGTTTAGAGGGACACTTTTAATTCAATACAAATAACAACCATAGCCCTGTTCAGACCTGAATGATAGTCAAAGGAAATGTTTTAAGTCTTCGTACAGAATATATAATTATTTAATTTATAAAATAAACACGTCATAAAAGTTGATACCATGTTTCATTGAACACAATGCCCACACGCACACACACACACACACACACAGCATTCCTGTATTTTCTTGTTACCGTGTTCGTAGCTGTTCCACTCTAGCAGTGCTATATTCACTTGCCTGTTCACGCCTGTCCTATTATAAAGGGTAAAAGGAGCAACCCTACGACCCAAAAAAAAATACTAGAGGTGTATACAGAGACAACAATCTAAATAAGGCAATGAAGAGATAAGAATTGAATCCTTCCACCAACGTAAACAAAACCAAGATGGCATCCAGATCTCTGATGAACATCACAGTGCCATGTCACCTCTCACTGTTGAAGTGCCCTTAAGCAAAGCGATGACCCCAAACACTGCTGCAGGTGCTCCACGGTGCAGGAGACCCTTCACTATGACCTCCTCGACTAATTGGTTTGCATGGTTTTGTGTCTCACATGGAACATGAAAACTAATTCCTGTTAGCATGTGTACATGAGTCATTTTTCTTCATTGAGAACCAGAACCAACTTGGCCAGGTGCAGTTTTCACCGTTTCACTGCGTTAGCATGATTAAAGATGTAGTAAACCTTTTTTACATGTTTTGATGTGAAAATATGTTGGTATGGGTCTAGGATGGTACAACTGATTGTCCTCATGGTACATTAAACAAAAAATTAGATGCATCACGTGGCTATTCGGAGGGAGAAAAATTAGGTCTTTTCTTGCGTCCACATTACCATGATGTGCCGCCTCTGAATTGCCTATGTTATATGGGGGCATCAAAGATGGCGACACCCATAGTGACACATTTGATGTCCAGCATGTTAGACCAATACAATGAGACAGGTAGAAAGGTGACACACAGGTGTTAGCTAGCTAAACTCTCTGGTTAGACTTGAGAGAAGCTGGGACGAGATGTTCTAGTACAACACTGACACCTTCAGTCTAACCCACGCCACCATAACTGTCAAGTTCAAGTTCTGTCCTCTACATCTACGCCTCTTTATATCCTTTATACATGGACACTTCCATCACTGTCCTCTACATCTACACCTCTATATACCCTTTATACATGCACACCACCATGTCCATGTATAAAGGTCACACAGCCATGACTTTGGAAATATTTTTTTTCTAGCAGTTCCTCAATGTCTCAGGCTATGCTACCTCAAATGAATGGTCAACTCTGATAAGACTCGGCATGAAATCTTTTGTAAACATCTGAAACCACGCCCCCGCACGCAAACAGAAGCAGCAGTAAAAGGGATGTTACAACAGAGACCAGAAGAAACGAAATGTAAAGAAAAAGTTCTATCTCCATAGAGATCCTTTCCATAACGTTGTCAGACACTTATAACAACAATCTGATCCTGTCAGTGGCAAAAACAATAATTTTTAGTGGACATACTTCGACAGGCGCAATTGCCCCCAAGAATTACATTGTAGCCCATTTCACAGCTGCTGGCTGAAGCGTTCTCGCTAAATACTGGACCAATTCCAGAAAATGTCCCTATTAGTAATTTAGACCTCAAATGATGGGAAAATAGGGCCCAGGTCTAAAAATACTGGAATTACCCTTGGAGTAATGGTTATCTAGATTGTATCTGTGGTAGAAAAGAGGTTAAACTTACCTTGAAAAGCAGAAAGGTCCCTTCTCTTATGAATTTAGGGGAAAAAAAGATCAAGGTTCAGGTGAAATCGGGGAATAGAATGGGAAGTTTAGGGTTGTCACGCGGCACAAGTGACTTGGTCCATCCGCACCTCCAACTGGAAGGCGTCTGGCCTGTCCTGCGGGTTGACAGCCAGCATATCCTGGAGAAGCTTCTTCACCCCTTCTGACATGGAGCTCCTGGTCTTCTGGGGGATGAGGAGAACCATTTTAGGGTTCTCCAACAGTGCCTCCCCGACGGGCACAATTTCCGTGCCCTGCCTTATGTAGGTGCCAAGAAGTTCACGCTTTGAGTCGGCATCGATGAAAGTGATTCGCTCAATCATCGCCCAGATGACAATGCCCATTGCAAAGATGTCTGCCTTGGCTGTGTAGTGTCCTTCCCACACCTCGGGGGCCATGTAGAAGTCTGAGCCACAGGCTGATGACAACCAGAACTTGTTGACGTTGATCATGCTGTTCTGGTCGTGACCTCTCCCGCCCGCTGCTGGGTACTCCCCGCCGTCCTTCCCACCACAGCTCAGACCGGCACAGACTTTACTGAGGCCAAAGTCGGCCACTTTGAGAACAGGGGAGCCAGACTTGTGTGAAATGAGGATGTTGTCTGGCTTGAGATCTCGGTGGACAATGTTGTTCTTGTGCAGAAAAGCCACAGCACGTGTGAGCTGGCGCATGAAGCTCTGGTTGGTGCAGGGATTCGGGCGGCGTGATAAGATGTACTGGTTGAGGTCTCCGCCATCGCAGAACTCCATGACAAACCACAGATAGCAAGGCTCCTCCGGATAACCCAGCACACGCTCACCTGCAGTATGAAGATGGAGGAAGACACATGATCTTGTTAATGAGCTGTTAACACACAAGTCATTTGATTTTGATTTTTTTAAAAATCAAATGAAAATCACAGCAAAAACAGGATAAAAATATTTATGCAAATACAATACGTATTTCATTTGTTCAACTTTCAAAAACGTTTTCTTGACTGGTAATTTTCTGTCATTTCCAATTGTAATTTAAAAATTCTTAACAAAAATATCAACTGAGAAACAGCAATTTTTACCGATGACATGTTTTTTATTCAGACTTTCTTTTCTTTCTGCTGTAAACTGAGCTGCTCTCTTGTATGGAGAAGTCCTGCAAACAAATCTGTATACACATTTATAACTTTACCAGTGGGCAAATGGTTTAAGCCTGTATAGCTAAGGCGCCTCACTTTTTGTGCGTCACCTGTTTAATTGGAATAATTATTCAGCGGCCCTGAAAACATTCCAGTTATTCAACTTTGCGGTTCCATGAGGGGGAAAATACAACAATGAATACAGTTGTACCAGATGGTTGTAGTCTATTTCATGGGGGATACTGGATATTTCAGGTACTTGGAAAAAATTAAGGGGCGTCCGGGTGGCGTAGCGGTCTATTCCGTTGCCTACCAACACGGGGACTGTCGGTTCGAATCCCCGTGGTACATCCGGCTTGGTCGGGCGTCCCTACAGACACAATTGGCCGTGTCTGCGAGTGGGAAGCCGGATGTGGCTATGTGTCCTGGTCGTTGCACTAGCGCCTCTGAGCGGTTGGGGGGGGGTGGCGCCCCCAGGAAGGAAAAATAAAACAGACGAACTTCAGGCCGAAGAGACCCCTGCTGCGTCTGTGGGCCCAAGGACCACAGCCCTGACCGGAGCTGCGCCCGAAGAGGAAACACCGTGGGCGGTCTGACAGGACGCGGAAGCGGGGCAGGCTAAGCTAACTGCTAGCCCATGCGGACCTGCTGGCGTGCGTTCTGGACAGTGATGTTTTTGTTTTGTTTTTTAAGTTTGGATATATGTGTTAGTTTGGATATATGTGTTCTTGTAGTTTTTGGATCTGTGTTTCATGTGCGCAACTGCATGAAATTAAAAGTACTTCTGATTCTGATTCTGCTGCCACGGCCAATGAAAGCGCTCCCTCCTGGTCTCCTCCACCGGCACCGAGGAGGAAACCGGTTTGAGAGCGAACTGTCTGGTGAAAACGACATGCTACTACAGAATAAAAACACATAAACATGAACTATCACTCTGAACTTAATACTGTTACTGGTTTTTACTTGTTATTGTTAATTCTTCTATAACTGTTTTCTTCTCAAACTCCTTAATGATCCTTCCTGTACTTAAAGGCGAATACCACTGAAATTATTCAAATGTGGTACAGTTTGGTGGTGAAACAGTTGAATTTAATATTTCTGCATAGTTACGTGTGATTACTGCACATGGCATGTTAAATGATAATAATAATAGTAAACTGCGATAGTAAAAAGCATTATTTTTTGGCTGGTAACAAAGTCTGTCCAGTAAATTCTTTCTTCTACCGGCCACCTTGGCAGGTGAGCCCAGCAGTCCTCTCTGGACTCCGCTTTCTACACTCTCAGCACATTTCAGGTAAAACAGCCTAAAGGTCAGTGGGACTTGTTGCTTTAAATAAACTCTGGTGACCCACTTAAACACATAATAATGAGCTGGCTGTGAGCATCACACTCTGTGGGGATGTTTGTCCATCAAAACTGGAGTGTTTCCACAGAACGGAAGCTAATCAAAACACAAGCAGTCCATTAACTGTCTACGCTGTTGGCCGTCAATAACACAAAACTCCAAAACACCATTCATACTGATTTGAGTTTAATCTCTACAGTGTACTATCCCAACTTTATCTGTACCCGGCATTCAAAACACCAGGACGTGCATGAACATTAAGGATTACTTAATTAGGGACAGTGACCACTGTGTCTTTAGCGTCACAAGGCCGAGGGCAAATATTTTATTTAGCAATTCCAGTTTTTCTAAAAAGTAAAAATACTGAAATATTCTAATTTTTCGGTCTGTCAATCCCAACAAAATGATGATTCTCTGAAGATTTGCACACATCGTTGTGTGACGTGGCTTGCAGCCCACATGGTAACACTTATGTAACGAGCTGGTGAAGGAGGACAGTGAAGCCTTTACATCAATCAGTGGTAATCCCAGAGATTAAAACCAAGACTCAGCAAAAGTCCAGGTACTAGGTTATACTATAACCTATATAGCAAGTTCTGAAGACGTGGAGAAATTGATGTTTTTCATTAAGGGTTTTGACTTATTGTTGACACAAGTCCTTATGTAGGTCAAACTGCATTAAAGTGAAAACAGTGATAACTACCACATGTTAATGATGCAACAGAACATCAAATAACACAAATTACCTTTTTACTTAATAGTTTAATGTCCCTTCTAGTTCAGTGTGGGTTTTTACACCATTCAACAGTGAATGGGTTAACGTGAAGCCAACTAGTACACTGTGTACTCTGTGTGCTGTCAGGCCTGCACACCGCAGGGAGGGACGACACAAAGGTACATTCTCAAGTACTTCACCGGAGAAAATAATAAACACATCAAATCTACCAAGTGACAAATCCCTCATTATGAAATAAGAAATTAGATAATTTAGGTAGTTTACACATCTAGGTACTCGCATACTCAGCACATCTATTGTAGTTATCGTTCAAAACACTGAAACTCTATGCAAGTAATCACTTTATGGCTAAAGTGTAATCGTATAAATACCCCCAGATGAATCTTGGACCTAAACTAAGAATACAATGAGTTCTGTTCGGTATAAATACCTATGTAGGATTTAGACTGGAGGAGAAGGCCGGATCGCCCTGCGATGAAAACATCTGAACACCAATACAAGTATCTGTCCTCCACCTATAATACCACATTCTAGGCGTGGGCTGCAAAGGCTTTTGGGATTTATAATCCAGGAGATCTGATATATTATCAAACATAAGATAGAAGTGTGCATTAGAATAGAAGCCACGTGTGAGGAACAAAACAAACTTTGCATCCCCAACCACTGGACCAAGAGGGTTGTCTCATCGAGGTCATGGCATGGAGAAATGGACTTCCAACCGATAATACCACAAATAAACCCTCAGGACTTTTTGATGGGCAAGGTCAATTTTCTGCCATCAAGGCCCATTTGACTTGGCTCGCAAACTCGCTATCTTGCTTTTAAATCTCTTTTTTAAGAGTTGCCTCTTTAGACTTGCGCTTTCTTTTTGTCTGGCACTCTTGTGTGTGTGTTGCAAAGTGCTTCATAAATACAGTCACTCATAAACTCACAAACTCCTGTAAACTGACAATAATCCAGTTTACTGAGAGACGCTCGACACCTGCAGAAAACCTACTGCTGCTAGGTCATGATGGCTGTGGCCTCTTGTGGTCTCGCCTGATTATAATCTGTGCTGTACACTCCCTTTACCTTTGCTTCCTGACATATAGAGTAGTGGTTGATGATGGGACGTGCAACTTTGTACGCCTCAACACAGAACCAACCGCGAGAGCACGTCTGGTGGGAGCCGCGCGCTGCTGAGCCTCCGAGGGCGCGTGCCTGTACCTTTGAGGGAGGTCTCCACCAGCCGCAGGTACAGCTTGTTGCGTTTGTTCCCGTGACTCATCTTCTGCGCCCGGCCGCTCCTCTCCAGGACGCACTCCTCCAGCTGGACCACGTTGTCGTGGTTCTCCTCCAGGCTGGTCAGGGCCCAGAACTCCGCCAGGGCCAGCTCCACGTTCTCCGGAGCGCCGCAGCGCAGCTTCTTCACCGCCACCCGCACTCCCGTCTTCCGGGCCAGGGCCTCGTACACCACCCCGTAGCTGCCCCTGCCCACCTCCCGCAGCAGGCTGTAGCGCGGAGCGGCCGGCGCCACCAGCTGCGGCTTGAGGAGGCTCACCGCGAAGCAGCGCTCCTCCTCCTCCTCCTCCTCCTCTTCCTCCTCCTGGTCCCGCTGCCGCTGCTGCGGCCGCTGCCGCCGGCGGGTTTTGTTCTTGGGGGTCCCGTTCGCCTCAACGGTGAGGGACCGGAGCACCTTCTTCTCCATCTTCTCTTTCCTTTCCTCCGCCTCCTCCTCCTCCTCCCCCCGCCTCATCTTCCTCCTCTTCCCGTAGAAAAGATCCATGTCTTCTTTTCTCCCGGAGGTGAGCGTGACGGGAGAGGACGTTCGTCTTTCATTACTTTCACTTTCACGCCGATAAAGTTTGAACTCCTGACATCTGCTCGTGCGGGAGTTGAGGCGTCGCGCCGGCGCAGAAGCGTGGAGGCAGAATAAAGTGTCACTGGTTTGCGGGGACTTTGTAGTTCGCGGATTCGGAGCACTTCGGATTAGTAAACAAAATGTTCTCCACCCTCCGAAGTACAGAGCGGAACAAAGGGCGTGGCTCCGGCTGTGGGCGGAGACCAAACAGAGACGGGGAGCTCTGTAGTCGCCCGTCCCTAATGGGATGCGTTATAATAATAATAGCCTATTCACTTGCGCTTAATGTAAAAACACGCATTGTTTGGGGATGACATTACGTTGAAATGGTGTTTTTGTTCCTGGAGGATTCACCAACAGTATCTGTACTGTCTGGGGGAGGGGGGGGTTAAAAAAGGAAAAGGCTGCTATGGATCGGAGCACTAGGTTAGATTTGTGTTTTGACAGTGCATATATCTGTGATTCAGTTCTGCTCTTGATATACGGCTCCAAATATCAATGGCGTCATTATTATTACGTTGCGTTTGTTGGTTTGTTCTGTGCGCTTTCTTCGTTGTGGTCCTTTCCCTTCCTTTTATGTGTGCACTTCCGCTTGCCGTGCGCATGGCACCGCATGCTGATGGATGAAATGTGCATCATCAATCAATTAGGATTAATTTGAGTGACGGTGCGAACAATCCCCCCCTCCCCCTCCCCCCAGATGAAGTGTATGTGTGACCGCATGTCCCGGGGTGTGTAGGGTGTACTGTACACCGTGTTCCTCTGCGCCACGCTTTCTCCACGTGACGCTGTCACATGGAGGCAGGCGTGACGTCTGAATAGAGGAAGCGCCAAAGCGGTGCGTTCTCAGCGCGAGGGGGGCCCAGCTGCCAAACCGGCTGCGCGCGCGCCAGTTAAATCACAGTCTACTAATTGAGCTAATAGCCAGTCATATGAGTGACGGGCTGGACCGGTCGATCGATCGATCAGTCAATCAAGAAATCAAACTTTATTGAAAGAGGACACTTGGTACATTAGGAAAAGATGTTAATCTTAAAAACGAAAAGAAACAATAAATTTAACTGTTTATAACAGAATGAAGATATGAAAGGACAGAACGTCATGAATCAAAACGAAAGGGGTTAAATTAAATCAGACAAACCCATAATTGATCAGCAACGGGTTAAGTAAGGGCTGATGAATAAAAGTTGAAGGCGTCACTCTGGATAGAAAGCGCATTTAAAAATCGCGTTTTATTTGGGGGGTGGGGGATCCCCTGGGGGGGTGGGGGATCCCCTCCAAAGAAATGCTTTCTAATGATGCTCGTTGTTGAAGTGTCTATTATTAATTAGAATGGGAGATCATAACACAGCTTAGGGCCAAATACAAGGGATGCTGCTTCTCCATCGTCTCAGTGGGGTCAGCCGCCCAGGCGCGCGGGAAGATGTTTTGAGCAGGGGGGCTGCCGACTACAACGAGCAGTATTGTGTGGAAGAAGTAGGTATTTCTTTTTAATCGCAACTCCCGTGCCCCGATACACCGCACGACCCCGCGAGTGCTCTTTTATTCTCACCGGCCAGAACGGACCAGAACTGACAACAACGTAACGAGCCCCCCCCCCCCCACATGTCCCAAGTGGCGACATCAGTCCCAGTCACGGTGCTACAGTCATTTAGTCAGTAAACGGTCTCCGACTCCTAGTCTGAGTCGAGCCCCCCCCCCCCAAAAAAACAACAACACAAAAATAACCACGACATGAACACCACATTGTAGCGAATTCGGGGAACAACGTAATCACAGGAACTGCCGCGGCCGGGACGCGAACCCGTATCGCCCGCACCGCAAGAGACATGGCTAACCGCTCGACTAAAGGTTCCGACCTGCGAGCCAGCGTGTCTTCTTATACATGCACGTTACAACATCATTAAAACACATGTTAAATCTAACAACTGTCCCATCAGCCAGAACCGCCGACAGTCAGAGCGGCCACCTCCCACTGTCGCTACAGTATGACGTCATTGTTTTGTTTGTAAGGTAGCAGATTTGGAATGGAGCGTTTACTCACGTTATTATTAAAAATGTACGTTCCACGCAGCCCTAGCCCACTGTTTAAAATAAATGGGGGGGCGTTTGTTTTGTTTTTGTTGTTGTTTGTTTGTTGTTGTTTTTTTTTGCATTTGCACTGTAACGTGCACGGATAAATAGACTCGCTAGCCCTTGGCTAACGTGTCGGACCCTTTAGTCGACTGGTTAACGTTGTCGCCCGCCGAGTGGGGAAACCCGGGTTCGCGTCCCGGCTGCGGCGGTTCCCGGCTGCTACATCGGTGTCAGAAGTGGGGTGTTGAGTACCTTGGTGTCAGAAGTGGGATGGTGAGTACCTTGGTGTCAGAAGTGGGGTGTTGAGTACCTTGGTGTCAGAAGTGGGGTGGTGTACAGTGTCGATAATAGGACATTCTCAAGCTGCCCCCCGGATTCGCTACAGTGTGTTAGGAAAAGTTAGGCATGCTGTTGGTTCTAACTAAGATGTTACACAGCCACCTGCCACTACTGGGGGGGGTACCCACCACTAGGGAGCGCTGCAGCCCCCCCATTGAGCGAGACATTGAAGTGTGTGATAGGTATCATCTTCTAACTTGGTGACGTATTTGTTGTTTATTATTCTATCCGACTATATCTTTATAGATTTAAGTAGGTTAGGGTTGGGGACTAATGTGTTGTTTTAATCCTATTCTGAGATGGTTAAATGTAGATTTTTGGATTGGTGTGGATCTAGTTCAGAAAAAAAGGGGAGGGGTTAGGAAGTTCGTTTGTATAAGTTTTTAAGGGTTGTTAAGGGTTGAGGTTTGGTTAAACTTAGGCCGGGTTATGGGTATGGCTTGATTTATGGTGCTTCAGACTATGTATGGAATGGTTTTAGGTTTGGTTGGGGCTTGTGTTGTAAATCAAGATGGCATCTTGGGCAGTGAAAAAAATGGCGGGTCTGGCGGGAAAAATATAAGAAGCGGACCATAGTTTGGAGGTATTCTTTATTTTTTTCTAAACTTCTGTTTTAAGTGGTTAAATTTCATTAAATTTCGGGCCTACTGTGTTATTTTAATCCTACCCTGAAAAGGTTAAGTTTAGGTTCTGGTTTGGTGAGAGCTTAGTTTAAGAACAAAATGGCGGCTTGGTCAAGCGACAAAGTGGCGGTTTTTGAGATAATTTTGAGCCAAATCGGTATGGGTTAAGGTTAGGGTTTATGTTAAGATTAAGGTCTCTTTTGAGATGGTTAAGTTTAGGTTTTGCATTGGTTTGGGGCCTGTTTAAGAAAAAGAAAAAGAATTGCAGCGGATTTAAAAGAAAAGGTGGTTGTATAAATTTTAGATGTGTTAGGACTTTGGTTGAGGCCTCGTTTAGGAACAAAATGGCGGTTTGGACAAGAAATAAAGAACAAAATGGCGGTTATGGTTATGGTGGTTTACTGGTAGTCGACACTATCTAGTTTTTTGTGGTTACTGGCTTGTTTTGGTTATTTTAGTTTTAGGTTATTCCTATTTTGTTGAGATTTAGGCACATTCCACCAATAGTGTCACCACAGAATCACGGAGTGTTTTGGCCATTTACACACTAGACACTCATCTGTGGAGGCCAGCTGGGGCAATCATATCCCAGCTAATGTTCCAAGCCCAGCTACTTTCCTTGCAGTATTTGTTGCCAGAGCCTTACTATTTTGTGTCTACTATACTGCATGGACCCTGGAATTGCTATTCTATCAAGTTTTAAGCACACACAAAAAAAAAAGCAAAAGAACAAAAAAAAATTTTTGGAGTATTTCTGTGTCCCCTACACTGCACGACCCTATAAAATACTATTCTAGTCAAAATCAATTTGTAGAACAATCCTGTGTCCCATACATTGCACAACCCCAGGAATTACTATTCTATCAAGTTTTTGGAAAAAGCCAATTTTTGAAGTTCTCCTGTGTGTCACAATTAGGGTTGCCAACTCCTTGAAATGGAAATAAGGAACAGGGGACAGGTATGGGGTTGGATGGACGGGGCGGCGCGGGCATAACAAATATAATGTGCCTTACACTATACACACACACACACACACACACACACACACACACACACACACAATATAATATATAGCTTCCAAAAAAGGAACGATTCCTTATTTTAAGGAATGGTTGGCAACCCTAGTCACAATGCACGACCCCAGGGGATGAGTTAGTCTATCAAAAGCGATAATAGTCAGCTTGGCAAAAGTGGTCTTGGTAGCCTGGTTTACCAAGTAGCCTGGTCTACCAACAGTATGTTCTTCTTTCTCTTCTCTGCCTACCAAAGGTGATCTTGGCTCCCTGGTATTTTTGTGCAGTAGTGCTGAGTCTCCCTCTCCCCCCTACTATGTTGAAACCTAATACCTTTTAGTCATGGCTGCAAGGAAGGCGCAGTTCACAACCATGCCCTGTCTCTGTATTATATGCTTTCTGAGATGTCTTGGAAGTTTCAGAATTTCCACGAAAAACCTGGTCAATTTCTATCAGACTACCACAGAGAGCATCCTTACTGGAAGCAGACTGGTGTGGTTTGGCAATCTGACTGGACAGGACCACAAACAACAGAGAAGGATAGCAAAAAAGGCTTCAAACATCATAGGAACTGCACTGCCACAGCTTCAGGACATTTACATCAGCCGTTGCAGAAGTAAGGGCCTAAGAATGATGGAGGACAGCATCCACCCATCACATGGTCTGTTCTCCTCCTTCCCTAAGGACAGTGCTTACAGAGCATCAGAGCTCCGACCAGTCACCCCAAACACAATTTTACCCCCAGGAGGTCAAAATAATGAACAGTAGCCTCCTTACATAACTTCAGTGATTTATTATTTTGTGGGATTTCTGATTTACTGTTTTTGTTATTATTTCCTTATATATAGTTTTAAGGGCTGAGCAAGCCAGGGCATATGCATTTCATTGCATTTGAAGGTACATGGTACTTTTTATATGTATATGACAATAAAAGTGAAACTTGAACTTGAACTTCAACTAATGTGTCGATTCAGGAATCGCTTCATTAGCATATCTTTCCCATCATGCCATGTACATTAAGGTGGCACCTTGGGTGAGAGTCCTGTCCATTTTATTTAGGTCAGTCAGTCAAACTGTTTTAAGAGAGTCCCAACAGGGCTCCCCCCACCCCCACCTGTACCATTTCCAGGGGTGGCTCCCACCGTCAAGAAACAAGCCACAATAAGCCCTTTTAAATATATTCTGTGTTTATTTTAATCCTAACCCAGGGCTCTATTAGGATTGGGCCATTTAATTGGTGTACACTGGGGTCAGCCCTATGATCCCTCATGAATTGATAGGGTAATTGAGATAGTTAGGGTAATGTTAGGGTTAGGTTAGGGTCAGGGGTAGGGTTAGGTTAGGGTTTGATTAGGGTCAGGGTTTGGGTTAGGTTTGGTAAGGGTTAGGTTAGGGTTAGGTTAGGATAATTTTAGGGTTAGGTTAGGATAATTTTAGGGTTAGTTTAGGGTCAGGGTTATGTTAGGTAAGGTTTCAGTTAGGGTTTGGTTGAGGTCAGGATTAGGTTAAGTTAGGTAGGGGTTAGATTAGGATTTGATTGGGGTTACGTTAGGGTCAGAGTCAGGGTTATGTTAGGTAAGGGTTCAGTTAGGCTTTGGTTAGGGTCAGGGTTCAGGTTAGGTTAACGTTAGGTTAGGATTAGTGTTAGGGCTGAGTACAGGCGTAACTTATGGGGGGTCAGGGGGGACATGTCCCCCTCAATATTTAGAAGAGGTGAATTTGTACCCCCCCAAAAATATATCATGAATGATAATGTTAACTCCCTCGCTAAAAAAGGTAAAATAACAACACAGACAGTCGAACTACTGTCTGCCCGGCTGAGGGAACATAGACTAGCTTACGTCTGAGTTTGTCTTCTTGTTTGTAGAGGAGTGTGTGGATCTGAGAACTCTATACAACACATCTATACAACATCATGTTTATGTATTCAGCAGCAAGTACATCTAAAGATTTATGAATATGTAAAATAATATTGAAATATGTACTACCTAATTTGGCAGGCAGTGAATGGATTTCAGAATAGGAGTGATGTGACATTTGTCTTTCTTCCTGTTAGTGTTCTAGTCGCAGACTTCTGGATCAGTTGTTTCTCTCTTATGGTTTACTTTGACAGTCCTGACAGCAATGCATTGTAATCATCGAGCCTGCTAGTAACAAATGTATGGACTGATTCCTCAGGATCAGGTGGAGACAAAAGGCTTCACTTTTGACATATTTTTCATTTGATAAAAATTACCAGAGTGGTTAAATTCTTGAAGTGCGTTGAAAGGATGATTTTGAATCGATTATGACACCCAGATTTGGATGTCATCAAATTCAGGTGAAGTTTAGGATTTACTTAATTTCCGATAACTGCTATTGTCCGAGGTAGAGCTGGGCAATATTGACAAAATCAAATATCACCATGTTTCTGACTGAACAACTCCATATGGATAATTTGGTGATATCCAATTTCAAATTATGCTAGTCAGTATTCAGATTCAGTTTTCAACGCAATTATTCAAGTTAAACAATACAAATTCAAATTATGTGATTCAAATTCAGTTTTTTAATGCAATTATTCAACTTGAGCAATTCAAATTCAAATATGAATGATTCAAATTCTGTTTCTAGTGACACATATCTCTCTCTGCCCATAGGTGAGACAGAACAGAGATTTTGAAATGGTTCATCCACACTGGTGTTTTTGGAGAACCAGGAACTACTGTTTAGAGGACATGATGAGAGCAGAAAATCGGCAAACAAGGGGAATTATTTGGAATTGTTAGACTACTTAGCTGAATATGGCAGTGAGCTGAGATGCCACCTGGCAACATCTAAGGTGTTTGCTGGTACGTAAAACAAAATCCAGAATGACCTGATCAGTGCCACTGCCGAGGTGTTATGGGGTGCAATGAAAGATGAGGTGAGGAAAACACCATTTGTAGCGGTTATGGTTGATGAGACAACAGACGTGATTAACTCAGCATAGACGTCACTTGTGTTATGTTACGTCACTGACAGTGGTGTGAAGAAGAGATTTTTCAGATTTGAGGATGTAACCGCAGACAAGTGGGCGGAGGCTGCTGCAGCTCGCATTCTTGCCTTTCTTAACAAGGTCAGATGCACTTCAAAAGTAGTTGCTCAGTGTTATAATGGAGCTGCGGCGATGGCCTCTGCTCTACATGGAGTTCAGGCCAGGGTAAAGGAAGCAATCCCACAGGCATTGTTCATTCATTGCTATGCACACACACTGAATTTGGTCATGTCTGAAGGTGCTGCACAGATCAGGGAATGCAAAAGCTTTTTTACCCATCTCAGTGGCCTGGCAGTGTTTTTCTCAAGATCACCTAAATGCACAAAATTATTGGATGACATATGCCAGCGCCGACTACCCAGAGTTACCCCAACATGGTGGATGTATTCATCTCGCTTGGTTAACACAGTGTACAAGAGGAGAGGAGAGCGACGAGAGGTGTTTGAGTACCTTGTAGATCATCACGAGGACTTTGATGCTGACAGCATTTGCTGTGCAGATGGGTATGTTAACCTCATGTCCAGCTTCGAGTTCCATTTTCTTCTGGCTACCTTCAACTCTATCTTTGCACACTCGGATGTACTGTTTGACATTCTGCAGATTAAAGTGTTGGACATGCAGATTTGTCTGAAGAAGATTAGTGACTTTTGTGACACCATTGAGAGGGAGAAGGTGAGCTTCCATGCCATCTATGAGGAAACAGTTGGTGAGACTGAGGTACCCAGAAGGTGGCATGCTGGAGCACAGTATTACGTGTGCACTCATTACCAACAACTACTTGGTGGGATAGAGGACAACCTGCACACACAGGTGAGGGACAGATTCAAAGACCACAAGAGACTCTTGTTGACCTCTCTGCAGCCTTCGACACTGTTTCCCACATCATTCTTCTCAACCACTTATCTGAATACCTAGGCCTCACTGGTGTAGCTCTCTCCTGGTTCCAATCAAATCTCATCAACAGGAAACAGTTTGTCACCATCAGACACTTCAGTTCTACCCTAACCCCAGTCAACTAAGGCGTGCCACAAGGCTCCGTGTTTGGACCCCTCCTCTTTACCATCTACATGCCCCCCCATGGTCAGATCATCCGCCACTACAGTTTAAGTTTCCACTGCTACGTTGATGACACGCAGCTTTATCTCAGCACTACACCATCCTCTCAGCTCCCCCCACAATCCTTTGTTTACTGCCTCCACCAAATAAAAATCTGGATGTCATTGAATCTACTCAAGCTAAATACCAATAAGACTGAGCTCATGGTTGTGGCTTCCAAGGCGCTGCTCCGGAAGGTTGGAGATCTTCTCCTCAACGTGGATGGCCGCTCCATCTGCCATCTCCAGAAGTCCGCAACCTTGGTGTCATTATGGACTCCACCCTCTCATTCCAGTCACAGATAAAATCTGTCACCAACTCTGCTTTCTTTCACCTCAAAAACATCTCCAGACTCTGGCCATTACTCTCAGACTCCGTGGCAGAGACCCTCATCCATGCCTTCATCACCTCCCGTCTGGATTATTGCAATGGAGTCCTGTCAGGGATACCTAGCAAAGTATTAGAGAGGCTTCAGTATGTGCAGAATTCAGCTGCCAGGGTGCTCACCCGCACCAAGCCCTGGCAAAAAATCACTCCCACCCTTGTCCACCTTCATTGGCTCCCGGTCAAATCCCGCATTTCTTATGAAATCCTCTCCCTTACCTATAAATCCCTCCATGCCTATAGCCCCCAGTACCTATCAGACCTCCTCAACCCCTATATTCCATCCTGGAATCTGTGGTCCCCAGACACGGGCCTGCTTTCCATCCCCCACACCAGTCTGCAGACCTCTGGGGATAGAGCCTTTAGTGTGGCAGCCCCCACTCTTTGGAACCCCATTCCAGCAAGAGATCCACAACGCTGCTTCTTTGGAAATTTTTAAAAGTCTACTGAAAACCTACCTTTTTACTAAGGCCTGTGGTTTGTAGTCTTTTGATCTTTGTTTTAATATTTTTTTTGTTCTTATCTAGTGTAACGTGTTCTTGGGTCCCTTGAAAGGCGCTATACAAAACTAAGTTGTGGTTGTTGTTGTTTCTTGCACTACTAGACCCACAGCAGTTTACTGCACATAGGCAAAGCTTCCCCAACACATCTCTCTGCAGTCTGGAGGAAAGTTATGGGTGCCACTTCGACATATCCCGTCTGGAGACTGAGCTATGTGTAATGTACACTGTGTCTGACTTCGAAGGACGGAGCCCTTCTGATCCCCTCCACTTTCTCCAGAAAACGAGACTGACCAAAAGTATGCCCCAACTCCACCTTCTCACTTGCCTGGTCTTCTGATTTTTTTATTGTTTTTTTAATTAAAAAATTATTTTTTTTTAACTTTTTGATCTTGATATACTTTATTAATCCCTGTGGAAAATTCTTCTCTGCATTTAACCCATCCTAGCTGTGTAGCTAGGAGCAGTGGGCAGCCGCCGTGCAGCACCCGGAGACCAACTCCAGTTCGTCTTGACATGTCCCGGTCAGGGGCACAGACGGGATTATTAACCCTAACATGCATGTCTTTTTTGATGGTGGGAAACCCGGCGCACCCGGAGAAAACCCACCGCAGACACGGGGAGAACATGCAAACTCCACACAGAGGATGACCTGGGATGACCCCCGAGGTTGGACAACCCCGGGGTTCAAACCCAGAACCTTCTTGCTGTGAGGTGACAGCGCTAACCACTGGGCCACCATGCCGCCCATCCCTTAACCATCCCTTTG
This sequence comes from Lampris incognitus, assembly GCF_029633865.1. Lineage (NCBI taxonomy): Eukaryota > Metazoa > Chordata > Actinopteri > Lampriformes > Lampridae > Lampris > Lampris incognitus. The sequence goes on along the minus strand of NC_079212.1, from coordinate 10,158,590 downwards.
TCCACAGCTTCCATGGAGGGAACATTCTCAGCACTGAAAAGGATGAAAATGTACACGAGAAACAGCACTGGACAGGCTCGTCTGTCAGCCTTGGCTTTAATCTCAGTTGAGAAAGAACTTCTTATGGAGTTGAAGTCAAAGGACAAACTGTACGACCCAGCAATTGCACACTTGGTTAAAAAGGACCGCAGGATGGACTTTGTTTTCAAGTGATCTTCATTTGGTGAGTACGCAGCTTTTTTCAATAATCGGCTGGTTTTCTCTAATTTATTCTATCGCGAAATTATGCAACTTTTGCTAACATCTGCTGTTCTAATGAGGCATCTGTAAATTGTTTTTAGTGTGTTTGTTAACGATTGACCAGAGGGGTATACTAGAAGCTGGATTACAAGGTTTTCCGGAATAACATTTGTGTGTTGTGAAGCCAGCTAGGGCAAAGAAACCTTTAATATGCTTAACTTCCAAATGACAGGGCTTTGGCTATTATTTTTATTGCCATGTTTGATTTTTTTTATTGCCACATGTGGTCTGACTGAAGGCCCAGAGTCCAGGGCCACGGTTCACCACTGTGATATTTAGTGGATGACTATTGGTTCTTTCATAAGATATGTACACATCAGAAACTGTTGATAAATAATCATCAGTAATGTGGATATGATGACCAAGTAGGTAGAGACATTCATTGTTCATGCCACTAAAACGGTGGAACAAGTTCAGAAAACTGTCTCACTTTACTGTACTGCAGCCTTTAACACCGGGTAATGACAACATTTAAGTTATATCACCATATTACCACAACCACAACCCCACAACACATCTAGCCTCACGTCACCATAATCACATTATGTCCACATTATGTCCCCATGATATCCAGATATTGACCAGATCTAGTCCAATCGAACTGATGAATCTCTGAAGCTAAAATCCACCATAGATGTCTGAACACAGCTCACAGCGTTGTTGTACTGAATCAGCCTGAATGGGATCAGTGCTTTAAAAAGTCCCCCGTCATTCTCTGGCATCTGATGCACCGCAGGCCGCTCTCAAACAGCTTACCAGTCAGGTTGTATGGCCGCTGGTCCATTGTTACTGGTTATATGCCGTCTTTATTGGTGGATCCAGTCAAAGGGGGTATTGAATGGAGCTTTGACCGCTCTGCTGAAATCTGCAGGAATAAAACTGGTCAGTCAGGGCGGTTCCCAGCAGACCTGATCAACATACTGACCCAGCTCGCAGTGTACAGACCTGCACTTTTCTATACTGCAGCAATTTTCCATGAAGTCCTATAGAAATGAGGAATAACTTCTATTTTCACATAATTTTGATGGCTTTACCCGGTAGTACCACCTACTGGCAGTATTTTAAGCCAATAGGTATAATAAAATATATCATAATAAAAATAAAAAATATGGTCTATTATTAGTGCTACTGAGGTTTAAACATGAAAATTAAATGAAGACAACGCGGTGTCGGGTCGCTTAGCGACAGTGACATAAATGGGCGGAGAGTTGTGTAAATCTACACACGACAAGGACGGAGCCTTGTTGTTATTTGTGCAGCGCTCTGTGAACACTGTCCTCAGTGTATTTCATATAGACCATAATGGATGTCTGTGGTACACACACGTGTGTGTGTGTGTGTGTGTGTGTGTGTGTGTGTGTGTGTGTGTGTGTGTGTGTGTGTGTGTGTGTGTGTGTGTGTGTGTGGCTCTGGTCACAGTTGTGTGTACGCCACTTGAATGTGACGGGAGTCTGTTGACTGGAGCCTGGATGAATTTGTCAGACCTTTGTGTGTGTGTGTGTGTGTGTGTGTGTGTGTGTGTGTGTGTGTGTGTGTGTGTGTGTGTGTGTATGAAAGAAAGGTTTGTGTAACAAACAGCATTGCACAGGAGAAAAGACGCCAAGTTATCAGGAGTCAGACTTGTCGCACTTTAAGACGGAAGACATATACATAATTAAATGTTGCAGATTTGTCCTTCATATTAGAATATCTGGAGAGGCTATGTTGGTGTCAGTGGCAGCGTGGGACATTAGACCCGACTACTGTTACGCGAGCATGACCTCACACTTAGTCTGCTATAAATGTGTCAGCTTATTTTGTACTACAAAGTGTAATAGATGCATCCTCCCCCTCTCTCTGTCTGTCTGTTTCTCTCTGTCTCTCTCTCTCTCTCTCTCCCTGTCTCTCTCTCTCTCTCTCTCCCTGTCTCTCTCTCTCTTTCTCTCTCTGTGTCGCTGTCTCTGTGTGCATCTCTCTCTACCACTCTGTCTGTGTCTCTCTCTACCACTCTGTGTCTATGTCTCTGTCTGTCTGTCTGTCTGTCTGTCTCTCTTTCTTTCTCTCTCTCCCTGTCTCTCTCTCTCTTTCTCTCTCTGTGTCTCTGTGTGTGTGTCTCTCTACCGCTCTGTCTGTGTCTCTCTGTCTGTGTCTCTCTCTACCACTCTGTGTCTATGTCTCTGTCTGTCTGTCTGTCTGTCTGTCTGTCTCTCTTTCTTTCTCTCTCTCCCTGTCTCTCTCTCTCTTTCTCTCTCTGTGTCTCTGTGTGTGTGTCTCTCTACCGCTCTGTCTGTGTCTCTCTGTCTGTGTCTCTCTCTACCACTCTGTGTCTATGTCTCTGTCTGTCTGTCTGTCTGTCTGTCTGTCTGTCTGTCTGTCTGTCTGTCTGTCTGTCTGTCTCTCTCTCTTTCTCTCTCTGTGTCTCTATGTGCGTCTCTCTCTACCGCTCTGTCTGTGTCTCTCTGTCTGTGTCTCTCTCTACCACTCTGTGTCTATGTCTCTGTCTGTCTGTCTGTCTGTCTGTCTCTCTCTCTTTCTCTCTCTGTGTCTCTGTGTTTGTGTCTCTCTACCGCTCTGTCTGTGTCTCTGTCTGTGTCTCTCTCTACCACTCTGTGTCTATGTCTCTGTCTGTCTGTCTCTCTTTCTTTCTCTCTCTCCCTGTCTCTCTCTCTCTTTCTCTCTCTGTGTCGCTGTCTCTCTGTCTCTGTCTCTCTCTACCACTCTGCGTCTATGTCTCTGTCTGTCTGTCTCTCTTTCTTTCTCTCTCTCCCTGTCTCTCTCTCTCTTTCTCTCTCTGTGTCGCTGTCTCTGTCTGTGTCTCTCTCTACCACTCTGTGTCTATGTCTGTGTCTGTGTCTCTCTGTGTCTGTCTCTCTCTTTCTCTCTGTGTCTGTCTCTCTCTCTGTGTGTCTCTGTCTGTCTCTTGCTCTCTCTCAAATTCAAATTGATAGTCAAATGGCTTTACTGGCATGACATAGTGATGTACATATTGCCAAAGCAAGGGTTTAAACATTGAAAAAAGCTGAACATTAATGGAAATCTCTCTCTCTCTCTCTCTCTCTCTCTCTCTCTCTCTCTCTCTCTCTCTCTCTCTCTCTCTCTCTCTCTCTCTCTCTCTCTCTCTCTCTCTCTCTCTCTCTCTCTCTCTCTCTCTCTCACACACACACACACACATGGCCCTGGGCATCCTGTATACAGTCGATATTTAGATGTGCTGTACCCAACCTGTTGCTCCAACGCCTTGGACAGCAGAGTAACTTGAAACATCAACATGAAACTAGAAAAAAAAAATCCAACACTGCCTCACCACCATACCACAACATGAAGAGGGCTGATGGTATAATACTGTGTGTGTGTGTGTGTGGGGGGGGGGGTTGTGGTATAGTTTACCTTAATTTCTAACTTTCTTGACCTTCCTGACCGTTTGTCTTTGCGCCGTAACGTTTCTACCAGGGGCGTCTGCATGACTGCTGTTGTTCGGCCCCTGGCCAAACATCTTTCACAAGTTTCAGGGACGCTCGCCGAGGCGTCTGACTCAGACGCCAACGTCTCTCTCTCTCGCTCAGCCTCCGATTCTTTTTAACTCTCCACGCACATTGTTCCCATGGAAACCTGAAGGCCAGCATCCCTGAGAAGGAAGCACGCGGAGCTACTGAGGTGTTGGTGTATGGGTAGGCTCTTTTGTCCCCCTCTCTCATAGTAAGTGGATTCATCGGTAGCACACTGGACGCGGTTCGCTGAGTGCCGCTCAAGGACGAATAAGTCTTTTTGCAGCGGGATCTGTTCTCGGCCCATCTGCTCTGCCGTCCAGCTCTAAGCAGATGTTTGAGATCCTGGGTAATGTGCTGATTTGTTTTCGTCCTCGCAGTCCCGTCTTCGTTTCGGTGGAAGCGAAGCGGAGATCATCCGGGTGGCTTTGGTCAGTAATGATTCGTGTTACGTGACGCTTTACGGTGTAATAACTGCAAACGAGAGACTTGTCAGTATATATTTTTTTTCAAGCTCATAAGTACTGTTAAAGAAAATAATGCCCCATCGTCCCTTACACCGAGCAGGCCACAGTGTTGACAACTGGCGCCTCCTGCTGTTGATTTGAAGTATCTCACAAGGTGACTCGCTTTTGTTACAGCCATTTAATACAGATTTAGACAGAGGCAGACTCTTCTGGCCAAGACTTAGGCCTGGTGTGGGTTTTAAGGGCGCAACAGACAGTAGAGACCCTCTGAGACTCGTTTCTGGACAGTCAAGGTTTTTCACAACACCTAAAGACAAACTCTCAAGGAACGCAGACAAAGCCAGAAAATAGACTCTTCCATCTGTTTATGCATGATTCACTCTTCTTCTTTTTTCCTTAGATGTTTTCTCCCTTTTTCTCCCCAATTGTATCCGGCCAATTATCCTTCCCTTCCGAGCCGTCCTGGTCACTGCGCCACCCCCTCTGCCTGCAGACTACCACATGCCTCCCCCCGATACATATGGAGTCGCCAGCCGCTTCTTTTCACCTGACAGTGAGGAGTTTCGCCAGTTTCGCCCCGAACAGGCGCCCCGACCGACCAGAGGAGGCGCTAGCCTAGTGCAGTGACCAGGACACATACCCACATCCGGCTTCCCACCCACAGGCACTGCCAACTGTGTCTGTGGGGACGCCCGACCAAGCCAGAGGTAACATGGGCATTCGAACTGGCGATCCCCGTGTTGGTAGGCAACGGAATAGACCGCCACACCGCCCTGGATGATATGATTCACTCTTTCGTGTGCTTTTCAAGTCCTGCTTCTATCAGCTTGAGCGAATATGGACGATAAGGATCGCCGTCCTATCCGCGTTCAACTGCGTTCCCAACAAGTCGTACATTTTTTTCCTCCAGTTCATTAGGACCGTAATTAACCCACCACAGTGTCAGTCCACAGTGTCAGCCTCCACTCATTACGCTCCAGAAAGAAGACTCATGTGTGACCTTGACCTTCGGCGAGAAGGGTCACCCATTTTAAAGTCGCTTTGAAAAACAAAGCAGGATTGAAGTATATAAGGGCGCTCTTCACATCCTATAGGGTCTCTCATGTTGGGATTAAGGGTCCATGAAAACTGTTCATGTTGCGGGAGTGGGAATGACAAAATGGTTTTAGGCGCCTCACAGGAAGTCTGGGCCCCCTGCCGGGCCGCGGCCTCCGAGAGGAAACGTGGGAAGTCAAGCAGGTGACGTGACACATCATTTATCAGTAAGACTCTAGAGACAATGGGGGAACGGCGGTTATCTCCTGCAAGCACACAGCTGGCGAGTTAGACGACGTGCACGTCTAACAGGGATTCCCAACATGTGTCAGCCGTCCAGTCGATGGGCCCAAAATAGATCGTTATAACTGGAACTGGTGCGTGGGAGGTCATTATGGCATTAATTAGCTTTAGCGTGACATTTGCTCTTAAATATCGGACAGTGCTGTAGCCGCGTTTGAGCTGCCGGCGGTTGTGTCAACAAAACCAATTTTCATGAGCTGACTACGACTACCTAGCAGTGTAAGAAAGCAAATGTGTAGAATTGTAATGTCTTTGAATAAAGTTAGTTCCTCTGTTTATGGGGTCTCTGTTTGCTGCTGAATCGCAGCAGCGACTCCTACTTACTGGACTTGCTGGAGTGCACACAAAACTTTACATTGAGACAATGCAACCAACAACCATTTATAACATGGCACATAACAATATAGAATAAACAGGACAACACACACACACACACAGATAAGACAAGCTCTTCAGAAAAAAATGGTCTAAATGTAAAGTGTACTGGTTAAATATCAGATTTATGTCGTTAGATAACTAAGTTCCATGTAGTCTACTGCTACCCGACTTGGTAACCACTATAGTTATACATGTACTGATATGAAGCACAAAAAAACTATGTTTACACATACAATACGCTCATTTATACACAAATAACTTGACTATAATAATCATAATCATCATCATAAAAGTGATAATCTAGTAGTGGTGTTGTTACAGTACTTGTTCCTCAGACAGAATGTTTAACATATAGATTTAGTGCACATTAAACTCTTAATTCTGAGCAGAAATGTTTGCACGTATTTAGAAGGTCTCGCGGTTTTCCATTCTCGTTGAAAATGAACAGGCTGTTTTATTCGAGGGTCTCAAAAGCAGAACATTTTGTTGCATAAGATGTTGAGAGGTGAGGAGTTGTGATGTTTGTCTGAATGTGCTGCTACTGTAGGACAGCACAGGGTGGACCAGACCTCCTCTCCTCCGACAACAAGCGTTATGTTTTCCCCTCTTTCAACCATTATTCTCAACCTGCAGCAGATGTGTCCATCACAGATGGGGAGAGAGACCTTTACTCTTCCCTCCATCTCCTGTTTTCATGAAGAATTACAAATTTTCATCTGCCAAACAAATGACTTGGTACTTGATGACGAGCAGCAATGCAGCGTTCTCAATAAAATGTCCAAATCAAACACAACACAGTCAGGCGGAGGCTTAAGGTCAATGCCAGAATGATGTTTCCATCAAAACTGAGCTGTAATATTTCTCCATCTGTTGCTCATTGAACGGCTTGTTCGTCGTGACTTCATTTCATTCATGCAACATTCCAGGCAGATGAACCTGCTCCTCTGAAGCGGATTGTCTCATAACTGGCAATAACTGTCTGAAACGAAGAAAGCTGTTTCGACAAATGGACAAATAAGACTCGACGTCTGAAATAACCGAGGAGCTCCACAGTCGAATCGGTTCAGGGGCAGCTGCTGCTGTGCTGAATCTACATTACCATGTGTTAAAGCCACAGCAGATCCCTTTCATTTACTAGTGCTAAAGACGAGCCGTTCCTCTTCGTCTCCCCACGTGCTTTATGTTATGCTAATTCAGTTTGTATTTGTGCTGTATTAAAATAACCTTAGGCTTCAAATATACTTGTCCGTGTACAAGTACTGTGTGTGTGTGTTGTGCATTTCGCACAGGGTGATGTGACGCGTCTAGTGCAGTAGAGGAAAGATGCATGCTTGCTTACCGCCTGCTTTTCTTTTCTTTTTAATATAAATTTATTTCTGATTTTCTCCCAATTTAGTGGCCAATCGATCCCTATTTTAGTTCAAACACCCACCCTCGTACTGCATGCGTTCGCCAGCTGCATCTCTCCGGCCGGCAGTCTCGAGGGAGACGCCTCCCCACTCTCGTGACAAGGCGACTCCAGGCCGAACCACTGCTTTTTCCGACCCACCCAGAGACGCATCCACGTGACGAACACAGGCCGACTCCGCCCCCCTCCCGGAGACAGCGCTGCCAATGATCGCTGCTTCATCGAGTCCGGTCATAGCCGGATCTGACGAGACCGAGGCGCGAACCCCGGTCCCCAGTGGGCAACTGCATGGACACAAAGCCGACGCTTAGACCGCTACGCCACCGCGGACCGCCTGCTTTTCTAACCTCTAGCTTACCGCTTTGCCCAGTGCGTAAACCTTCTCCCGCCAATACATAGCGTCTCCTTCGCCTAGACCTCTATCAGGCTTCCTCGTCGCCACACACGGTAACTGGACGCCTCACTAGGCTAACTTGGTGGGGGATCTCGGAGCTGCACCTCTACAAGGAGCGCCTGTTTTGAAGAGGCTGATGATGGCACTGCGTCTGGCCTCAACGAAGCTGTCCTAATGTGGTCTGGGAACCTGAGCTGCCCCCCACCCCCAAGTCGACTCGCAACTCCCAGTCTGACACAGACGTGAGGACACCAGCTGCTGATCTGGGCTTAGACCTGAGGCTGTTCGCTGGCCCTGACGCAATAGTCGAACTCAAAACGCCGCCATTTTGACAGGAGAGCGGGCCCGTGGTAGGGCAAATGACTGCTAGCTAGCAGCACGTGTCTCCGCCTGCTGTATTTATACAGTGAATATGGTGGATAGCCGTTGTGCGCCGGGACGCCAGAACAGTCGCGGACAAGTGAACGGGAGAGGATTTTTTATCGAATTCCTAAAGATCCCGAAAGACGACATGAACGGATTTCTGCCATAAAACGTGCTGGAAGCGAACGGAAAGAAAACTGGGCGACGGGCGCCCACAAGCAACGGATCCCGCTTGTAGTGACCACTTCATATCAGGTACAGAATACAACACTTCCTAACGTTAATATGTCATGTATTTAACAGGCTTTTATCACGGTTTCTGGCAGTTTTATTAGTTTGTATATAAAAGGCAAGTTCGGCTTATGGCGTGGATTTTGCGGGGCTAACAAAGGTTAAGATAAAAGAACTAAGCCCGTGGCTCACTAAAACGTGACAGGACATTTTCTATTGTAAACTACTGTAAACTACTAAACTACTCCTGTGGCTCACTAAAACGTGACAGGACATTTTCTATTGTAAACTACTGTAAACTACTAAACTACTACTGTAAACTGACCCTTTAGCCGAGCGGTTGGTGATGTCGCCTTGTGGTGCAGTACACCCCGTATCGAATCCCGCACCGGGCAAGAAAATAACCGGTTACATTGGTGGCAGCGGTGGGATCCGGAAGTGTGCAGATCCTCAGAAGTCTCTTCGGAGCGCGGGAGTAACAAAGCGCGAGGGCGCGCTTCCGGGAGAGGGTGACGACTGTAAACTACTAATAAGACACGTTAGCCCCTAGCTGGCGGGTCTGACCCTTTGGCCGAGCGGTTGGTGATGTCGCCTTGTGGTGCAGTGCACCCCGTATCGAATCCCACCAATGTAACCGGTTATTTTCTCGCCCGGTGCGGGATTCGATACCAGGTGTACTGCACCACAAGGCGACATCACCAACCGCTCGACTAAAGGGTCAGACCCCCCCAGTCGATCGGCCAGTGGGTCTTATTAGTAGTTTACACTATTTACTTATGTTTTAGGGAAAAACGAGTGATACCCCTCTGTCACCTAACTACGTCCCATCCATTTAAAATGCTTTGCTGAACCAAGCGTTTTACAGCAACTGTTGTTTATCATAAAGGTATAATTTCATGTATGAGGTGGTGCCTTTCGAAATTCATTCACACAGTGATAATGTAGTTAAGTCCTTGTAAATCGAAGACACAGACTAGCTAACGCTGCATACACGTTATGACACCGATTACATTACACCGCTCACTGCTTATGCTAAAATTAACCAGCATGAAGTGACACTCACCCTTCCAGTGATGAGAAAGCAATTTCTAGTCGGTAGACGCCAAAGCTGAATATTTGTCACGAATCCAGATTTCGTCCATTTGTACCCCTCCAGGCTTTTGTAGGCTTTCAAAGGCTCCCCAGAGTGGGCCGAGGGAAGGTTGATCAGGTGATTGTAGATAGGAGCCCCATAGACTCCTCCCAATATCAGGAAATTCTGCCAGAATCCTAGAGCGGTTTTCATCCTGACAGGTACCATGGACATGATTTTTACTGCTCGCCAACTCGAAGAAAAATCCCTGGAACAGAATCAACCATTGTACATAGACTTAACCAACGCTTTTGAGTCCGTAAACCGCCAGGCCACCTGGCTAGTTCTGTCAAAAATAGGCTGCCCTGACAAATATATCGGAGTACTACAACTATTGCATGACAATATGTCAGCTAAAGTACTCAGCAGTTATGGAGACGAGACAGAGTCCTTCAAGGTCCACACAGGAGTTAAACAAGGCTGTGTCATTGCTCCAACCCTGTTCTCTGTCTTCATTGCCAGCATCCTCTACCTCACAGGTCCCAATCTGCTTCAAGGAGTCACAATCATGTACAGCACTGATGGGAATCTTCTGAACATTAACAGATTCAGGGCAAAAAGTAAAACCACTGCCACATCCATCATTGAACTGCAGTACGCCAATTACAACACCTTTGTGTTCCTCATAGAAGGGAACTACAGAGCGTACTGGATACCTTTGCAAAAGTATACAAGCAGTTTGGCCTGGCCATTGACATAAAAAGACCCATATCCTCGCCCAACAGAAATATGCCTGCTCTGCCCTCATCCATCTCTGTAGATGACACAAGACTTGAAAATGTGGAACAATTCCCATATCTTGGCAGCTGTCTCTCCTCCAAAGCCAACGTTGACATCGAAATACACCATCTTCTCAGTTGTGCCAGACAGGCCTTCTCAAGATTGTGTAAAAGGGTTTTTGAAAACTGCGACCTTCAGACCAGAACAAAAATTCTTGTGTACAAAGCGATAGTGGTGCCCGTCCTACTGTATGGGTCAGAAACCTGGACCACATATAGCAGGCACCTGAAGGCACCCAAGGCATATCAACAGCAATGCCTCTGGAAGATCCTTAAGATCAGCTGGGAGGATAAGCACACCAACTTCAGCATCCTCAAGGGGGCCAAAATGCCAACTATAACTGCCACCATTGCACAACATCAGATGAGATGGACAGGCCATGTTCTCTGCATGTCTGACTCTCGCCTCCCCAAACAAGTTCTCAGCTCATGACAGGACGCCGTGTCTCAGGAGGACAAAAGAAGCAACATAAAGATAACATCAAAGCCCACCTCAAAAGGTTTGGCATCGACCTTAACACCAGGGGAAAAAAAAAAGCAAAAATTAGGGAGGCCTGGACACTGGCTGTCCATGAGGGTGCTGGGTGCTACAACCATGACCTCCACTATGCTTCTGAAAACAAGTGCAGACTCAGAAAGGAGCGAGTTACCAGAAAGGCCCAAACCAAATCCTCAACCATTTCTTCACACCCTTGCTCACATTGCCCCAAAATATGCGGCTCCAGGATCGGCCTCTACGCCCACCCGAAGACCCACAAGGACCTAGAAGGAGAACAGTCATACTTGACCCCGAGTGACCGCGGGTGGTGATGATGATGATAGTGTGTGTGTGTGTGTGTGTGTGTGTGTGTGTGTGTGTGTGTGTGTGTGTGTCTTTCACCCGTCGCTTTTAACTGCTGATGATCTCACCAGTCCTCCAGCAGTTTGGTCTTCTTCAGCGAGTCCACCAAACCAAATCAAATCATTTACTCTTTTTTTTTTATTGTTTCATTTATTTACAGGTCTCGGAGATTACATTATTTTAGTCCTCCTCTCGTCTTTATGTGTTCAGTGATAAATAAGCAGTGGTGAACCATGATCACTTAGCAACAACAATTTCTTTCCAAACTTATTTTCATATCTGTCATGACGGAGGTCCTGCATGGCCTGAGTCACAGCAACGATGAGACAGGAGCCGTGCTTCATATTCTAATGGAACATGCCATCTACGGACCTTCAGAAATAAATGGTACGTAAGATTTAAGATTCATAACACAATTATGAAGTGGAAGACACTTGGCCAGCCTCAAAATCGAGCAGACATTTTTCAATCAATGCCAATGGCAATTTTACTTTAATTTTGAAAACCCGTAACTACCGCTCATTGATACGTCATATCTGGGTAGGAGGTTCTGTCCATATGCATGCAACTGAATCACCCACAAAATAGCAAACAGTACTTTTTGTAAACAATACAGACGTATCATGTAACATTACTTGTGTTTTTATTGAAACCCAAAGCCACAATTTTCAGGAATATAATCATGGTAGGTGGCGCAGTGGTAAGTGCAGTTGCCTCACAGCAAGAAGGTCCCGGGTTCCAGCCCCAGGGTAGTCCAACCTTGGGGGTCGTCCCGGGTCGTTCTCTGTGTGGAGTTAGCATGTTCTCCCCGTGTCTGCGTGGGTTTCCTCCGGGGGCTCCGGTTTCCTCCCACAGTCCAAAGACATGTAGGTCAGGTGAATCGGCCATACTAAATTGTCCCTAGGTGTGTGTGTGTGTGTTGGCCCTGTGATGGCCTGGCGGCCTGTCCAGGGTGTTTCCCCACCTGCCGCCCAATGACTCCTGGGATAGGCTCCAGCATCCCCGTGACCCTGAGAGCAGGATAAGCAGTTTGGAGAATGGATGAATGAATGTAATGATCCCACTGAACTAAAATCCTCTTTCACCGAGGATAACAGAGAGTCAATGCCAATTCAATTCAATTCAGTTCGATTCAAAACTTTATTGCAGACTCAGGGTCCATAACAGACAAAGACAAATTGAAAGCAGAAAGTTGAGAAGAGAATTGACTCCTTCGTAAAACCGCATCCACACTCACAATTACAAGTTTTCAATCAAGGACACTGCTGCAAAATGAAATAACAGTAACTCAATCTGAGATGAAAGACTGAAGGCAAAGGATCGTGCATGGCATCATGTTAAACGACACGTCAATATAACACGTGCAACCATGGACCGAAAAAAGAGACATGGGAAACTTTATGTGTAAGGCAGCAGAAAGCTTTTTTAATATTTGACAAAGATGAATCCTGCTGTCCACCATGACAAAATAGTATGAGTCTGTATGCAGGAAGCCTGACAGATCGACTTTTCATTCAACACAGCTTATTTCTGTTGTATGTGTGCCTGTGTAGCAAATTTGGGGGGCAGCTGGGAACCGCCCCAGATAGCATCCGGATGTGGGCCACTTCAGGCAATGATGTGGCTCTGACGGCCTTCTTTTGGCCCTGACAAAATGGATGTGAGCCTGAAGTGGCCCACATGTATAATAGCAAATATGGCCCAAATATGCCGAATCAAATGTGGGCCTTTTTTGGCAAAGATGCGGTGCTCTCGGCAACATGTAATCTGGATGTGACCCTGAAGTGGCCCGTGTGGTAAATGGTGAATATGGCCCAACTATGACAAAACAAATATGGGCCACCTTTGGCAAATATGTGGCACATGCGGCATTGCTATGGCTTGGTTCTGGCCCAGATCTGGCAAACAGGAGCGGACCGCCCAAGTGCCATCATTCCATGCAGTATGTGGGCCGGATGAAGTGTCCGGGTCACAGCACAGGGTCCAGACCACAGCAATTTTGCTATCTGGGGCTGCAGCCGGGGACGTGAACTGGGGCAACTACGTTAACCAGTTGACTATAGGATCCAACCCGTTAGCCAAGAGCTGGCGAGTCTAGTTATCCATGGTCATTACACTTGCTGCCATTGATTCCTACTACATCACCGTATTGCTAGCTATAGAACTCAGTCATACAGTTATCCACATGCTAAATAACGTCACACAACCCTGGGCTGGTGGGTACATGCAAGTGAATTAAAAACAAAAACTGTGCAGAGCCTTGCCCACTTGGAGCCAAGTCTTGAGGAAGGCGAAGAAATAGAAAAGTAGAACTCCTCCACTTCTTCCTCCTGGTCTTCCTCCCCCTCCTCCTCCTCCTCCTGCCAGGAGCAGACTTGGTGAAGGAGTTGCGGACTCTTAATAGCTACCATGGAAACTTTCACACCACTTCCAGCAAGAGATGCAGACACAGTATCGTCACGTTAGCGTCAGCCGTGTCGTTTAACGTGTGTGCGTGTGTGTGTGTGTGTGTGTGATATGCAGGTGTCTCCAGGTTACAGAGGAATGGGGGAGTGATGGAGGCTGCAGAACCAGACAGAAGGAGTTTTTATGAGGTGGTAGCCCTCTGAGATTGCTGCGTTGCTCCGTGTGCATGTGTGAAAAAGGAGGCGAGCGGCGGATTAATCATTTATTGGGAAAGCGGCAGAAACAAATAGATGCTGCTGCTTGTGGAAAGTGTCCTGTTTGGACACGAGGACAGGAAGCTGCTGTTTCCAGCGGCATGTTGTGCTTCCTGTCGCCCTGGATGTCGGCCTGGGTGAATGTGTAGTCTAAGGTGTGTACTGTGAAGCCGATGACTAAAGCAAACACTGATGGCTGATTAGATGACTTGAATATTGGAGGTCAGTCAAACACTTGAAGATGTCCATATTGTACAATATAAATCAACATGTACACAACATGAACACATGTTCTGTGATATTGGGCTACACAAATAAAACTGATTTGACTTGTCTTTGAAGCCTTTTAGCAGGAACATCTGCTCAGACTTCTCCCTTGTTAAACTTGGAGACCACATGAGATATACTTTAGAGGCATGGACCAGAGACACTGACGCGGGTCTGATACTGCAACACGTCACAACACCGATGGGAGGAAGGCAGTGATGCAGGTCAGACATTTATGGAGGAATTTAATATGACGAGAAAAACTCGTGAAGCATCAGACCCCAGTCCTTCATACGTACCGAAAAGCCTCTTGTTCTAGTGAGGAGCTTGCCGGTGTGAAAGACGAGGCCTTGGACTGACGTTCATAAACTGGACGATCACGAGGAGTCTGGAGTCCAGGTTCAGACTCAAGACATGGAGGCTCTGGACACAGCCGGGCAGTGCAACCTACACATGAAAGGAGGGAGAGATGGAGGCAGAGAAGGACGGAAAGAAGGAGGTAGAGAAGGATGGAGAGACAGGGAGAGAAGGACAGAAGGAGGGAGAGAAGGGGGAGAGAAGTACAGACAGAAGGAGGGAGAGACAGGAAGAGACGGAAGGAGGAAGAGAAGGACAGAGGGAAGGAGGGAGAAACGGGGAGAGAAGGAGTGTAGGAGAGAGACGGAGGGAGAGAAGAGGATGCTCACCCAAGGTTGCCTAGAAACACTTGGGCTGTTTGACAGGAGCTTATTAAGATGAAATCACCTGGTTTCTTCTCATCACGACTTTAAGAAGCCGTCTGATTCACTCTGCCGACTGAGCTGATGCAGATGAGGCACACCAGCAAAGGCCCACATAGTTCTGAAAAGACAACCCACTTCATGAAAATTAAATCCGGATGTAGAAAAACAAATTCCTACTTTCATTTTAACAACTTCTATGGATTTTATCTGACTTACAAAAGCCTCTGTAGCATCAACCCACAGCCGTGTGACTCCACGACCCGACACTCTCAACATGGCACACACCAAAGCGGAGGAAAGGTGCAAAATCCTGCCTTCCGTGAAGCAGAAATGTTGAGTTGTTGTTGTTGCTAAAAACTAATTTTGGTTGCAGTCACGGGGTGAAAACGTCGACAGCAACACGCGTGTTGTGAACAAAGGCCCTTTTTTTGCTTCATGGACTCACACAGATCGGCCTTCATTTTAGGTCGTCAACATAAATCCAGTCGTCTGGCGTTCAGCGCTGGTTGAAGGGGGTAAAGTGGGAGTAAGAAGGTCCTGTGGTCCTCTCAGGAGTCTCTGAGCTTCGCTGAACCCCCACGGCTCGTCTGGTCTCGTCTGACAGATCCTCCTGCCTGCATTTCTACACACGTCTTTATCTGCATTCTCGGCGTTCGGCCTCGTTGTAAAGGAGGTTTCTTTTAGACTCATTATAATATGAATAGGTCAACTTCAGTTCACCAGACCAACAAGGTGGAGCTCTGCAGGCTCTCCGCGGGTTGCGTCTCCCTCAGACGCAACCTCAAGGTTTTCCCACCTTTGTCAACATCACGGGCTCAGCGAGAACCTTGGTCTTCAGAGTAAAACAGCCTCGATACGGCATGAAACAGCAAAAGGAGGAGTGGAAAAGGCTCTCTTTGTTTCAGAGCAAACACACAAGGCCAACGAGGTTTATACGCCGTTCCATTAACCTGATATAGAGCAGATAAAATAGATGGGATGATGATGGGATGAATGACTGAGCTGTGTGGGCGTCAGAAATATGGGGGGGGGAAGGGGGAGAGAGGGAGGAGGGGGGAGAGAAGGAGGAGGAGAGGGAGGAGGGGGGGTGTTGGGTGTGAGTGGGGTTGTTGTGTTCTCATTGGTCGGCTGGTGAAGTCTATTCTGATGTGGTCTGGTGACACGACGAGTCTTCCACAATAAAAAGAAAGACGACGCGCAAAGTCACAGGAAAGACTGTTTTGGAGGACCAGATTACACTCCTGCTAAATTACATCGTATTTTACTTTGTATTGTATTATAGTATCATATTATATTATCACATCATATCATATTATATTTCTTGTCATCATTTCCAACAGCACATCCACACGACCGGACCTGTTTCTCCAACTCCACTGAGGTAAATATTTGACATTTGTATACATATTTATGTTGAATATAAGTATTTAATATTTCAAAAGCGATATGATTTCTGTACCTGTGCTTTTCCTGCAGGCTGTTCTGGTTGTGGGATTTGCTTTTCTTTTCTCTGAACATTGATACGTGATCAAAGTTGTGAAAAAATAAAATATTTCTCTGACAGTATAGAAAAATAAATGTGACATTACATTGACAAGACACACACACATATATAGATAGTTGTCTGTGTGTGTGTGTGCGTGCGCATGTGACCAGTGTGGTTAATATTAATGGTTCATTTCAAGTCATTTCTATTGATCTACACAAAGACTGAACTAGCCGGTCATTAGAAACTGAAATTTTCCGTGTCTTGTTGTTGTTGTCTTGTTGTTGTTGTTACAGAGGATGGAGTGGTGTGTCCTGGTGCTGATGCTGAGTCTGCCGTCCTTCATCCACTCAGACTGCTCACACTGCCACAGATGTGTCCTGCTCTCCATCCACACAGACCAGACCCTCAGCAGCCTGGCAAGATCACACCCATACAAAACAAAACACTACAGAAGACAATAACATAACATAACATAGAATAGAATAAAATAAAGATAAAGTAGAATAAAATAACATGAGACAGAATAAAATAACAAAAATAGAATTAAACAAAATAAAATAACAAGATAAAATAGAATAAAATAAAATGAGATAAAATAAGATAAGATAAAATAACAAGATGAAATAGAATAAAATAAGATGAAATAGAATAAAATAAGATAAAATAAAAATAAAGTAATATTCAATGAAAACCTGTATGGAGTCCACTTCCAGAGAAAAGCCCATCGTGTGGTTTGAAGTGACGAGTGCGACAAAACACAACAGAATGAAAGACAATATTAATTTCTAGTTCTCTGTATTAACAAGCCATTTTTACTTGAAAAAAATTACAAGTTAAAAATGTTAAATGCAGGAACTATATTTAAGTTGGCCCGTATAAAACAGTGAGGTACCGCTCAGGTTTCAGTCTGCACGGCTCAGAAAGACAATTCTGCAACATCTGTGGTGAAAGAAAAAGCTCGTTTGTTTTTTCGTCTGTTTTTATTCTCAACTTCTTTTGCAGTCCTGCATCCTGGAGTGTGAGGAGACTCTGCTGAACCCCGCTGAGCTGCAGAAATGCAGGGAGCTGGTGGACTCGGCCGTCAGCAGACAGATGGGAGCGCGTGACGCGCCACAGGCTGCAGAGAAGCTGCTCGGTGGACTCCTGAATGAAGCAGCAGACAACATGAACGGCAGAACGTTCCCCTCCACCCAGCCTGAGGAGCTGTCTGAGGAGGTGCCGAGGAGGAGCGAGGAGGAGCAGGACGCGGCTCTCCATCAAGTCAAACGCTACGGAGGCTTTTTACGCAAATTTGGCCCCAAGTCCAAGAGGAGTAATCCCGAGGATCCGGGCAGCCGGGAGCAGGAGGATCTGCACAAGAGGTACGGAGGCTTCATGCGGAGGATCCGACCCAAGATCAACAACCTGAAATGGGACAATCAGAAGAGGTACGGCGGCTTTTTACGGCGCCATTTCAAATTTTCCTTGCGTTCAGACCAGGAGCCTTATGATGACTCTGGACTATAGGTCAACAGTAAGACCAGAGGAAGACCTGGTTCACAGCTGAACAGTCTGCAGCTGACCAGCCGTACGCTACCGTGTCTGCCCCGTTGCTTTGTGGCTGCAGGTTTGATGCTGCAGATTCTGTCTGTAAAAAAAAAAAAAAAAAAGGCCGGTTGGTTCTTGTTTGTGTCAGTCGTGTTCAGAAGCCTTGTGTGTAAACGGGCTGATCGGTACCAAGTCTCCTGTGTATGTTATGAGCAGAGTTGTTCTCTCCTTTAATAAACCATGTCTGTCTCACAAAACCATGAATAAAAGCAACAACCAGACCCCTTACATCCATCCGCAAGGAAAAACATGTTTTTGTTGTTTGGAATGGGCAAAAAAGTGGAAAGCGAGAAAGCTCCCAAAACACACGTCCAGCTACAGTAACCGGTAGCCTTTGGTAAGTCACCTTCAAAAAAAACAAACAAAAAAAACATTTTAACTGGAAAACCTTGTCTACTCGTGTAGCCCTGAGTGTATTTTTCCGATAAAAAGCGAGCATCATTCATCCATCCTGTAGCTTTTATGAGTGTGCATACAAATATACACACACACACGTGTCCAAGGTGCCAAGGCGCGAAATCAAAAACAATAAAGCATTTTTAAATTATTTTCTCATATAACGTTAGCCTCATAAGATAAATGCCCCAAGTCATTTTTTGGCCAAATTGAGATTTCTGCCTACATGTGTTCTCCTCAAGCTGCTGCATCACCCTGGATTAGTGCCTATGTCCTAAGCCAATCAGAACACTTTTTACATTCAAAAATGACAATCTGCCTAAGTCACTCGTGTGACTTGAGCATTTTTACGTTGGAAAAAAATAAAGAAAAAAGTTGTGTGACCGGTTGTTTTCTTGCCCGGTGCGGGATTTGATACGGATGTACTGCACCACCAGGCGACATCACTAACCGCTCGGCTAAAGGGTCAGACTCGTTAGCTAGGTGGCTAACGTGTCTTATTAGTAGTTTACAGTTGCATACAAGAAAGGCTCCTGGTGCTCGGCTTTCTCTCTTTCCTTATCTGGTAAGATAATTAATATTTCTTTGATTTACTGTAGGCCTGGTGTAAATGTACTCAGCGGATATGAAAATGCGTTTTTTCTTATACGAAAATCGTAAAAAATGACTTAGGCATTTATTCTATGAGGCTAACGATAAGCTTTCTACTGAAATAATGAACAAGTACAGAAGAGCACGTGATCAATCTTGAGATTGACTTGTTTATTTACAAACTATACAGTCCTGCTCTCTCCTCCACACCGGCATGGCGGTGACTGTGCCGGAGCCTGAAAGGTTTTCATTACAAATACAAAATTCAGTCACCAAGTGTCAACAGCGAGTTCACCGCGGAGACACACGGCGTGCTGGGGCGCCCGGGCGCGGCAACCGGAAGCATTTGCATATTTGGGGTCAACGGCCGCTCCACTCAACAGGTGCCGCGCGAGTTCCCAGACTGCAGCGCGGCGGCTAGCGAGTTAGCGGCGCGGGAGCAGCTGCTTCCAGCGTGAAGCGCCGCCGGGGAGTCACGTGTGAACGCAGACTTCCGGGTCTGGGGAAGAAGAAAAAACGCAGACTTCCGGGCCTGGAGAAGAAGAAAAAAAACGCTTCCGCGTTTAGCAGCAAAGTGTTTAGCTTGAACTCAGTTATTCTGCCCCCCCTCACCCCCCCACCCACCACTGCCGTTGTCGATCAGTGGATTTTATTTCCCCCATTCGTCCATCTTGTACTCGACACGGGACACGCGGCTCCTGCTAGCCAGCCTCCCGGGACAAAGCGACGCAAGCTCCGGGCAGGCAGCTGGGTGAGTTCGATTCCCGGTTGCCCCTAAAACTGACGGGACGCTGCGGCAGCCGATCACGGCGAGCTCCAAAGCCGCTTCATTTTTGGTCATCGTGTTCCTCCGAGTGAACCCGTCCTGTTGTGCGGGAGCAGTGGGCGGCTGCTTCTCCTTTCCATCTAGCTCCCTTCCGGTGGTTATTTCAGATCGTTGCTTAAGTGGTCTTATGGTTGACCCCCTTCGTGCTTGCCGCAGCTCTGGGTTGCGCGCGGCGGCGACGTGACGGCACTTGCTGGGCCGCTCGCGTGAAGGAGGGTCCGGCTGGTGCGCAGCTGCAAGGGGGTGCAAACGTGGTCGCTCCGCCGCGCGCGACAGAGAACCTCCACCCAAGCGCGAGCGCCGAGTAAGGGGGGGGGGTTTAGCCAGAGAGCAAATTTTACATTTTGAAATGACTCGTGAAATTCCCCATGACGGACAGCCGCAGCGGGACGCCAGCTGTGGGTGAGTTGTGGCGCGCTGCTTCGGACTGCATGAGAAATTCTCCGACTGCGTCTGTTGATTTGTTCTCCGACGCAGCTGGCTGGGCGGGCGCTGTGTGAAAACGAAACCCGCCGATGGACAACAAAACTGGGACAGACTTCAAGAACGACTACTATTACTACAACTCTCAGCTGCTGCCGTTAGGGGGCGCCACAGCGGACCCTCCGTTTCCGTCTCTAAAAGAATCAAGAGTGATCAACTATCCCTTTAAAATGGGCAACATGAAACAAGCATATAGCAGGTGACTTGTTAGTTGGCTCAGTGTCGAAGCTGATATACAGGTTTTCGTTATGGCTTGGGGACAACATTTACAACATTCAACCCTGTTCCTTTCCATCTAAAACGACCGGCCGGTCTGTCAAAAGTTCAAAACACGAAAGGCTGCGAGACCACTCAGCCAGCACATGAAAACATACTTTCTTTCCGTCACCATGAATGATGGGGTGTCTACAGGGCCGTGAGTCCAGCGGTGTGTTGAAAACTGGAGAGATGATGTTTCAGGTTCTGTCATTGCTCCTCATCTGGCTGCTCTTTCTCTTTCACCTCCTCCTCTTCACTCTCTGGGGCCACATTAACCGGCTGGCTGTAAATCTGGGAATCTATTTCAGCCTCAGCTTGTGATTCTGCTTGTGTGCGTCCAGCAGTGACCGTCGCAGTATTCAGCACGCCAATATTACTGACTTGGAAAGGGACACCGCCACCCTGCGTGCTCCCCTGCAGCGCGGCGGGCAGCGTGACCAGCTGGTACTGTGGGCCGACCACCTTAACGAAGGTAGTGGTGCCCGGGGTGCCGGCGCCGGTCGTGCCTTCCTGGACGCCAACAGCCGTGGAGAGCATGCTCAGACTGGAGGGGTCAGCTGCGAGTTCAGACGTGCCAACCTGAGAGGTCAAGAGGGTGTACCCGCCGAGACTGGCACCAGCCGGGGCACCTGCCATAGTAAGAACCTTGCCAATTGGCAGTCCTGTCAGCTGGTTTAAAGGCAGTGTGATCTGGGTTGGGGTGGTGCTGATGGTGGCAGGACCGGAGATGGCGCGGGTCAGACGGGGGCGCTTGGGGGGCGGCAGGGCAGGCACAGGGGTGAGTGTCATCAGGACATTGTTGAGGTGCTGCGATTTGCTTTTCAGCTCTTTGGCACGCCTCCGGTGCTCATCGCACTGCTGCTCCAGAGCTACAGGAAACAAGGATGTCAGTCACCAAACAACGCAAATCAAAAGCTTTTTAGAATTTGAATAAAATGTGCTCATACCGTGTTTATTAAAGGGATCGTTCAGTTTCAAGATTCAAAGAGGTTCTTACGACATGTCCAAGGCTCAGCGTTTTCGGTTTTAATTTTTCAAAGCCACCCAGCATGCCAAATTTCGCCACAAGAGGACACTGTTACATAACCTCACACGAACAGGAACAACTTTTGGATCCGTGGAAACATACAATGCGGGTGAAAATCAGTTTAAACCGATCTCCTTTTAAAAAAATCTGCGTATTTTTCGGTGAAAATCGGTAAATACCGAAAATGCTGAGCCTTGTACATGTCCTACTGACAGTCAGACAAACTCATGGCTATTTTTATGTCTGTGTGCAGTGTGAAGGTACATTGAATGGTGAGTTTAGCCTAGCTTAGCTCATCTGCACAATGTCTACCAGGATCATTAGCAGCTGCTCTCAAAAGGAGAGGAATACATTTTCTGTGATGTCGATCATTACTACTTTTTACTTGTTATCCAAGCACTAACAATTTTTCTTAGCATTTCTGCTTCCGGTGTGGGAAGATGGTGGCGCGAACTTACGTTTGCAGCAGCCTCACCCAGTACCGTCCATGCAGTGTCTTTGTCCACGTCTACGTCTAAGTTTGTGTTTTCGTCTGATGGCTGGGAGAGCTTGGTCTGTTACGTCCTGTGGGCCCAGGGACCACGGCCCTGCCCAGAGCTGTGCCCAAAGAGGTAACACTGAGGGCGGTCTGACAGGATGCGGAAGCGGGGCAGGCTAAGCCAACTGCTAGCCCATGCAGACCGGCAGTTCTGACAGTCATCCCAGCATTCGTATATGGGTTCTTGTAGTTTTTAGTTATGTGTTTTTGTCTTTATGTTGCACTGCTATGGGAAACGACAAATAAAATGTTCCTGATTCCTGATTTTCACAAGTACATGCAAAATCCCCAAAATTAGATTATAGTTTTGAAATATTTTTTTCCGTAGCAAGTCTTCCGCAGTGGCTGTGCACGAAAGTAGAACCCTGTTTGCTACTCAATAGTTACGACTAGGATGTGAAATTAGCGATAAATACATAAATTACAACATTTAATTTTCTTAGACCAGCCTTTCATCTTTGGTGTCATCTTAAGGTGTATTTCCCTTCTTTTGAGAGGAGCTGCCAATGATCCTGGTAGACATCCAGCAACTGAGCTATGCTACGCTAGAAATGAAAAAGCAATTCATAGGTTTGTCCAACTCTATGTAAGTAGGACACAAAGTAAAAACCCTGAAAATGAAAATATCCCTTTAATTTACTGGGGGGGAAAATGCAAAAGCTAATTGATAAAGTCTCTGTGCTGATCTACTAACCGGCAAGGCTACGTGTGTACTGTTCTCTGTAGCGATCCATCTGACTCTTGTGACTGGCCAGCACCTTTTTAACCAAGTCCAGCATGCCAAAGTTGTGCACGATGTTATTGAGGAGCGCAGCGTCTGAAAAATGACAATTGTTTGATTTAAATGACTTGGCAAAGTAAATCATACACACTTCTGGGAATCTGTCAAGTCACATCACATCATTCCACACAACTCTTATCTCTCTCACACACACACACACACACACACACTTGTTTTACTATCCTCATGGGACCGGAAATTTATGAGACTCAAAATCCCATTTCTCGTACCCCAGACCCTAAAATCCACCCTAACGCTAAACCTAACCCCAAACATAACCCTAACCTTTACCCTAAGAGGAACAAAAATAACACATTTAAACCTAACCTGAACCCCCAACCTTAACCCTGACCCTACTTCTAATGCCTAGCTTTAATACTGGATGCCTAATCATAACCCCTGTTGTACACCTAGACGTTAACCAAACCCCTAGTCCACAGGTAACCCTTTGTCTCATGGGAACTAAAATATGTCCCACTAGGTAGGTGGTTTGAACTTTTACTATCCTTACGAGGATATTGGGTTCACACACACACACACATACACACACACACCAAACTAACCTTTGACCATCAGCTGAGGCTCAGTCACTCTGTCCTGCAGGCCCTTCAGCACCTCCTGTAGCTCCTTCTGAAACTCCTCCACCACCTCCTCCAGCAGGCCCGCCTCCTTCACACCACGCCAGAATGTAATTGAATCCTCTGCAGCGAGCACGCACGCACGCACGCACGCACACACACACACACACACACACACAGTAGTACATAATTTCATGTTGTACATTTAACCTGGTTTCTAATAAATGACGTAGATCAGTAGGGTGGTGTTCTTGCTCACCTCCAATGGCCGTGACCCATTCTGTGCTCTCCTCTGTTACTTCAAGGAACGTAGCCGGTGAGCCGTTTACTAGAAACAAAGAGATGAATCTCACCAAGTCTTCAGACCAATCCGTCTTACTGTCAGTGTATATTATTGTATGTTGTGTGTGTGTGTGTGTGTATCGCCTCGTCTGTCTGTGTCTTGCTGTTCCTACATTCAGCATCAGTAGGGACCAGCTGCTCTTCAGTAAAAACAGCTCTTACATTCACTAACGGTCAAGTGCTGTCACATCAGGACCGCTGTACTAAAAACTACACAGATGAAGGTGATAATGAAATGAAAGTATAATTAAATAATATAATAATAATAATATCCTGCAACCCTGAGTAGGACAAGTGGTCTGGATAATGAATGGATGGCTGGATAATAGTAATAATAATAATATAATGAAATGAAGGAACGAATAATGAAAAATCTGGAAATCTTTTGAAAAAGAAGTGTCGGAAAAGTAAAACTGGACAAAATTACACACTGCAGAACATGGGATGGTTTAACTTCCCAAGCAAGATCAATTAGACTGCTGCAATCTGAGCTTGAACTGAGACTGGGAACGGAAGGGAGGATATAGATCCAATCCATCCATTATCCAAGCCGCTTATCCCGATCCGGGTCGCAGGATGCTAAATGACCTCAGTAGGGATGTTTCCATTATACAGGGTGAATTTTCAAATTTGCACATAAGAAATGCATTTAAACGCTAAATGTTCATTAAAAAAATAACTCAGATAGCGCAACAAAGTTTTTCTGCAACGCTTGAGCATGACCGCGAGGAGGAGAGGCCTTAAAGGATGGCGCAGTTCGGGGATAAAGGATGTAAGAAACAACGCCAGTAGCTGTTGCTTCACTCATCACAATACCACCCGTGAACTACAACAGCCGATACGACACTATAACGAGACTTCCTCCGGCGGCGAACTAGTCTTTAATCCTCATTCCTCTTTAAGCTATCGGCTTCTTATGGAGGACGTCGCCTTGTCTCGTCCTGCGCATGCGCAGACGGGCGGCTTATTCACGCAACTGTTACTGATGGAAAACGCAGCCGTTTGCGTCCCCCCCCCCCCCCCCTTCGTTTGGATTTTCAGCGGTTCGCTTAAAATTCACACCGTGTTTGGATGGCAACGTGACCGCCGCTTACGGACTGACAGAAGAGGGGGGAGCGGGGCTGGAAACCTACAGGCTGCGGATGCTGGGGCGGCGGGGACGAGCTCACTGGCCGGCTGGCTGCTGACAGAGACTTTGCTTCCGACCAGGTCTATCTTGGTGCTGCGGCAGGTGTTGGAGCAAACCTTGCCGTGCTGATAGAAGTCCAGCTCGCCCGAGTCCATGATCTTCCTGTGTGAAATGAAACGAGACACGGGGGGGGGGGGGGGGTTCATTCGTCAGGGCGCAACAGGACGTTACAGACGCTGCGGCGCGGCGCTGAACCATTGCCATAGCTCAGCGTAACAGTGCCACCCGGTGGCACATTTCTGAACTGCACACCTCACTGATGAAGGTCATCTACTCATATATTTTCGGAATGTGTGTGTGTGTGTGTGTTAGTGTAGATAGCGGGACCGAAAACTAAAGCATTTATGATCCTAATTCTTTTTGGAGGTGGTAGGTATTGTCTCAGAGAGTACGGGAAAAATCCCAGAAAATTAAAATTATGCACAATTATGCATAAATATGCATTTTCTCAAAATGGCACCACTTTTCTTGGCATTTCAGATGATTCTGAGCATTTGGGGGGAGGGAGTTGGAGTGGGGGGGGGGTTTAGGGGCAGGGGGAAGGCGGTTAGCTGGCAGGATGAAGAGGAGGGAGATTTAGACAGGTGGATAACCAAACCGCTACATTGTAGCGGGGTTCTTCTAGTCTTATTATGTTTGTGTGTTCGGTTTTATATCTATTAAAGGTGCGATCTGTAATGATGCCGCCACGGCTATGTGGAAGACTGCAACGACGCCGTTGCAGTCTTCCACATAGCCGTGGCGGCATCATTACAGATCGCACCTTTAATAGAAATATGTCATGTTTCTTGTCAATAGAGCACTTGCAGGGCATTTATGGATGTGGCGAGGGAGGACATGCAGGTGGCTGGTGTGACAGAGGAAGATGCAGAGGACAGGAAGAGATGGAAAACGGATGATCCGCCGTGGCGACCCCTGACGGGAGCAGCCGAAAGTAGTAGTAGTAGTGGTAGTAGTCTACTGACAAGAAACATGACGTATCTTTACACTGGGTCAAGGTTGCGCATTTGCATGAAAAATTGAGACACGCGAGAGCCGACGAGGCCTTGGCTGGTTTTCTCATTTGTAAGTAACGAAGCAAAACACGTTGACGAAGTCTGACCAAAACAACGACGGACAGCCGCTGCGTGCATCAATTGGAGATTGTTATCTTTAAAATACGATGCATTCTTCTAAAGCATAAAGACATTTTGGTGACAGCAAAAACGACAAACCCAGACCTGAGCATAGCACCCTTGAGCCGGATGGCTCTCTTCCAGTCCTTCAAAGTGGATTTTCCTGCCAGACAGACAAACTCCTTCGGGCTTATGAGCTGCTCGTTGAACTACACAGTAGAGAGTCATCTAGTTATGAACGTAAGACATCAGTATAAACATGTACGAGATGGGTTTAAACAAGCTAACTGGTGTCAATATGACAGCTGTAGACAAAGATACATACTTGGACACATTTTATATTGATACCGGGGCAGACAAATTTCTTCCACACCAGCGTGGCTTTGGCATCTCCACAGGTGATGGGGTAGAAGATGTCAGCATCGGCATCCATCTCCTTTGATAACTTCACTGCTTACACAGAGACAGAGGTATCACATATGTTTTTCCATTTGATCATCCACACTGAAGTGTAATCTAAGGAGTGGTACAGGACACGGATGTCATATGACATTACCTATGACTGCCTCTTCCTTCGACAGACCATCTGTGCTGCTGCAGTCAGCGTCTGATTTTATTGGCGTTACCTCAAGAACACCTTCCCTACAATTCCAATGGAAAATAGATGAAATCAAGCAATCTGAGGTATCAAGCACAGTTAATGTACAGATGGGTGACAAATTAAAGGAAAAACCTAAACATTTGACCCCTAGGGTGAAGGGGTCTGGGGGTCTGTTATGCTGTGGGGAGCATTTTCCTGGCATGGTTTGGGTCCACTTGTCCCCTTAGAGGGAAGGGTCACTGCAGATAAATACAAAGTTATTCTGAGTGCTCATCTTTATCCTATGATGAGACATTTCTATCCTGATGGGAGTGGTCTCCCATCAGGGTAAAAATGGTGTCGGCCATCAGACCTCTGGAGCTTGTTCAGAAAGCTGCGTCTCGTCTGGTGTTCAACCGCCCTAAGTTCTCCCACACAACTCCCCTTCCCATGTCCCTAAACTGGCTCCCAGTAGCTGCTCGCATCCAGTTTAAGACTCTGGTGCTAGCCTACAGGGCAGTGAAAGGAACGGCGCCTTCCTATCTCCAGGCCATGGTCAAGCCCTACACCCCCGCCCGACCACTTCGCTCTGCTGCCTCGGGACGCCCGGTTGCCCCGTCGCTCAGAGGCCCCTGCTGCCGATCGACCCGGTCACGGCTCCTTTCTGTCCTGGCCCCCCAGTGGTGGAATGAACCCCCCAGTGAGGTCAGGACAGCGGAGTCGCTGCCCATCTTCCGGCACAGGTTGAAAACTCACCTCTTCAAGAACTACTACCCTGTTACTTGCTCTTAGCACTTATTGTATTCACTCATAAAAAGAGAAATCTCTTTCTTGCACTTTTACTTTAGCACTGGTTTTGCTCTTAGATGCTTGTTTAGATGCACTTATGACCTCTGATGACTAGTAGTTCTCCTGATTTCCTACATTTAATGCACTTATTGTAAGTCGCTTTGGATAAAAGCGTCGGCTAAATGACTGTAATGTAATGCCTCTTCCACAGGGCACGGGGGGGGGATCACTGAATGGTCTGATGAGGATGAAAATGATGTAAATCACATGCTGTGGATGCTATGGCCTTCAGTCACCAGATCTCAACCCAACTGAACATCTATGGAGGACTTTGGACCAGCGTGTTAGACAGCGCGCTCTACCACCATCATCAAAACACCAAATGGGGGAATATCTTTTGGATGAATGGTGTTCATCCCTCCAGCAGAGTTCAGAGACTTGTAGAATCTATGACAAGGAGCACTGAAGCTGTTCTGGAGGCTCGTGGTGGACCAACACCTTACTATGACACTTTATGTTGGTTTTTCCTTTAATTTATCACCCAGCGTTGTCCCGTTATAATGTCTACTTTACCCACTCAGGGTTTGTGGTAGTCAGTTCTGTAGCCAACAATACTGTCTTATCCTCCACTTCCACAGAAGAAACCTCTTCTGCCACCGCCTCTGGTATGGTCACGACCACCACCTCCTCTACATCCTGCATGCCGACGTCTGCTGAAGCCATCAGGTACAACTGAAAATGTTCACATGTGAGATGGCAATGAATACAGTGCAGTGATTCTCTACATACGTAAACTGATGGATTTTTTGGGCTTGTGTTCTTCATAAGGGTGGTTAGTTGATATTAAACTCATTCTGCTGTGTGAGACAAATGTGGATGTTCCATGTGGATTCTCATGTACACCACACCAAGCTAATCCAAGACGTTTGCCAGAAATTTGGGGTCTCAGTCCACTTCCAGTTGGATCATGGTGTGGACCATTTGTGGTATGAAATCAAATTCAAAACAGCCTGAACTAGGCTTGATAAAGAAATATATGATGCAATACAATGTGGGTTTGAGGTAGAATATTCAATATCAATATTCAATATCCAATATTGACATTAGATTGTAAATGTCCAATTACCAATGTAGCGAATTCAGGGGGCAGCCAGGAACCGCCGCAGCCAGGACGCGAACCCGGGTTGCCCACACCACAGGCGTCTGCGTTAACCGGTCAACTAAAGGGTCGGACCCATTAGCTAAGGGCTAGCGAGTCTAGTCATCCGTGGTCATTACACTACACCCCCCGCCCCCTCCTTTGGGAAGCACATCCCCGCACTTCAGCATATCAGCTCCCTCACGCCTCTGGGCGCATGTGCTTCCGACGGCCTCACGGCCTCACCATCCCACTTCTGACACCAATGTAGCAATGTCTTACATTGAGCCTTTAAATAGTTATTTATTAAGAGAACTTATGTTGGGGTATATGATAGTAGGGTAGTCAAAGAAAGGCGAATCAGTCATCTGGATATGTTTATTGACAGATACGTTTCATCACTCCTCTAAGTGACCTCCTCAGTCTAAACTGACAGCAGGTATCCCCACCCTTATAAACAATACAGTGAAAAAAACCCAACAATACAATGGACCAAAGGACCAAAACCAACGATCAGTTTCATATGCAAATATGGGTGTGATCATTTACCCCTCACACCCCCCCCCCGTTCAAATGTCCCCCATCACCAATTGCAATTTCGCAGTCTAAGAAGGCTAACCTGTCATTTTTCACATCCCCCCTGGTGAACTTGATGTGGTTGTCCACAGAGTTCATGTGGTCGGACACCTTGGTTAAAATTAAATCTCAGGACGTACAACATTTCACCGATCACATTAACTCTGTGGACAACCACATCAAGTTCACCAGGGAGGATGTGAACAATGACAGGTTAGCCTTCTTAGACTGTAACATTGCAATTGGTGATGGGGGACATTTAATTTTAACCCAGGTGTCGTCCACAAATCTGAACCAATGGCTAGGTGATGTCCCTGGATAGGACATCAGAGGCCTCTTTTCCACTTCCTACATGTACAAGTTGGCCATTATAGGTGAGAATGGGGAACCCATAGCACACCCGTGCCTCTGCCTATAGTACTGCCCCCTGTATGTGAAGTACGTGGACTGAAGACACAGCTTCAGGAGCAGACACACTTGGTCAGTGTTAAGGGTGGTCCTATTGCTAAGGGTGGGGTCATTTTGTAAGTTCATACGGACCACCTCCACTCCTTCATCAACAGGAACACACGTGAAGAGAGACTTAACATTATGAGACCATTGTTTCATCCACCCCCATAACGATGTCTCTCACCTTATCCACAAAATCCATAGTGTTCTGAATGCGATATTCATTACTGCCTAGCAACGGGTTAAGAATAGATGCCAGAAACTCAGAGATGTTATAGGTCACTGAGTTAATCATACAAACAATAGGCTGAAATGGCACATCCCGAGTACATCTATAATCAATAAAAGTATTTCTGTTTCTGGTCTGTCGCCATCTTACAATGTGATTGCGAACATTCCCAAATCCTCTGTGAATAGCACACGTGGCCATTATAACTCCAGTTAGTGGTAAGGGCAGTCTGCATAGGGGTCGTTATGCCACCGTATCGTTTATAAGGGTGGGGACACCTGCAGTCACGTGAGACCGAAGAGGTCACGTAGACGAGTGATGAAACGACCCCGAGAGCAGGATAAGCGGTTAAGATGATGGATGGATGGATGAGACGTATCTGTCAACAAACGTTGTGTCCAGATGAACTAGTTCAACTGTCTTTGCTTTTCTTACATGGATCGTTGAGCATGCACAAAAACGAAAGTGGGGTAGGGTCAGCAGGGGCGATTCTAGGATCAGAGCTTTAGGGGTGCTGAGCACCCAGAGTGCTGGCCGGCCAGGCAAGACACATTTTGGGGGGTGGATCAAACCATTTTTGAAGCACGGGGAGGGGTGTGTGCTGTATTTTTGTTGTTAAAATATTACGTTTAAACCATATACTGGATATGGTTATGACATTTCTTCAGCTTATTAAACATGGACATGCAGTAAAAAATAAAAAAATCTCTTCCAATTTTAGGGGTGCTGGGGTTCAACTTAGGGGTGCTGCAGCACCCCCAAAAATGGGCTTAGAAACGCCTATGGTAGGGTGTATAATTCCAAGTGTGTCCCTAAACCCCGGGATGTGGAGGTTCACCTGACTGACAATGGGTCACCTCTTTCAGCCCCCCCCTCAAAACGGTTTGGCCCCCGCGTCGCAAATCAGGCGAACGACTCCTCTGCGAAAGGGCGGCGCAACCACCACCTTTCGCCGGAGTACGTGTGGAGGGGCTAGCTTTGGCCTATGTCAGGGTTCTGACCAGCGGGGGAGACTTCTCCAGCTAGGAGGCGTGTAGCCGCGCGGTTGGACGGGACACCATCTCGGGAGTTGAACCACGCGTCTTGATTAGCTGCCGACTTGTCATCACGCATGAGCCGCAATAGCTGCGCCGCACGTAGCGAAACGCGTCCGAACGGCCACGCAAAGCGAACGCGCAGGCGGCGGCTCGCCGGCTAACCGCGGCTAACAAGCACGCTAAACAAGGCCGGAGGCCCGCCGCGTCCGGCGGGTTCTGGTTCCGGTTCCGGACGCTCCGCGGGTTCCGGACGCTCCGCCGCACGTCCCACGGCGCCCGGCGGGCGCGTGGATGTTCGTTCACGTCCGAACGTTGTTTTACGTAACGGAGAGAAGCGGCCGCGCGTTACGTCGGGGCGCACGCCGGCGTACGCCGGCCCCGCGCCGCGCCGGCGTGCGCCCCGCTGTTCGCTTTAACGACGTTTAACGTTCCCTTCTCCTCTCTGGGCTCCAGACATACGATGTTTTCTTACCTGCGGCTTCGGGAGGGGGGAGGGGGGGCAATAAGTAAAGGTTAACACCTCTTCCGGGTCGCCGCGGGAACAGCCGTTTGGCTTGATGAGTGGCTGGATACTGGCTCGCTCGGAGTCGCTCATAGGATTCGCGGCTGCGCAGTGCGCAGTCTCCGGGCTCCACATGGCCACCGTGAGAGCCGGACGGATGAGCCCGGACCGCATACGCTTTCTCTATAGACTCCTGGACTCAAGACGAGGGGGAAAGCCGGACTGCTTTAAAGTGGCACTAAACCTCCGGGAGACTATCAGAGGAGGTGTCCTTGTTCTAGGACAGCTAGATAGATGTGCGGTGGTCGCTGAGAGGGCAGAGAAGAAAACGAGTCGCCCGGGGACTAAAGGAGAGTGAACCGCTGCACAGCGCAAGGCAAACGGGGAACTTTAGCAAGCTGATGTGAGACGAACGGATGTGTGGAAGTGACGCTCTTGAGCCACCCCGCTGTTGTATTAGAAGTACCCCAGTTTAGTTTGTTCTCTATGCGCGCTCAGTAACCCGGGCAGGGGAATCAAACAAGGTGGAATCGGTTCATCCGGATCCAACCTTCATTGGGAGAAACGTGTCATCACTCATCTCAGTGACCTCTTCAGTCTCAGCTGACTGCAGGTATCCCCACCCTCATGAGCAGCACAGGGGCACAACGACTCAAACCGACCATCAGTTTTCATATGCGAAGCACCGTGGCTGGAGTTACAGTGAGCACGCGTACTATTCACAGAGGATTGGGGAATAGTTGATCAGCGTTATTATGAATCCCACCGCACTTGTAGGCAAGGCGAACCTTGTGGACAATCATCTCAGTGCTTTGAGACTAATGGGGGGGGGGGCAAAATCTCTCCTCAGAGTTTATGAAGAGCTGAAAATACCCCTGGAGCAGTGTTTCTCAACCGGGGGTCCGCGGACCCCTAGTGGTCCGTGGTGTAATTGCAAGGGGTCCGTGAAAATAAAATATCTTTTAAAAAAAGATCCTATGACATTTATAGAAATAGGATTATTTTACTCAAATGTGACTGAGACCTTTATCTACCTAAACTATAAAGGGTAACAGGACTTTTTTCTCTAATTACATCTGTTTCACAAGTGTAATTTATTGTATTTTAATAAGAGATCTCGATCCCGTTTGCATTGTTAAAAGTTACTGCATAAAAATTCTGTTGTTACATATATCTGAAAGTTACTGCATACATATTCTGTTTTGTTACATATATCTGAAAGTTACTGCATACATATTCTGTTTTGTTACATATATCCGAAAGTTACTGAATACATATTCTGTTTTGTTACATATATCTGAAAGTTACTGCGTAAGAATTCTGTTTTGTTAACCATATCTAAGTTACAACTGAAAGCTCTTATTTTTGCCCCAAAGAGTGAATAAATGCTATAATGCAATTTAAAATGCAGTTTCTACTGTTTCTATCAAATTGCGACCCCCCTCCCCCGAGATCAGGTGGAGGGGTCCTCAGGGTAGATCAAAAATACGCAGGGGGTCCAGGACCCCAAAAAGGTTGAGAACCACTGCCCTAGAGCAACTATGGAAAAGTGCAGACGTGTTATCTTTAATTTGTTTTATCGATTAATTTTTTTACTCTCTATCATTTATGTTACGTATTTTATTTCATACAACTTCTCTGTCTTACCTAAGGTGCCTTGTATGTTGAGAGATGTTTACCGTTATGTTTTGTAAATGAATCGCTTTCAATAAAAAAAAAACAAAAAAAACCAACTTCAGACACAAGACACGCCCCCCCGTGGCATTCAGGCGCTAGGATTGGCCAGGCGTCCGTGCGCGCGCGGGTGTTCGTTTTGACAGCCAACTGCGTTAGCCTAATGTTGATAGATTGGGAAATAAATTATGGTCACATAATTTTATTAATGGAAAACATGTTAACGTGGTTTACTGGGCCAACCTCGATCGACTGTACCTGCATGAAGCCGCCATTCATTTGTTCACAATATAAGGCAAACCTGAGCTGCTCAGGTGATAAGGTATATGGTCACCTGGATATGATCTCACCTGCCTCGGTGCAGGTAAGCCAGGCAGCTTGGTGAGGGACACCTGCAGTCAGCTGAGACTGAAGAGGTCACTTAAGACGAGTGATGAAACGTTTCTCTCAGTAAACGCTGTGTCCAGATGAACTGATTCAACTTTCTGGGATTAGTTATTTATATATTCTCTAGGTTTTTTAAAAAAAAAAAATTTAATATTGTGTGCTTTTGGGTTATGCGAGCTCCAGTGATGCTTTATTTCCCTCAGGATCAATAAAGTATCTATCTGATGCATTAGCAATATTCCCAAACATTACCACAGCATAAAACTACTCTTGCAGCATTATCGTCTGAGTTACAAGAACCCCGGAAACAAAGAGAAGAGCTGTCAAACACACAGCAGGCAGACCGAGACCCCAGGCCTGCACAGACCGAGACCCCAGGCCTGCACAGACCAAGACCCGAGGCCTGCACAGACCGAGACCCCAGGCCTGCACAGACCAAGACCCCAGGCCTGCACAGACCAAGACCCCAGACCTGCACAGACCAAGACCCCAGGCCTGCACAGACCAAGACCCGAGGCCTGCACAGACCGAGACCCGAGGCCTGCACAGACCGAGACCCCAGGCCTGCACAGACCAAGACCCCAGGCCTGCACAGACCAAGACCCGAGGCCTGCACAGCCAGCACACAGTCAGCATGACACAGAGCAAGCTGTCACCTGTAGCCAACTAGTGGGGAAGTGGTCCTTATCAAACATGCAACAAGGCAATTTTAAGTTGTTTTTTTTTGTACATCAGTGACTTTCAAACTGGTCCTGATACACTCTCAGTACTGTTGATTCACTGTTCTGTCTCGTACATCCACCTGTTGTGTGGGTCACCCAACCATCCCAGCAGGAGTTCTTCAGATTTGACTGCATTTGTTCATGTAAGTAGGACTAAAGCCAGTCGCATTGTGGGACCTTGAGGATTGGAAGGAAAAACCACTTTTTTGGATGCTTTAGGTCAGGGGTGGCTAACCATGTGCCATGTAGAGCCATGTGTATGCAGGTTTTCATCCCAGCCGGACTCCACCCCACGTGATTTCACTCATTAGCAACCCTTCAACCAAAGAGGAGGAATGTATCAGTGAAATCACCTGGGGTGGAGTCCGGCTGGGATGAAAACCTGCATACACGTGGCTCTCCATGGCACATGGTTAGCCACCGCTGCCCTAGGTTCATTATACGTCTGTTATTAAACAGAACATAACCAGAGCTGTTAGTAAGTATAGGGTTGTCAGTCAAATTACACCAAAAGAGGAACCACAACACAGAGGGTAGACGCGTGTTTGCTGCCTGCTTTTAGCAGGTCTCCCACATCCAGAAGGAGATTTACCAGTCCTTTATCTGTGCTCTTGTCTGGAGGAGACAAAACGATAACCCCAAACCAAACAATACAGCCGTTCAGTACGGTTTTACACAATCCGTTCAACTCAGGTCGCGATGCTTTATACACCATGAAAAAGAGTGTGTGAGATAAATGCGAGACTTGTAACTGTGAAGGTGTGCTGATGGGTTGTAGGAAGAGAGACTGAAGGGCAGGGTGGTCGATATGGGAAGGGAGGGGAGCATCGAAGGCCCGTTAGAGACAGGGGACAAACAATTACAGGTGCAAAGGGCTTTATTTAAATGCTTAAACAAAACACTTTTACTATCCAGAATATAGCTTCTTACGAAGCCATGATGTTACTCCAGCGCAGTAGGTGGGGGCAAGAAGAAGATGATGAAGAAGAGCAACAACAACAACAACAAGTCTTTATGCATACTCAATAACACAGGTAAGAAAATCACATAAATTTGAATGAGTTCATCTGGATACAACTTTATACGTTTCATCACCCATCACTCACCTCTTCAGACTGAAGAGGTCACTTAGGTCAGTGGTCTGCCGGATGCCACGCGAATGAGTGATGCAATGACATCATTGTACGCGGCGCGCCAAGTATCCGCTTCAAATTAAAAGCCCTCTAGCGTTACACGGACCGGGCTTTTATTTGAATATTGTACATGTTTCCTTGCGGCCCGGTGCCGGTACGTGGCCCGGAGGTTGGGGACCCCCGAGTCTTAGACGAGCTCCCCAAGCGTGGAGTCGCCGTCAGCCAGAGCGACCGCAATACGTTTTGTAGCGAATTCGGGGGGCAGCCACAGGAACTGCCGCGGCCGGGACGCGAACCCGTGTCGCCCGCACCGCAGGAGACCTCCCTAACCGCTCGACTAAAGGGTCAGACCCGCCAGCCTGCGGCCAGCGTGTCTCGTTATCCATGCACGTTACGCTATTCTATAAACGCTGAATTAGTACAACACGCGAGATTAAACTTTTCTCCTTTTCCTCATTTAATACTCAGGCACTGACTCGGCCAGCTGTTTTCTGTCACCACACCAGCTCGCGTTCTTTTGCTGCTGCTCCTGCATTGCTCTTCCTTCTGCTCGTATGCTCCATCCGCACCCATTGACGGTTCCACCTCCAGCGGAGTGAAGCAGGGCGGCCCCTTTCTTTCCCGCGCCGGTTGCCATGGCGAATCGCAGGATCGGCGCTCCATTGGTGGTGGCTTTTTATAGTCACGCGCCTTAACTGGAGCGTGAACGCGCTCAGATCAGCTGTTCGGAAATGGAGAAACTCGTGAGTTTGGCAGTTCACGTTGTCAGCGCAGAGGTCAGGTTTAAACTCGAGAGTTTGTTTAACCTGGTTTCCGAGGAAAGAGCTCATGTTGGAATTCAAAGATTGGGAACAGATGCAGAATTTTGTTGGATGCCTGTTCATGTGGGAATAAAGGGCAATCGATTTGCAGACAGGATGACTTAAAAGATCACTGTGGTGCATATAATTGACACACTATTTGGAAAAGGGGAAGATAAAGCGCTAATCAACGAAACTATCGGAACTTTGGCAGAAAGAGTGGGACGAGGACAGCAATGGCAGCGCATCCTAAAGAACAGTGTTTCTCAACCGGGGGTCCGCGGACCCCTAGTGGTCCGTGGTGTAATTGCAATGGGTCCGTGAAAATAAAATATCTTTAAAAAAAAGATCCTATGACATTTATAGAAATAGGATTATTTTACTCAAATGTGACTGAGACCTTTATCTACCTAAACTATAAAGGGTAACAGGACTTTTTTTCTCTAATTACATCTTTTTCACAAGTGTAATTTCTTGTATTTTAATAAGAGATCTCGCTCCCGTTTGCATTGTTAAAAGTTACTGCATAAAAATTCTGTTGTTACATATATCTGAAAGTCACTGAATACATATTCT
Organism: Lampris incognitus; assembly: GCF_029633865.1. NCBI lineage: Eukaryota > Metazoa > Chordata > Actinopteri > Lampriformes > Lampridae > Lampris > Lampris incognitus. The sequence continues at coordinate 10,122,053 of NC_079212.1, read as the reverse complement.
GTTTTGTTACATATATCTGAAAGTTACTGCATAAGAATTCTGTTTTGTTACATATATCTGAAAGTTACTGCATAAGAATTCTGTTTTGTTAACTATATCTAAGTTACAACTGAAAGCTCTTATTTTTGCCCCAAAGAGTGAATAAATGCTATAATGCAATTTAAAATGCAGTTTCTACTGTTTCTATCAAATTGCAACCCCCCTCCCCCAAGATCAGGTGGAGGGGTCCTCAGGGTAGATCAAAAATACGCAGGGGGTCCAGGACCCCAAAAAGGCTGAGAACCACTGCTATAGAATACAAAAGACAGCACAGAGTGTTAAAGGGAGAAGTAGAAGAGAGGAGGTTAATCCTATCCAGATGAAGGTTTGATCACACCGGTTTAAATAAAACTATATTTCTACAGGGAAAAGTACATTTACAAGTGTGCGCGCGCTGTCATATGGCTGAAAATGTGTAACAATGCGCTGTGACAAATATGAAGAAAGGATAAGGTCGCAACAAAGGGTCAGAGGCCGAGGGAGGGTGCGATTTGGAAGGGGGTAGTAGAGACAAATGGAGATAAAGTGTGGGAAACACAGAGAGGGGTAATAGATTTTTTTTTAAAAATGATAAAAAAATACTGGATTGTTTAATAGAATATATTATTTTTAGACTAACGTGAACAAGAGCCTGTTCTACATACTCCGATACGTTAGGTGGCGGTACGCATCTAAAAGTTGATATTGCAATCCGCCCAAAAAAACTGCGAAGAAGAAGGGGGCTGCGCTGCGCTGCGCAGTAGTACGGTGCGGGAAGCAGTGAGCGGAACGCGGCAAAACAAACCCGGTCCCGGCTGGTCCGCGCTGTGTCACAACTCGGTACTTTTCTTTTTTTTTTACGTCCAGCGTCATTCTTGCCGAACCACATGGGACCCAGAAGTTAAGAGGCCTGTTACATCTCCTCGGAATTCGGTGATTCGTTGTGTGAGAACGGGACTCCTGCCGCCGTCAGTGTGGTGAGAGTGGAGACGCGACATGCCCGTCCTGACTCTCAGAGGGGTGGCCGTGGCTTTCCCCTTCGCTCCGTATGACTGTCAGAAGGAATACATGAGCAAAGTGATCGAGTGTCTGCAAAACGTGAGTAAACGGCGCTGGGTATACGCAGCATTAGCCGGTTAGCTAACCGACGGGGCTTGTTCGAGTTGATAACATTACCAGTGTAAACTAATAAGACCCGTTAGCCCCCTAGCTAACGGGTTTGATCCTTTAGCCGAGCGGTTAGCGACGTCGACTTGTGGTGCAGATCACGCCGTAACGAATCCCGCACCGGGCAAGAAAATAACCGGTTAACACCAGTTTTTCTACATTTTGATAAACCTCGCAGATTAACAGAAAACATAACAACTGTATGTCGGCACAGGGGGGGGGGTGAAAATGGAAAGTTCCCACCCTCACCTCCACACGCCTACCCTTCCTCACCCCCCGCCCCTTCACCCCAACAGTATAAGTAGCAGAGTTTCCACCGGCACCCTGCTGGCCGACAGTACCGGTGGTGGTCGTTGGTAATCCGAGCCTCGGTCGATCCGGTATGGAAATCTGATTTATGAGCCACATATTTGATTTGGTAAAGGTTTTTACACCGGGTGCCCTTCCTGACGCAACCCTCCCCATTCACCCGGGTTTGGGGCCGGCACTAAGAACGCACTGGTTTGCGCATGCTCAGTGGCTGGGTTAGTGTCAGTGATCGTAAGTCCTTACTGGAATGATAACTAAACTAATTATCCCCTAATCTCTTCCTGGTTCCTCTCATGGCGTTGCATATGATGTCATCTGCACAAACGTGTTGTTTATTGCTAGGACCTTTGTCATATAATCAGCTAAAATATCCAACAGCCACTCACTGACCCTGTTTACAGAAAGTTGAATCACTTCATCTGGACAAAATGTTTATTGAGAGAGAAACGTTTCATCACTCATCTTAGTGGCCTCTTCAGTCTCAGCTCACTGCAGGGGTCTCCACCCTTATAAACAGTACAGTGGCAATCCTCCCGGACCGGCACTTGACAGCGTGCACTATATCGCTCTGCTTGTGCCGGGGGACCCGGTCCTTGGGGTGGACCAATTTCTGGTGCAGCCTGTTTTTGGGGTTTGGAAAATGCGCGTCTCAACTGTTCCGAAACTCCCGCCACATACGGAATCACCACTGGTTCACGCTTGCAGCCATGCCCCAATCTGTGAACAGTACACATTGCCATTGAAACTCTAGTTAATGGTTATGGTAATTTGCATATGAAACTGATCGGGTGGTGGGGGGGGGTACGGTGGCGCAGTCGCCCCACAGCAAGAAGGTCCTGGGTTCGAGCCCCGGGGTAGTCCAACCTTGGGGGTCGTTCCGGGTCGTCCTCTGTGGATTTTGCATGTTCTCCCCGTGTCTGTGTGGGTTTCCTCCGGGTGCTCTGGTTTCCTCACACAGCCCAAAGACATGCAGATCAGGGCAATCGGTGGTACTAAATTGTCCCTAGGTGGGTGTGTGGGTGTATGGGTGGTGGTGGTGGGGCTGATGGCCTGGCGGCCTGTCCAGGATGTCTCCCTGCCTGCCGCCCAATGACTGCTGGGTTAGGCTCCAGCATCCCCTCGACCCCGAGAGCAGGACGGGCGGTTTGGATAATGGATGGAATTGGATACCTGCAGTCAGTTGAGACTGAAGAGGTCACTTGGATGAAACGATTCTCTCAATAAACGTTGTGTCCAGATGAACTGAGTCAACTTCCTGTGATTTCATTACCCGGATTATTGAGCATGCGTAAAGACATTTACCCCATTCTAAATCAAGCCATTCGAGATAAGCTGATTTTTACCTTAAAGCATATTGAATTTGGCTGTTGGTCGATGAGAAGAGTGGCTTTCTGGGTCCGTCACCCCCCCCACCCCCCACTGACTGGTTTCAGTAGTGTGTTGGAGTTCACTGCCAGGTACATAGGTAACAAATATACATCAGTAATCACTACAGAAATGTCAAATTCATTAAGTGCTTCTGCTAAAGCATCACATATAAATGTGATTATAATTAACTGTATAAACCAGAATTTCCCATGGGTTGGCAGTTTTTTTTTGTTTTGTTTTTTTACAGAAAATGGGTTTGGTTTTATTCTTTTGTTACAGTCGATATTGTAGCTAATTGTAATAGTCATGAAAAATATCTAATGCGTGTGTTACCATCCTTCACCTATAGGGGTCAGCTTTTTCCTCAATTCAACGAACGGACTTGTTGCTAAAATTTTGATGCAAAATCAAAAATCATCATGTGATTCTAGTGCAAAGAGCTGAGATGAGATTCTTTGTTGACGTCATGAAATGAAGCCAAATTCCACCTGACAGCACAGCGACACTATGTATAAAGGCCCTTTGGCAGAGTGAGGGAGGGGGGCTTCAAGCCCTTCACTTTGAAAGTTTGTCTTGTTCGAGGTCGCCTTCGGGAAGTTACAATAGCAGATTGGAGAGGTTGTAATGACGTGTATTTAGAGGTAAAATCAAAATGCACAATCAGTGAAGTATGAGCAAGTCTCACGTCACAAGTTTGCAACAACTTTCATTTTTGGGTATCTTTTCTGTGTAAGTGTTTATTTGTAAATGCTGCACTGCACAATTCTCTTATTTTCCGGTGCTGAATGGCAGAAGCAGAACTGCTGAATTGCGCTGCAGAGCTCACCCCGAATGGCAAATGGATGTTACGAGATGGTCTTTCTTTATTCAAAAAAGCACTACATTCTTCTAAGTGTGATTAAACTCTTAAATATGTGTCGATTGAACAATTACTATTTCTTTTCTTTTTTTTAAATTTATTTCTGATTTTTCCCTTTTTTCTCCCAATTTAGTGGCCAATTGATCCCTATTTTAATTCAAACACCCACCCTCGTATTGCATGCGTTCGCCAACTGCATCTCTCCGGCCGGCAGTCTCGAAGGAAAGCGCCTCCCCACTTTCGTGACAAGGCGAATCCAAGCCGAACCACTGTTTTTCCGACACACACAGAGACGCATTCACATGACAAACACAAGCCGACTCCGCCCCCCTCCCGAAGACAGCGTTGCCAATGATCGCTGCTTCACCGAGTCCGGCCATAGTCGGATCTGACGAGACCGGGGCGCGAACCCCAGTCCCCAGTGGGCAACTGCATCGACACCAAGCCGATGCTTAGACCGCTACGCCACCGCGGACCGTAACAATTACTATTTCTAACCATCATTGTGATTAAAAAATGATTAATAATTTATATGCAGCTCTGCTGATCTCTTGTTGACAGTTAGTGAAGTTCTGAATTATTGAATGAAGGCTAAAGCAGACTACCTCTTTATCTGCATCTCTTAGAAGGCCAATGGAGTGCTGGAGAGTCCCACGGGCACAGGCAAAACCCTGTGTCTGCTGTGTGCCACACTGGCCTGGAGGGACCACTTTAAAGACACCATCTCCGCCAGGAAAATAGCACAGAGGCTCGGAGAAGCAGAGATGTTTCCCAACACACCTCTGGCTTCGTGGGGGACGGCTGCAACGGATGGTGATACCCCAAGTATGTAGATACTCAACTTTTTGGCTCGTTTTCTTTCGTATAAATTGTATTTCAGTGCCTCATACTGCTACTGTGGTCATCTTTTATGTGGTAGCAGTTTAGCTAAGGTTATAGTTGGTATTGTAACAGGTGGCATGGTGGCACAGTGGTTAGCACGGTCGCCTCACAGCAAGAAGGTCCTGGGTTCAAGCCCCGGGGTAGTCTAACCGTGGGGGTCATCCCGGGTCATCCTCGGTGTGGCGTGGCGTTTGCATGTTCTCCCCGTGTCTGTGTGGGTTTCCACCAGGTGCTCCGGTTTCCTCCCACAGTCGAAAGACATTCAGGTCAGGTGAATCGGGCCATACTAAATTGTCCCTAGGTGTGAATGTGTGCGTGCGTGTGTGTGTGTCTGTCTGTCAGCCCTGTGAGGGACTGGCGGCGTGTCCAGGATGTCTCCCCGCCTGCCGCCCAGTGACTGCTGGGATAGCCTCCAGCATCCCCGTGACCCTGAGAGCAGGATAAATGGTTTTTTATAATGGATTGATGGATGGATGTTATCATTATAATTATAACAAGTATATAATATAGTAGATATTAGATAACTATATCTTATATATTTTTAGGATACATTACATAATATATATAAGCACATAGGTTATTCAGCCGTAACAAAACTCTATATAGTAGTGACATACCTGATGTGCATACATACATTACCTCCAGTATCCCATTTATTATTCCATTTATTTCTTCTGTTTTTCTTTTGTGTGTGTGTGTGTGTGTGTGTGTGTGTGTGTGTGTGTGTGTGTGTGTGTGTGTGAGAGTGATATCTATAATATGTATATGCAAAGACTAGAAGCTGCTGTAAACCAGAGTCAAATTCCTTGTGTGCATAAGTACACTTGGCCAATAAAGTTGATTGTGATTCTGATTTGAACCCAGCGTTACTTGTTTTCGATTTTGTGATTAATGGAAAAAAAGAAAGAATATATAGATAGATAGATATAAGATTTTCACTGGGAGTGACAAAGAAGGACAGGATTAGGAACGAGTATATTAGAGGGACAGCTCAGGTTGGACGGTTTGGAGACAAAGCAAGACAAGATTGAGATGGCTTGGACATGTGTGGAGGAGAGATGCTGGTTATATTGGGAGAAGGATACTGAATATGGAGCTGCCAGGGAAGAGGAGAAGAGGAAGGCCAAAAAGGAGGCTTATGGATGTGGTGAGGGAAGACATGCAGGTGGCTGGTGTGACAGAGGAAGATGTAGAGGACAGGAAGAGATGGAAAGGGATGATCCACTGTGGCGACCCCTAACGGGAGCAGCCAAAAGAAGTAGTAGTAGTAGTAGTAGGTAGATAGATAGATAGATAGATAGATAGATAGATAGATAGATAGATGTGTGTGTGTGTATGTATTTATTATCCAAGCCGCTTATCCCAGTTGGGGTCACAAGATGCTGGAGCCTATCCCAGCAGTCACTGGGTGGTAGGCCAATATATATATAAATAAAATAAACTTGTTATTGAATCTTCTTGTCTTTTGTGTTTCCCAGCATACTACACAGATATTCCCAAGATCATATATGCATCTAGGACACACACTCAACTCTCCCAGGTCATCCGTGAGTTAAAGAACACTTCATACAAGTAGGTGACTGCTTCCCTCTGATGTCACTTTTGGTTTGATCCATTTCATGTTCATCATGCGGGTTCTCTTCTGTGTCACTGGTGGGTTCACGCGGTAAGCCAGCAAGTTCAGTAACGGGTCAAATATCTGTCTCGGCAAGTCTTTGACGTGGTCAGAAACCTGTTTTCCAAGAGCTGAATGTTTGGAGAGTCAAAGTGATTTCGTAAGATGCATCACGTCTCTTTTAATGGGTTTGATATTTATCAGGGATGTACAGGTATCGCTTTTCCATTGCCGATACTGAGTTCCGGTCCAATCCATTACTTTTACTGAACATTGCAGATTTCTATCATTAGTTTGGGGTCAAAGTGTAAAACAGCTGATGTAGAATCAGATTCTTTTTCCACTATTAAAGGAATACAGTTCTCCATATGCTTTTATTTACGACATGTTGCTCATGGCTTTTAGTATTACAAATTTGGTAAAACCTCCTGTACTAATACTCAGTTTCAGCCTGCATCCATAACGGTCATGTTAAGGTCTCCCTCTCTATCCATCCAGGCCCAAGATGTGTGTGCTTGGATCCAGAGATCAGCTGTGCATCAACAAGGAAGTGATGAGTCAGGAGAGCAGCCACGTCAAGGTCTGACACGAGCAAGTGGCCTTCATTAAGACCACATGAGGATTTGTTTTATTTCCCTTTACATCACATTACTTACATCACTTACTACGACGTCTTTCCCAGATTCATATGTGCAAAGCCAAGGTTTCCTCCAGGTCGTGTATCTACTACAACAACGTTGAAGGTAATACGGCAACACTTCATAAATACTTAGGTGGTGGGGTGAAGATAAAGTAATTGTATGGTCACTGCAAGAGATTTTTACCGTAAGAAACGGTGTATACCTTTCGTTAAGAATATTACTGTAGAATTCATTTTTGTACAGAAATGTAAATATTCTGGAGGACCATAACGTCTACCATTCACATTTCTTTGGAGGACCAGTGATGGATGATAGTAGATCATATCTGTCAAACCCATCGATTGTCTGAATATACAGGGCTTATCATTTGAGATGAGGATTTAAAATTGTGTTTCCTTCAGAGAAAAGCACAGATAAAGAACTGGTTCACGCCATCATGGACGTAGAAGACCTGGTAAAAGCTGGCAACAAACAGAGGTCTGGCTTTTCTTTTTTACTCTTCTTGCTTCTTGTTTTACTCTTGTTCACTTACAAATTGTTCCTGTTTAGCAGCAGTTCTGATAGATAATATAAATTTAACAGGCTTATAATGAAACTAGAGAAATGAACCAGTGAGGTTTAGTGCTTGCTTGTAATGGTTTATTCAATGGCTACCGCCGTCAGCCCTGTCGGCAAGCTGCATCCATGTGAACATGGACACAGCAGCAGGAATATCCTGATTATCTGCATGTTGGTTCAGGAACAGAGTGTAACTGAAGGGACACAAGGTGTGATCGAATTTACTTTCTAAAATTGAAAAAAAAATTCTATTTTGGGCAGCACGGTGGCCCAGTGGTTAGCGCTGTCACCTCAGCAAGAAGGTCCTGGGTTTGAACCCCGGAGTAGTCCAACCTTGGGGGTCATCCCGGGTCGTCCTCTGTGTGGAGTTTGCATGTTCTCCCCATGTCTGCGGTGGGTTTTCTCCGGGTGCTCCGGTTTCCCCCACCATCAAAAAAGACATGCATGTTAGGGTTGATACTCCTGCCTGGGCCCCTGAGCAAGGCAATGGAAAGAAGAACTGGAGTTGGTCCCCGGGTGCTGCACCGGCGGCTGCCCACTGCTCCTAGCTACACAGCTAGGATGGGTTAAATGCAGAGAATTTCCCCACAGGGATTAATAAAGTATATCAAAATCAATTTAAAAAAATTTATTTTATCCCTGCCCTTTCTTGGTAAACGTTTTGAGTAATTTAGGTTCCACCCATAACCTGTGCTGTTTGTATTCTTTCATTTAGTCAGAAGATAATGATTTGCTCTCAAGTCAGCATGTCTTCTTCCTGGAGACATTTAACTTCATCTTAAATGTTTTAGTATACTACATAAACAACCTTTTTTCCAGCAGTATGTACCTTTTAACTGACAGCCGTCTGTTTCCATCATAGGGTTTGTCCTTATTACCTCTCCCGTTCCCTGAAACAGACGGCAGACATAATATTCATGCCGTATAACTACCTACTGGATCCAAAGGTGAGTTTGCTCAAAGAAGCTAGCTGAGCCTCCGACGAGCCGCTGTTTAAAATGGAGTGGGCGTCCAGGTTGCATGGCGGTCTATTCCGTTGCCTACCAACACGGGGATCACCGGTTCGAATCCCCGTGTTACGTCCGGCTTGGTCGGGCGTCCCTACAGACACCATTGGCCGTGTCTGCGGGTGGGAAGCCGGATGTGGGTGTGTCCTGGTCGCTGCACTAGCGCCTCCTCTGGTCGGTCGGGGCGCCTGTTCGGGGGGGAGGGGGAACTGGGGGGGAATAGCGTGATCCTCCCACATGCTACGTCCCCCTGGGGAAACTCCTCACTGTCAGGTGAAAAGAAGAGGCTGGCAACTCCACATGTATCGGAGGAGGCATGTGGTAGTCTGCAGCCCTCCGCAGATCGGCAGAGGGGGTGGAACAGCAACTGGGACACCTCAGAAGAGTAGGGTAATTGGCCAGATACAACTGGGGAGAAAAAGAGGGGGGGAGTCCGACTGCTCCTGTGATGGATCGGATGAGGTCTCATTACTTATGATTCAAGAATATGAAATGCTTGTATTAATATCGCAGTATTGTCTCAAATATGTTTAACAGTTTGATTGATCCATCACGTTACTACTCTTTCCACCAGTCCAAACAAGGTGTACCTTTTCTTTCTTCTATCAACAGAGCCGCAGGGCACACAGTCTCGACCTGAAAGGGGCAGTTATAATTTTTGATGAGGCGCACAATGTGGTGAGAGACTAAAGACTTCATATTTCCTTCATATATTCAAAACCTGTTGAGGTCATAGATATTTGGTGGTACCTATCCTCCCCGGGCGTACAGTTTAATTCATTTAAATGTGGTGTGTATTAGTTTATTGTCGGCGGCACGGTGATGCAGTGGTTAGCGCAGTCACCTCACAGCAAGAAGATCCTGGGTTCAAGCCCTGGGGTCGTCCCGGGTCGTCCTGTGTGGAGTTTGCATGTTCTCCCTGTGTCTGTGTGGGTTTCCTCCGGGGGCTCCGGTTTCCTCCCACAGTCCAAAGACATGTAGGTCAGGCGAATCGGCCCTACTAAACTGTCCCTAGGTGTGAATGTGTGTGTGTGTGTGTGTGTGTGTGTGTGTGTGTGTGTGTGTGTGTGTGTCGGCGTGTCGGCGTGTCGGCGTGTCAGCCCTGTGATGGCCGGGCGGCCTGTCCAGGGTGTCTCCCTGCCTGCCGACCAATGACTGCTGGGATAGGCTCCAGCATCCCCGCGACCCTGAGAGCAGGATAAGCGATTTGGATAATGGATGGATGGACTATGAATTGCCTTTGTGTATATGTGTGTGTATATACATATACAGTATGCTGTACGGATAAACTCACCTTGCCTAATATTTGTGAAGAAAGTAAAAAAAATTATATTTATAATTTTTTTAGGCTTTATTCAGCATTTCTACTTAAGTATTTCCTGTGAATAGATTTGGCACCTGAGGTCCATTTACCATGTGGGGCTTTTATCAGAATCAGAATCACGTTTATTGGCCATGTAGGTTTGCACACACATGGGAATGTGACTCCAGTTTCGTGTCTCTCTCAGTGTACTTAACATAGAATAACAACACTACAACACAACAATCTTCAGCTAAAAACGCAAGGATTGATTATTATTATTGATTATTTCCCCTTCTATGTGTTGTGCTCAGCGGAGGTGTTTCGGGTGTGACTCCAGGGAGGTTTAGTAGGAGCTGGGTTGTGTCTGGTCCCATTGTCTTTAGCTTCAGATGACAAACAGAATAGGCAGAATAATGAGCAAGACCAGCTGACCGACACTTCATGCCTGCTTTTCATCCACTGACCACGTAGTTTTATCCACTGACCATGTGGTTTAGGTTCTTGTCTGGGCTCTCTGCTTGTCTGACAGACACAGATGGCAGATGAATGTGTTGGAACGCTTCCCGAACGTGAACTCTGTCTTACTTGGTGTGACTGGACTCTGAACAGTGTTCATCACACTTCAATAATAAGTTCCATCCATCCATCCATTATCCAAACCGCTTATCCTGCTCTCAGGGTCGCGGGGATGCTGGAGCCTATCCCAGCAGTCATTGGGCAGCAGGCGAGGAGACACCCTGAACAGGCCACCAGGCTCTTTTAAAAAAAAATTTTTTTAATTTCTCCCTTTTCTCCCAATTGTATCTGGCTAATTACCCCACTCTTCCGCGCCATCCCGGTCACTGCTCCACCCCCTCTGCCGATCTGGGGAGGGCTGCAGACTACCACATGCCTCCTCCGATACATGTGGAGTCGCCAGCCACTTCTTTTCACCTGGCAGTGAGGAGTTTCGCCTGGGGGGACGTAGCACATGGGAGGATCACGCTATCTCCCCCCCCCCCCCCGAACAGGCGCCCCGACTGACCAGAGGAGTGCAGTGACCAATTGCAGCGACCAAGACTCATACCCACATCTGGCTTCCCACCTGCAGACACGGCCAATTGTGTCTGTAGGGACGCCCGACCAAGCATAAGTTGATCTTTCTCCAAGATATTTCCTGGCCCGGGTTTCATTGGGAATGATTCAGAAAGCGGGTCCATCCAAAAAGTGGTGTGTCCAGTCAGTCACTGTGTTGGAGCCTTGGTGAAGGGCACTTCATATTCACAGAACTGCACAAAACAGTGGCAACCATTGTTTGTTTGTTTGTTTGCGAGTCTGTTCTTCCTCTGTTACCACTAAGTCATCCACACTGCTTCTGCCAACCTTCCTCCATGTCCTCATTATTTCCATCATTATTAGTCTCAACTAGAAGGACCTGCTGGGTGAACAGGTAGAAAGAAGAAAAAAAAAGGAGGTAATGGGGACCAAAAACAATCATTAAATGCAAGTTTATGCAGATGTGTGTGTGTCTGTCTGGAACCTTTGTTAAACCACATGGAAGATTTGCATTTGCCGTCCGCTCTGTGTTTTTACTGTGTCTATTTTGATGTCTTTAGGAGAGAACATGTGAGGAGTCGACGTCCTTTGACCTGAGCCCGTATGACCTGGCCTCAGCCATCAGCGCTGTGGACAAACTGCTGATAGACAAAGCTAAAGACACCATCGCAGAGGACTTCGTCAGCGAGGACTTCAACTCTGGTTTGGATTACTTTGTTGTGTTCTGAGTGACCGCAGCACATGTGCTGAAGAACTGTTTTATCACGGTGGCACAGTCGTTAGTGTGGTCGCCTCACAGCAAGAAGGTCCTGGGTTCGAACCCCGGGGTAGTCCAACCTTGGGGGTCGTCCCGGTTCGTCCTCTGTGTGGAGTTTGCATGTTCTCCCCATGTCTGCGTGGGTTTCCTCCGGCTTCCTCCCACAGTCCAAACACATGTAGGTCAGGTGAATCGGCTGTACTAAACTGCCCCTAGGTGTGAATGTGTGTGTGCCGGCCCTGTGATGGACGGCGGCCTGTCCAGGATGTCTCCCCGCCTGCCGTCCAATGACTGCTGGGATAGGCTCCAGCGTCCCGCGACCCGACTTCGGATAAGCGGCTTGGATAATGGATGGATGGGTTAAAAAATGTATATTTTAATGTAAAAAACACAAGATTAACCAGAATATGCTTTTGTTGCAGGTTTAAAACTGGATATAACCGAGGTGGCCAAAATAAAACGTAAGCAATTTTGTTGCAGGGAATATTTAGCAGGAATTATATCCGTGCTAAAATCCATCTCTACTTTTTGAACCACGTTTGATCCACAGTTGATCATTACTAAGCCGTCCCAGTTGGCAGTGGCCCGGTTCTGTTGTTTGGCCTCATGTCTTTGTGTGGTTGTGCAGAGATGCTGCTGGACCTGGAAGCTGCTATTGATTCCTACGACGTTACAAATGGCACAGGAATCACCAAACCCGGAAGGTACGCTTGATGGGTGTGGAGGGTTAGATAATAATCAAGTTTTTTTGTGCTGTAAGTTGCGTTTTTTTAAAAATATTTTATGATGATAAAACGCAGTTGATGTCATTGAATGGCACATCTTTCTTCCACACAGTTTTATTTACGAGCTGTTCCAGAGGGCCGGGCTGACTTACAGCACCAAGACGGCCGTCTCCGAAGCCTTGGAGCAGATTATCGGCAACCTGACAGGACGTAATTATGGCTTTATTTTAATCGTTTTTTTCTGATCATAAATCTAACTAAATTCACTTGTGGACTTAATTTGAGGTGTCAGATTGTCTAGTCTATGTATTTATGATCCTGTGAATTGCATGTTGCTTTACTTGTGACCCAGAACACGTTGATGACGTTGTCATCCTCTCGTAGATTTATAGATTCTCGTAATGATTTTCAAAACAGCAAGTGTGGCCACAAAACTGCCGGTCTATTCACAACACACAAGGTTGATTCCAGGAGGACTACATAGGAGAGACAGTGTGAAGAATAAACAAAAAACAAGTTATATATGATTACAACTAGTTAGCTAGTACTACTTAATATCTTCAGCTGGTAAACAAATTATGACATTATAACAGAGAGTGATCATTGAATGGTCAAAACAGCCTTGTAGGCAGTGCATTGTGTGTACTGAGGCGGTCAGTTGTCCCATAGACATCCACAGTTCATCTGCTGTTCATTTGCAGACTTTGTAATAACGGTCAGTGTCCTAAAATTAATAGCCCTTTCTTGTTTGCAGTGGTGATGGACAGGTTGACGGACGAGATCAGGCAGGAGTCTCTGTGAACTATGATGTTTGCGGATGACATTGTGATCTGTAGTGAAAGTAGGGTGCAGGTTGAGGAGAGCCTGGAGAGGTGGAGATATGCACTGGAGAGAAGAGGAATGAAAGTCAGTAGGAGTGTGAGGGCAATTTACATATGCATGTTGCTTACTTTTAATCATTGACCACAGAGCTATGTTTACATTGTTTGAATGGATGGATGCCTGTGGGGCTCATGTTTAGCAGGACAAAGGTGGTGTTAAAAGTGCCTCTTCATGGGCGACCAGGTAGTGTAGCAGTCTCTTCCATTGCCTATCAATATGAGGCTCGCCGGTTCGAATCCCCGTGTTACCTCCAGCTTGGTCAGGTGTCCTTACAGACACAATTGGCCGTGTCTACAGGTGGGAAGCCTGATGTGGGTATGTGTCCTGGTTGCTGCATTAGCGCCTCCTCTGGTCGGTAGGGGTGCCTGTTTGGGGGGGGAGGGGTAACTGGGGGGGAATAGCGTGATCCTCCCACGTGCTACGTCCCCCTGATGAAACTCCTCACTGTCAGGTGAAAAGAAGCGGCTGGCGTCTCCACATGTATCGGAGGAGACGTAGTAGTCTGAAGCCCTCCCCGGATCGGCAGAGGGGGCGGAACAACAACTGGGACAGCTCGGAAGAGTTGGGTAATTGGCTGGGTACAGTTGGGGAGAAAAAATACTTGGGGTCAACTGTCCAAATTAATGGGGAGTGCAGAAGAGAGGTGAAGAAGAGAGTGTAGGCAGGGTGGAGTGGGTGGAGAAGAGTGTCAGGAGTGATTTGCGATAGAAGGGTACCAGCAAGAGTTAAAGGGAAGGTTTACAAGATGGTAGTAAGACCAGCCATGTTATATGGTTTGGAGACAGTGGCACTGATGAAAAGACAGCAGGCGGACCTGGAAGTGACAGAGTTGAGGATGCTAAGACTTTCACTGGGAGTGACGAAGAAGGACAGGATTGGGAACGAGTATATTAGAGGGATCGCTCAGGTTGGACAGTTTGGAGACAAAGCAAGAGAGGCAAGATTGCGATGGTTTGGACATGTGTGGAGGAGAGATGCTGGGTATATTGGGAGAAGGATGCTGGATATGGAGCTGCCAGGGAAGAGGAAAAGAGGAAGGCCAAAGAGGAGGTTTATGGATGTGGTGAGAGAGGACATGCAGGTGGCTGGTGTGACAGGGGAAGATGCAGAGGACAGGAAGAGATGGAAAGGGATGATCCACTGTGGCGACCCCTAACGGGAGCAGCCAAAAGTAGTAGTAGTAGTAGTAGTGGTAGTAGTGGTAGTAGTAGTAGTAGTCGTAATAAAAACAGCTAATGTGTTCATCCTCTATAATGTTATAACTACCAGTTATTATAAGAAGAATCCTGAATGGTTACTGTAATAGCGTTTGTCAGTTGATATAATGACTTACTACCCTGACCAGTGGTTATGAAATACTTTAACCATTAATTGTATCACATGCCAAATTACTTTCTCTACATTTTAATTTGTATCTATTTAACACCAAGTGTCATGGCTGAAAAAGCTTTGAATCTTGTCTATTGCCCTTTGACTGTTCCCACCCCCAGCTTCATACGTCTTCGTCCATCTTGTTACAGTCAAAACAAATAAAATACAATAATAAAAAATATATAAAATAATATACTAAAATAAATAATATAATAAAATAGTAATACATAAAATAATAATAATATAAAATAATATAAAATAATAAAATAATAAAATATAAATAATATAATATAAAATACAAAACAAAGATCATGATTCATAACTTCATAAATGGGCGATGTGTTTCCTCCACAGGGCCAGGGATTTTCTTGAATACGAGTGGCCTGCAGAAGTTGTATGATATTATTCAGGTGGGTTTGAAGTTTGAATTAAACTGATGTTTCATACATTTTCATGGAAGTGCCACCTGTGTTCTAGTGAGATGATACTTAAAGGTTTTTGGTGCACTCTGAAAACAAGAACGATTGTATATGTATGTATGAGAAACTCCTTGGCAGCCCCGTAAGTTCACGGACCTGTGAAAGCACAGGGACTACGTATGTTCCTGTTTGTCAGTGCGGTTGTCGTTTGTTGCAGCTGGTGTTCTGCAGGGACCCATCAGTGGTGGATAAAGAGAGACGCCTGCAGTCCGACTCGGCGTTCTTCAAGGTGGTTTTCTTGTTTTCTTACTAATCTGGAATTTGAGTATATGATGCCGAATGTCATAGAATGGACTGCTTTATTCACGTAGCAAGACACAGTCACTGTTGTCTTTATTAAAACAGTACCAGCTTATTGGGAATTCATCTGTACACTCTTGTTAATGAAGCCTACGATGATTTAAGCTATGGATACTCACAGTAATAATAATAATTTTATTTAAATAGCACTTTTCTAAAACAATATTACAAAGTGCTTTAAAAGAAATAAAACCAGACAAGGCAAAAATAAGAATAAGACCAAATAAGTAAGAGTAAAAATAAAAACCGTATAAATAAATAAAAGCAAATATCAAACATTTGTAAAAGCTTTCATAAAAAGAAAAGTTTTAAGACAAGATTTAAAAGAAGCTAGAGACTTGGTTTGTCTTTCCCAAGTTCAACAGGAAGAGAGGTCCATAGTGTGGGGCTCCAACAGCAAAAGCCCGATCACCCTTTGTGACAAACCGAGACCTGGGAATAACCAGCAGGGCTCCATCTGCAGAGCTTAATGGTCGAGGGGGCATATGCCAGGTCAATAAATCACAAATGTATGTAGGAGGAAGTCCTTTTAAAGCCTTAAAGGTGAGCAATAAATTTTAACATCAATGCGAAATATAACAGGGAGCCAGTGTAGGGAGTCTAGCACAGGAGTGATATGGTCTTGCCTCTTTGTCCCGGTAATGAGCCGAGCAGCGACGTTTTGTACCAACTGCAGACGGTGGGGGGAGTCCTTACTGATACCAGAATAAAGTGCATTACAATAGATAGATAAAAGCATGTGCAACTTTTTGCAGATCGGCAATTGGTAAAAATGACCTGATTTTGGAGATTAGCTTGAACTGGAGAAAGCGTGACTGAACAACATGTTTGATTTGATTATCAAAACTGAGGTTAGCATCAAATATTACCCCAAGATTCTTAGCAGCCTGCTTAAGACTACCCGATTAGTACCCAAAAGGGCTGATGGAATTTTTGGGAATGAACAGAATGACCTCAGACTTCCATCCATCCATCTATCCATTATCCAAACCGCTTATCCTGCTCTCAGGGTCGTGGGGATGCTGGAGCCTATCCCGGCAGTCATTGGGTGGCCATCTCAGGGTGACCTCAGACTTATTAAATTTGTGAAAATTTTTAGACATCCAGGATTTAATGTCAGAGAGGCAAGTTGTGAGATCTGCTAGGGCGCTAGGATCTGTGGGTTTTAGTGGCATGTATAACCGAGTGTCATCAGCATGTCATGTGGCTGATTTCCACAGGTCCATATTCATCAAGACACCAGCCATCAGAGGAAAAAACAAAACACAGACGTTTGGGCTTCGTCCTCTTCAAAGAAACAAGGTAATGGCACCAAATACAAAAACTAGCAGTTCACCAAGTAACTGAACTTAGTAGCAACAGGAATCCCAATTTTATCATGTTAAATTCCCAACTAAATCCCTTCAGAACCTGCAGAATTTAGTCCTGTTTTAAAGACTTCATTTAGTATCTCGTATTTATGAAAACCCATTCATTCACAGGTTTTAAACTCTTATTTTGTTTTATGATACTAACAACAGTGTCTGGTACCCAGGCCCAAACACAATGAGAAGATGTTATAAAGCCTGTTGGCCAAAAGGGACAAACGACTTCTTACAATGTGAAAATACTTTTGTCCAACCAACAGTTCAAAGAATTTTAAGTTACTCCCAAATAAAACATTAGTTGGTCTCATATTCTTATCTAGGGAACAACATAACTGATGTAGATGCAATACAGAAAAAAAAACCCAGATGTAATGAACATTTAAATTGGTAAAAATTAACAAACCATCACATCTTCTGATATGTGAAGTAAAGAAATGAATGAAGAGGGCAGTCTTAAGGAATGATATTAATAATAACATGAACATTACAAACTACTGAAGTAGGTCTAGGACAGAAATTAGGACTTATCAGTGGCACCTTGTGCCATGTTTATATGCTGCTATTATCCTGCTTTACATTGTAAGGACATTTTAAAGCTTCAGTCCTAGGGGCGTCCGGGTAGCGTGGCGGTCTATTCTGTTGCCTACCAACACGGGGATCGGCGGTTCGAATCCCCGTGTTACCTCCGGCTTGGTTGGGCGTCCCTACAGACACAATTGTCGGTGTCTGCAGGTGGGAAGCCGGATGTGGGTATGTGTCCTGGTCACATCACTAGCACCTCCTCTGGTAGGTTGGGGCGCCTGTTCAGGGGGGAGGGGGAACTGGGGGGAATAGCGTGATCCTCTCATGCACTACGTGCCCCTGGTAAAACTCCTCACTGTCATGTGAAAAGAAGCGGCTGGCGACTCCACCTGTATCGGAGGAGGCATGTGGTAGTCGGCAGCCCTCCCCGGATCAGCAGAGGGGGTGGAGCAGTGACTGGGACAGCTCAGAAGAGTGGGGTAATTGGCCAGGTACAATTGGGGGGGGGGAAGGGGGAGACACCCCCCCCCCCAAAAGAAAGCTTCAGTCCTGAATTTCCTGGTTTACCAGTGTGTGTGTCCTATGTAGGTGTTAGTAAGGTGAGTGTTGTCTGAGCTCCATTCTAAATGAATGAGTCAGCAGGGCTGTTGTGTCAGAAACGAACCAAAAACCTGGTTGAACCGGATTCTTACTTATTGATGTTGTTCTATCTGTAGGTAAAGGTCTTCTACCAGCTTGTTCTGTCATATCTGCTTGTTAGACACAACAACTTCACTTCCTCTTCAAACTCAACACTATCTGTCTTTCCAGTGGTTAGCACTGTTGCTTCACAGCAAGAAGGTCCAGGGTTTGAACCCCAGGCCGTCCCAGGTCCTTTCTGTGTGGAGTTTGCATGTTCTCCCCATGTCTGCGTGGGTTTCCTCCCACCATCAAAAAGACATGCATGTTAGGGTTAATACTCCTGTCTGTGCCCCTGAGCAAGGCAATGGAAACAAGAACTGGAGTTGGTCCCCGGGTGCTGCAGCCTCCCGCTGCTGCTATACAATAGGATGGGTTACATGCAGAGAACACATTCATTGTAAGAATACAATTTCAAATAAAGTGGCTTTCTTCTTCTTCTTCATTTGGTGCTACAGTGGTAGAAAACACTGTCTGCCATTTTCATTCTCTACTCAAGCTAAGTCCCACCTAGCAGTTAACATTAAAATTAGAACTACAAAAGTGTTCATGATTTGGATATATGTAAATATACTGTTGTATTAAATATTCCAGGGGTAGAAGGATCCAAAAGGACATTTATTTGTATGCTGGTCTTCTGGATTACAGCTTTAAATGACTAACATTGAAGTTTTTATCTGTATTTTGGTTGAGAGCACACTGCACCGAATGACATTTTACATTAACTGGACTGCAAACCTGACATGTGTGTTTTCATTGGTTTCACCGTTCTACTTTACATTCTTCACTAAGGAACTTAAACAAGCAAAGTATTGATTTGACTGAATGGCCGAAAAGTCCCAGTTTTCCTCCAAATTCACCTTAGTTTTTCTTATATTAAATGATTCTGTGATGAATTTAGAATGATCGTGTGTGTGTGTGTGTGTGTGTGTGTGTGTGTGTGTACGTACTTTCAGGTAATGTTCTGAGTTACTGGTGTTTCTCGCCTGGCTTCAGCATGCAGGATCTTGTCCAACAAGGAGCTCGCTGCATCATCCTGACCAGCGGCACGCTGTCACCGCTGTCCTCATTCACCGCTGAGATGCAGATGTAGGTCTGCAGGTTACCCACCACTGTCAGGCTTCTTCTGGCCTGTACAAAGCCATGAATATTAAATCTTTTCCATCACACAGAGAAAACCTCCCATGATTTTACATCCTAACTCTTGAACTCGCATCCGGGTAGTGTAGTGGTCTATTCTGTTGCCTACCAACGCGGGGACTGTCAGTTCGAATCCTCGTGTTACCTCTGGCTTGGTCGGGCTTCCCTATGAGCATAATTGGCCGTGTCTGCGGGTGGGAAGCCAGATGTGGGTATGTGTCCTGGTCGCTGCACTACCGCCTCCTCTGGTCGGCCGGGGCACCTGTTTGGGGGGGAGGGGGAACTGGGGAGAATGGCGTGATCCTCCCATGCGCTACATCCCCCTGGTGAAACTCCTCACTGTCAGGTGAAAAGAAGCAGCTGACGACTCCACATATATCGGAGGAGGCATGTGGTAGTCTGCAGAGTGGGTGGAGCAGCGACCAAGACGGCTTAGAAGAGTGGGGTAATTGGCTGGATACAATTGGGGGGGGGGGGGGGGGATCTTAACTCTTGAACTCTTTTTTTTTTAAAATTATTATTATCTAGTGTAAAGCGTCCTTGGGTTCCTTGAAAGGCACTATACAAAACTAAGGTGTTGTTGAATGCATAATGTGTGTTTTGTCCATTCTTTTCCTTCACCTCTTTCAGTCCCTTCTCTGTGCGTTTGGAGAACAGTCATGTGATCCAGCATGACCAGATCTTTGTGAGCATTGTTGATCGAGGGCCAGACGGCGTGCGTCTGAGTTCGGCCTTTGATAGGAGGTGAGCGTTACTGTGAATGTCTGATGCCAGCAATATTACTGCCATTAAACGGGTCTGGGCAAATTCAAAATGGCGCTCATTTATTTTAACAGCAGGCTGTAGGTGAGAGTTGGCAAAATGGACCTACCATAAATGCCATGTATCAGGAGAAGCTTGGTGTATGGTGGATTTTCAGCATCTTTATGGTTTCAGTAAATGTTTAGATTGCTGTCCTGACTGGCTAAACTAACAAAGCTAGTTACATATCCTTACAAATTCATAAGAATTGGGCAGTTCGGTCGAAAATAACTACTTGAGGATGCGTACAAACGAGGTCTTGAATGATTTGTGTCATGAGTTTTTTTTTATATTGAAATAAAATGATTCGCATTGAGGCTACGGCTAATATAGAAATAGCAATGCTTTTAAAATGTACCGTTTCTTCCTGTTTGTCAGATTTGTCCCTGAAAATATGGCGTCATTAGGCAGTACTATTGGTAAGTGAAACACTGTTTAATTTCAGTCACAATATTTGATCCCAAGTCTTTTTCACATTTTCCATGAAAGGGGGAAGTAAGACATGAGCAGAGACCTGCAGCATGATGGGAGACCACAGCGCTACACATCACGGCTGTGGTCCATAATGCTAGCTAGGCTAATAAAGCAGGTGATTAATGTTGTGCCAATGACTGTTTGGCCCCACATTTACAGCCCTCAGCCCAAATGATGAAGACTATTAATATAGCCCTCGGCCCAAATGATGAAGACTATGAATAAGAAACATTCCTAAATGGCCATGGGAGGAAAAAACAATGAACATTCCTTCCAGTAGTTTTGATACCCTTGCTGAATACAGACGGGGGTGACCAGAAGAGCTGTAGAATTCCACAAATGAAAGCATGTTCCTCCAAAACTGGAATATTCTCTCTACTGGGACACCTCTTCATCACACTACTGACATACCTAAATTATAATCGAAGTTATAATTTGATGATTGACACCAAATTGATGTTTTTCCTTTTGGGACCAAGTTTAGTTCAAATTTAACAATATAGCTGCACAAGTTACCGGCTGTGTTACATACAAGAGGATGTGGTTTGAAAACCAGTTTCGTAACTGGATCTTGGCAAGATGACACAAAACCGTTGTGTTCGGATGCAAAACTGTGTCAGCAAAGCCGAGTATCCCAAACTCTTTTTTTGTTTTAAATAATAGAAATCATCCTTTGTACTCAGGACGTAAATGATTTTAATGTGAAATGAGTGTTCCTTATCTGCTGTGGCGAACCAATAAGCGGTGCAGTAATAGATAAATGATTAATCCCTTCATTGTCTTCCGACACTTGACCTTCTGACAACCCTCTGAGCCTGGAGGTCATGCTGCTCAGAAGTATGGCTTCACCAAGGAGCAAGATTTTCATGATATGACAACCGAAAATCCTTACAGTCACAATTAATCTTCTGTCACAATTAATCTTCTGCTTTCTCTTAACTTACCTTCACATAACAGAAATAATCATTTGTTTATTTTGAAAGGGGTTTTATATCATTATATTTTCTGCTCTCCTGTCTTTAGCCAACCTGGGCAGAGTGGTTCCTCACGGGCTCCTGGTTTTCTTTCCCTCGTACCCTTCAATGGACAAGACCCTGGAGTTCTGGAGGGTGAGTTAACTCATGGATTTAACCATAAAGTGACCTATAAGAAAACTCATTATTGACTTTTGTTTGGATTTCTGATGAATTCCAAACTGGTTTCTTGCTTTATTTCAAGTTATTTGCAGCATTGTGAGGCAATACAGCGACCCGGTGTGTATCTGTAGCTAACATGGTGGTTATTCTTTCTTCTTTTACAGTCAAACGGACATGCCGACCGCATCGAGAACATGAAGCCAATATTTGTTGAACCTAAAGGAAAGGGCACCTTCACAGAGGTTGGCTCAAATTTGGTATTAATTTATATGGCAAAAAAAAAATTCAATTTTTTGCACTGGCAGACCTTAAAATACAGTAGGGTCCATCATTCATATGGAGTTTGGGTTGGTTGTCAAACTTCAGAAATCTCTAGATGATTAGTGTCCCAACGTATGAGAGGATGACAGTTTCTGAAGAAATAACTGACAAAACACATGATCTTCGTTCTTTTTTGTCTTTAGGTTATCAATGGATATTATGACAAAGTAAATGATCCAAAATCCAAAGGTGGAAGCTTCTTTGCTGTTTGTCGAGGGAAGGTGAGAAGTATTTATTTATTATCTGATGTTGTATCCTCTGTTGCTCTCCCTGAGGTTGCTTCCTATTTTTTTCTCCCTGTTAAAGGTTTTTTTTTAGGGAGTTGCCCCCCCCCCCAATTGTATCTGGCCAATTACCCCACTCTACCACATGTCTCCTCCAATACATGTGGAGTCACCAGCTGCTAGTTTTCACCTGACAGTGAGGAGTTTCACCAGGGGGACGTAGCACGTGGGAGGATCACGCTATTCCCCCCAGTTCCGATTTTCAAGAATAAGGGTGATATGCAGAACTGTAGCAACTACAGAGGTATAAAGTTGATCAGCCACAGCGTGAAGATATGGGAAAGAGTAGTGGAAGCTACGTTAAGAGGAGAGGTGATGATTAGCGAGCAGCAGTATGGTTTCATGCCACGAAAGAGCACTACAGATGTGATGTTTGCTTTGAGAATGTTGATGGAGAAGTATAGAGAAGGCCAGAAGGAGTTACATTGTGTCTTTGTGGATTTAGAGAAGGCTTATGACAGGGTGCCGAGAGAGGAGGTGTGGTATTGTATGAGGCAGTCGGGAGTTGGGGAGAAGTATGTCGGAGTGGTGCAGGATATGTATGAGGGAAATATGACAGTGGTGAGGTGTGCAGTAGGAAAGACGGATGGGTTCAAGGTGGAGGTGGGATTACATCAAGGATCGGCTCTGAGCCCTTTCTTGTTTGCAGTGGTGATGGACAGGTTGACGGACGAGATCAGGCAGGAGTCTCCGTGAACTATGATGTTTGCGGATGACATTGTGACCTGTAGTGAAAGTAGGGTGCAGGTTGAGGAGAGCCTGGAGAGGTGGAGGTATGCACTGGAGAGAAGAGGAATGAAAGTCAGTGGGAGCAAGACGGAATACCTATGCGTGAATGAGAGGGAGGACAGTAGAATGGTGAGGATGCAAGGAGTAGAGGTGACGAAGGCGTGCGAGTTTAAATACTTGGGGTCCACTGTTCAAAGTAACAGGGAGTGCGGGAGAGAGGTGAAGAAGAGAGTGCAGGCAGGGTGGAGTGGGTGGAGAAGAGTGTCAGGAGTGATTTGTGACAGAAGGGTACCAGCAAGAGTTAAAGGGAAGGTTTACAAGATGGTGGTGAGACCAGCTATGTTATATGATTTGGAGACAGTGGCACTGACAAAAAGACTGGAGGTGGCAGAGTTGAAGATGCTAAGATTTTCATTGGGAGTGACGAAGAAGGACAGGATTAGGAATAATTATATTAGAGGGACCGCTCAGGTTGGACGGTTTGGAGACAAAGCAAGAGAGGCAAGTTTGAGGTGACTTAGAAATGTATGGAGGAGAGATGCTGGGTATATTGGGAGAAGGATGCTGAATATGGAGCTGCCAGGGAAAAAGAAAAGAGGAAGGCCAAAGAGGAGGTTTATGGATGTGGTGAGGGAGGACATGCAGGTGGCTGGTGTGACAGAGGAAGATGCAGAGGACAGGAAGAGATGGAAACGGACTATCCACTGTGGCGACCCCTAACGGGAGCAGCCGAAAGTAGTAGTAGCAGCAGCAGTAGTAGTAGTAGGGCTCTACAAATAAAATTGACTTGACTTGAAATAATCAATAGGCAGATTTCATCTCCTGTTTGAAGGTGCAATGTGTAATATTTATTTCCTTTTACATGAAATGAGTCAGACGTACGAAGACTAACAGAACATTCTGGCATCGAGGAAACCTCCTCACATCGACTTCTATCCTCATGTAGACTAACCTGTACACTTTGTTTTATAACTGGTCCACAATGTTTAAGTTTCCATCTTCACCATTGCTGTTTGCAACAGAAAGGTAATGTGACAGCTGATTCTTCTGAATGGAAACAGGTGGCTCAGCAGTTCAGAAACTGTACTGAACAACAAGAAGTGTCCCTCTGTCATCCTACAGTAGTCCAACTGAGCCCTATGAAAAATCCTCCCATGTTCAGGCTCAGTAGCACGGGTAGGGATATTTAAGTGCAGATAGGTTAACATATCAAACTGGATTTGAACAGAGAAAATTTAAATGATCCATGTGGTGAAACTGAATTATTTTAGCAGCAGGATAAAATGTAAAAGAAAACTATAAACAACTACAAAACAGGTAGAAATATCTTGTGTATGGACTGACTGGTGTACAAATGCAGCATTAGAACTTTCTAAACTCAAAGCAGTATCACCGGTTTAATATGAAACTCTAGCATGGTATCAACAAAATGTTAAATCCCGAGGCTGCTCAGTATGTCATGATGTAGCTCTGTCATATGACTTATATACACACGTGTCCATAACATATATGTTCATCTCTGTCAGGCTAGTGAGGGGCTGGATTTCGCCGACTCTTTCTGCCGGGGCGTCATCATTACAGGTCTCCCCTTCCCTCCTAAGATGGATCCCAGGGTGGTCCTGAAGATGCAGTTCTTGGATGAGATGAGCAGAAAAAGGGATCCTGGGGTGACGGTGAGATGGATGCCACCTCATATGTGGCCTCAGTGTTTTGTTAGCTTATCTGTACGGTATTAGTTCTGGTTGTGTACTGACACTCAAGTTTGTTCTGCACACAAATGTCCCCAGTATCTGTCAGGGCAGGAGTGGTACAGACAACAGTCCTCCCGGGCTGTTAACCAGGCTATTGGTCGAGTTATTCGTCACAAAGAGGATTACGGCGCCATCTTCCTGTGTGACCAGAGGTTAGATATTGTGACTTTAACAGTTAATTCATTGTGTATTCGTTGTTATCTAGCATTGTAAAGAGCCAAATCAGATGTTGAGTTTTGTTGCTTTTCATTTCATTCCTTACATGCTTGATGTAATCTGCACACAAAAATACATGAACAAATACATGCTGTTTTTTAAACTTTTTCATTCATTCATTCATTCATTCATTCATTCATTCATTCATTCATTCATTCGTTCATTCATCAGCCACTTCTCCGGGGTCGGTTCGCGGTGGCAGCAAGCTAAGTAGGGCACTCCAGACATCCCTCTCCCCAGCAACCTCCTCCAGCTCCTCCTGGGGGATCCCAAGGCATTCCCCGGCCAGACTGGACATGTAGTCCCTCCAGCGAGCTCTGGGTCTACCCCGGGGTCTCCTCCCAGTTGGCCGTGCCCGGTGAACCTCCAAAGGAAGGCACCCAGGAGGCATCCTAATCAGATGCCCGAACCACCTCAACTGGCTCCTTCCGACGTGAAGGAGCAGCGGCTCTACTCCAAGCTCCCTCCGGATGTCAGATCCTCACCCTATCTCTAAGGCTGAGCCCAGACACCCTACGGAGGAAACTCATTTCAGCCACTTGTATCCGCGATCTCACCCTTTCGGTCACTACCCAAAGCTCATGACCTTAGGTGAGGTTTGGAAGGAAGACTGACTGGTAAATTGAGAGCTTTGCCTTCCAGGTCAGCTCCCTCTTCACCACAATGGTCCGGTACAACATCCGCATTACTGCTGATGACCAATCCGCCTGTCAATCTCCCACTCCATCCTACCCTCACTCGTGAACAAGACCCCGAGATACTTGAACTCCTTCACTTGAGGCAACAACTCATCTCCAACTCAGAGGGAGCAATCCACCATTTTCCAGTACAGAACCATGGCCTCAGATTTGGAGGTGCTGACTCTCATCCCAGCCATTTCACACTCAGCTGCAAACCACCCCAGTGAGCGCTAGAGGTTGCTTTCTGATGAAGCCAACAAAACCACATCATCTGCGAAGAGCAGAGATGCAATTCTGAGGTTCCCAAGACAGACACACTCCTCACCTTGGCTGTGCCTTGAAATCCTGTCCATGAATATCACAAACAGAATCGGAAACAAGGGACAACCTTGGCAGAGTCCGACACACACCGAAAACGTGTTTGACTTTGTGCTGAGAATGCGGACACAGCTCTCACTTTCGTTATACAAGGACCAGATGGCTTTTAAACTTTTTTTCTTTTTTTTTTAGGTTTAAAAATCCAGAAGCCCGAGCCCAGCTACCCTTATGGTTGAAGCCGTATGTTCGCCACCATGAAAGCTTTGGGAATATTGTCCGTGATGTCGCTCAGTTCTTCAGGGTCGCACAGAAGATGGTATGTTTAAGGATGCCCTCAAACACATGTTGAAAAAGTGATACAGCTCTTTTTACAAAGCTGTGCCCGAGTATTCAGGACACTTTGTGGTATAAAGTTCAGCTCAGATTAAGGGATACTTACTGCATGTCATTATGTTTGAATGTGACAGCGGCCTCCCGTAGAGAAGAAGGCTGGAGTTGAGAGCTGTTCTTCAGAGGACTCCTCAGACTTCCTGTCCTCCAGTATCAAACCTCACCCGTCCATCCAAAGTACTTCCTCCATAAAGGCCAAAGTGGTGGATGCACATGTTCCCAGTCTGAAGAAGAGAAAACTGAGTGAGTATCAAAATAGTCTCCATGTCTCTTTTCTATTAAAGCGACGCCAGGTAACTTTTTGGATTTCAGCAACTTCGGTTTGATTTCAGCTGTCTTTACATCAGCTGTCCAAAGACAACCAAGGGACTTCTTGTTTTCTTAGTGTAGTGACGAGATGTGTGCGGTTATTTACAAGCCGTAGCTCAAAAGACTTATCGCAGAAGAAGAAGAGCTGTGGTCACAGGTAAAGTAAAATGTCTTTAGTTATATGTATGCCCTAAATCAATGTCAGTGTTTCCCTGGAGGTTTGGTGACGAAAAGCAAAGAGAAAACAAGAGTTCCAGAAATCAGATCTGAATGGAAATTGTCATTCTCCCATAGACAACATAATACGCAATCAAAATGAATTTAATGATGATCTGCTGAAGTGAAAAAGTTACCTAGTGATGCTTCAATTCTGCTATCTGCAAAACAGAAGCTGTAGACAGGCTCTTAGATCTTCCAGTATCCCCTATAAAGTTGTTTGTGAAAATTCAAATACAGACAAATACACAATCCTGTCTTGCCGTGACAATTCTGCTTGATCTCAGGATCATATTAGGCTGGATTAGGTAATTTCCGTACTCTGCTCTCCTGACAACAGAGATATACAGTAGATTATTCATTTCCTGTTGAATTGTGTTTGTTTTCAGATGGATATACAGGAAACGAAGGGATGGCCCGGCTGTGTATTGAGTATGAGGCTGAGATGACGGATGGCCAGAGGAGACCAGTCGGCTTGTTGGATGTCTTGGACCACAGTGATAAACGGGACGGAACATCCGTAAAAGGACCAAACTACGTCGTGGGAGAAGAAAGGGTATGGTTTGGTTTAATAAATGTCACTCTACTTTGGTTAATGAACAAACAAACACTAGACAGACTTTCTCTCAAGGGCATATAATCACTGTGGCTGTTTCCCCATTTATAGGCAAGTCGTCTGTCCACCTTATCTCTTCAACATGACAAGCGAATGGACGATGAGTTTCACGGTGGGAAACGAAAAATCAAACTGGTCCAAGAACAGGTGGGTGACAAAAGAGAGCTGCTCCACTGTTTTCAGCTTATTTAAGATTTTCTTTTTTATTTCTGTGTTTTGTTACTCGAACATGCATGCCTTGCATTGTTTTTATTACATGTTGTTTGATACCACACCAATAAGAATTACATTCAAGCCACTGTTGGTCTTGTTCATTCATCAGTTTATTTTTGGAAAATTTTGTTTCTTTAATTTTGTGTCACTTCATAACTTTAGGAAACATGCAGCAAATGACATTATGAATCGGTCATTATAATAAAGTGACGTTTTGATGACGCCATGAGAGGATTTATTGGATCTGGAGGGTTCAACGTGCCTCCATCAACCCAAAACGTTTAAAAATTGCCTTCAGAGCCGCTCTGTATGTCCATCATACTGAAATGTTTCATTCTTCTCAATCCCTGTTGAAGAAAATCAACTTTCCAGAGAACGTGTCTCAGGAGAACAAAGCCGGTCAAGCCAAGTGGTTCTTGGCAGACATGAAAAAGTCACTGAGCCAAGTGAACTTTGAGCGGATCATGAAGGCGCTGCATTCATACAAGAAAACAGATGACCTAGAAGTGTTATGGAGGGAGTCAGCCGACCTTCTGACCGGAGATGCCAATACACACAGTCTGCTCCGCGGTGAGAGAGCTTTATGAGCATTACTGCTGGTCAGTATCTAGATGTAATGTGGATATTTTGATATGAGACTAGGTGTGTTGTGGGATTGTGGTTGTGGTAATATGGTGATATAACTTAAATGTTGTCATTCCCAGGTCTTAAAGGCTGCATTCCAGTAAAGTGAGACAATTTTTTGAACTTATTTGACTGTTTTAGAGACACGAACAATGAACTTCTCTATCTTCTTGGTCATCATATCCACATTACTAATGATCATTTATCAACATTCTCTGCTGTGTAAATATCTTATGAAAGAACGAGTAGCATCTACTAAATATCATCACATTATCAATATTGAAGTATTCAGTCAAAAATACTGTGATATTTAATTTCTTAATATCATCCAGCCATCCATCCATTATCCAAGCTGCTTATCCCCATCGGGGTCGCGGGATGCTGGAGCCTATCCCAGCAGTCATAGGGTGAAGTTGTTCTTAATATTAGTGAGACCACACACACACACACACACACACACACACACACATTAAAACCACCAACAGGTAAGTGAATAACATTGATTATCTCGTTAAAGGCACCTGTCAAGAGGTGGGATAAATTAGGCAGCAAGTGAACCATCAATTCTTGAAGTTGATGTGTTGGAAGCAGGAACAATGGGCAAACGTAAGAATCTGAGCGACTTTGACAAGGACCAAATTTTGATAGCTAGAAATTGGGTCGGATCATCTCTAAAACGGCAGGTCTTGTGGGGTGTTCCCAGTATGCAGTGGTCACTACCTACCAAAACTGGTCCAAGGAGGGATAACCGGTGAACCAGCGCCAAGGTCTTGGGTGCCCAAGGCTCATTGATGCATGTGGGGAGCAAAGGCTAGCCCTTCTGGTCCAATCCCACAGAAGAGCTACTGTTGCTCAAATTGCTGAAAAAGTTAATGCTGGCTATGATAGACAGGTGTCAGAACTCACAGTGTATCACACTGTTTCATGTCCAAAACTGTAGCTAGCAGGGCTTTCTCACAATCAGAAAATTTCAGTTCTGTGCTACTCCCGGAGCAACTACCATAGACTACTCATCTGTCTTTGTCGTAGTTCTGCAACAGGGCAGCACTTAAGGCAATGGGTTGAGAAGCTAGCTTCCAGATAGAACTCCTTATCCTTGTCAGGATATGCGAGGTACAGGGCTGAGCAGATCTCAGAAAGCTTGTTCTTGAGAGCTTCCCCACTGGAATGCTTTGTCCCTTCAGAGGAGCTCATTAAGTGATCTGGCAATCTTTGCATAGTCCTCAATGAACTGTCTGGAGTAGTTGCAGATGCCTAAGAAGCTTCTGAGCTCTTAGATAGTAGCTGGGGTGTTTATATCTTGAATGGCCTGAATTCTCCCTGTCGGGTTAAATGCCAGTAGTGCCAATGAGTAGCCCAACATATCCAATGTTGGTGCAAGAACACTGCCCTTTTGTGAGTAACTTTTTTGTTCCAACATTGACGGGCTGGTTGAGCACATGTCTGATCTTGATCAGGCGGGCTCCAAAGGTTCATGAGTGGATCAGAATATCATTGAAATAGGTAAGTTTCTGCGAGCTGCGGCATCACTCATGGCCTTATGAAGGAAGATGTTGAACTCCGATAGGGAGTTTGAGTATCCAAATGGGCACCGGTTCCATGTGAACAGCTGTGTGCCAAAGGAAAAGGCCAGCTTGTACTGGTCTGCAGGATCTACCTTCGGGTCCAAAATCCACTGCACACATGGAAAAGAATTTGGCATCTCTCACCTTCAAGAGTCTGATCCAAATGGATCATTGGCCAGCGAGACAGAGTTGTTTATTTAGCTGCCTGTAGTCGATGGCCAGGCGACATTTGCCATTTGACTTCAACACTGGCCACAAGGGTGAATTTTATGTAAAGAGTTGCATTCTCCAATGAGCTGCTCCTCCAGCAGTGTGTCCAATTTTTCCTGGATTGAATTGTAGGCAGCCAAGGGAATTTTGTACTGGTGCAGGAGCATTGGTGGCACATTTAGATCTGTTGGGACCCGCATGGTGTGGAGGTCTGTGATGCCACAATCATTGGAATCTCGTGACCAAATATGTTGGAAGTCATAGAAGAGCTCAGGGCGCTGCTGTCTTTGAACATCCATCGTTAAGGCATTCGCCTTAGCGAACTGTTGTTGGACCTCGAGTTCAAATCCAGGATACGGTTCTCCTGTTGGAGGAGCCACGACACCCTGCAATGAAACTATGCTGCCAGGGAGGGCAGTGAGGACATAGACAACCATGTCCCTTTCTGTGTCTGTGTTGGCATCACAGCCTTGTTCATTCTGCAGTGCCTTGTGCAGGGCAGTGGAGATTATTTTGCTGGGGAAGGTGGTGAATGTCTGCCTGAAGTTTTCTGCCCCAACCAGAGAAGATGGAAGTTCGCCAACCATTTGGATACTCAGTTCAAAGTCATGAAATGAGCTATCGATCAACAGCCCCAAGGGCTAACATGCAGCCACAAAAATGAGGTGCTGGTCAGGTTTTGCACCAGCA
The DNA here is from genome assembly GCF_029633865.1 of Lampris incognitus. Classification (NCBI taxonomy): domain Eukaryota; kingdom Metazoa; phylum Chordata; class Actinopteri; order Lampriformes; family Lampridae; genus Lampris; species Lampris incognitus. The sequence goes on along the minus strand of NC_079212.1, from coordinate 10,091,527 downwards.
GATAAGTGGAACAGTGGTTCAGTTCAAGCCAGGGGGTGCCACACACTGTTCCAGAAAGAGCGGCAAAGGTTGGAAGAATGCCTGTGATCCTGAAAGCTCTTGTCCTTTCAGCATCACAAGCTTAAGGGGGACCCAGCTGTCCTGGCAGGAATCACTACATCAAACTCACTCGCCACTTGACATGCCTGAGGGATGGTCTGTCTGGAATGTGTGCATTCTGGGCTGGCGATGAGTGGGTACCTTTCAATGTTAACTTGGGCCCAGCGTACATGGTTAACCATGTCCAGCTGGGTTCCCAATTTGACAAGAATGTCTGCCCCAAAAAAGAGTGAATGAGGTAGTTGGGGAACCACACTCATGAAATGTGTGAATTCTCTTGTTCTGATCTGTATGGATAAGGTAGAGATGCCAAGAGCTTTGATTGGGGTCTGTGGTTGATCCACAGAAAGAAGACAGTGACTCTTCTGCACAAAGGGTAGACAGAGACTGCTCTGACACAACCTATCGTATAGGGCTTGATTTATGGCAGATTTCTCAGACCTGAGCGTTAAGACCACATCCTGCACTGCCGTCCCATTGACTCGACATCACCGGATATAAGGGGGCAGTGCGATGCTTGTTCTGAGTCCAGGGAGCAAAGGAAAGACTCGTGGTCCTTCAATGAATGTAGGCCACCAGGGGGTGCTGGTTGCTGAACAGAAGGAGAACTCAGCATCGCCAGTGTCTCATTCAGTGTCAGAAGGCCGGCTGTCAAGTGGGGCAGGAACATGGGCCCTCAGTGGGCTTTGCTGCTCCTGGTGGGAAGCAAATCTGTCACAAATCGTTGGCAATAAAAGTTGCGATCGACTTTGTGATTCGCTTCGCCCTTTCCGAGTTTGGTGGAAGCTTTGATATCTATCACTTGTTCAATTGTTCCAATCAACTACAACCAGCTGTTTTTCCTACAACTCTGGGTGGAAACGTGAAATATGGTTTCTCATGTTTGTTGGGTTCCCAAAATATTTTTAGTCAAACACAACTTGCATACAGTGCGGCTCTTGTCCAGGTCCCTTTTCCCTTCAACTCTGTAGAAGCCAACATGCTTCTATACGCTGGCTTTTAAGCCAGAGGGTGCCGGTCGGATTGTATCCGACTTCGGTTGCTCGCGCTCAGCCATCCTCACCAAAACTAAAGAAGTAGCCTAACTCAGAACATAAACACGATGCACATGTTTTACGTCCGTCACGTTTCACCCTCCGGTTGGTTCAGCGGCAGCCGTAAGGACAATACAGCCCAGTTAGGAAATGAGCTTTAAATTTGCGATTATTGAGTTTTCTGCATCAAGACATAATCTTTTGTGAGAGAATCTCGGTGCATCCAAGAATCGATTCCCACCCCCCCACCCCTAGCAGAAATATTTTTATCAATGAAACAAATTCTTGTACATTGCAGTCAGTGACATTTAAATGAGTTACTGAACACTGCCGCATGATTTGAAATCTAGAATAAAAGAAATGCTGCAGTCCAGCCTCCTTCATCCCAGTTCAGCATTTAGCCACATTTACTGGGGAATTGCAGGGAAGTTGACCAGTTTTTCAGCATTTCTACAGATTTCCATGTGGACCTCTTACCCAATATGCCAACTCATATGTCATAGGGTTCTACCAGTTCATACGCCCCCATCACAAAAAGGAGTTTGACGGCAGGTGTGAGGAGCGGACGGGTCAAGGTTGTGGATACAAACCGGAACACTCGCTCTCCAAAGAAGAGAGGATAGCGCTGATTCAGCACGACGGTACGTAAAGCCTACAGACTCACATTTACACAATGGACTCAAAATGGTTTTATTCCATCTGAAAGGACGTCATGCAGTCGCTCTTCCCAAAGCATTGGACTGTTTCACTATCACCTGTTTAATACTTGGAGAGAGAATTGTATAAGGGAAAAGGTAAATGGCTGTTAGAGTTAAATATCAATCTTTGTAACTGACATTTGGATCAATAACACAATTGATATAAAGCTAATCGAGCGATTTTAAATAAGGATCATGTGAGTCCGTTACATTGTCTGCTTTACTGGATTACATTTAAGGACTTGGTTGCAATTCTGGCGTAATGAGTAGTTATTTTCAGAAGTGGGATTCAGTCCATGAAAGCCAGTTAGCGTAAAATGTATTAATAGCCACACATCACAGTGTAAAGGCAGCTGATACTCTCAGTGACAGGTTTACATTTAAAATTTTCTATAGTGTTTATAAAAGTCTACACAACCAAGTTAAAATGGCAGGTTTTTGTGATGTAAAAAAATGAAACCAAGATAAATCATGTCAGAAGTTTTTCCACTTTTTTTTTTAAATTGCAACCAATAAAAATAAAGCGAAAAACAAACATTTTGAAGGGGGAAAATACAAAACTTCCAGTAACCTGGTTGCATAAGTGTGCACGCCCTTTTATCATTGGGGATGTGGCTGTGTTCAGAATTAACCAGTCACATTCAAACTCATGTTAAAGAGTAGTTAGTATACACCTGCCATCAATTAAAGTGACTGTGATTAACCCCAAATAAAGTCCAGATGTTCCGGTAGGAATTTCCTGACATCCTCTTGGTTCCTTCCATCTGCAGAAGCTATGGTCCACAAAGATCTTATAGAGCATGAACGGGATCTCATGGCCATTTTAACAGGGGCATGTAGACTTTCTATATCCATTGTACATGTTATTTCCTGAACGGATTCCAGTTGCCTGCTAAATTTCAGGTCTGCTTTCGAGCATCATCTTTTCAGAGTCCTGTGGGATGAGGGTGGTTTGATGGAGATTCAATACTGGCCTCCTCTTTTCTTTCCCTGTCTCTTCTATTCTGTCATTTACATAGAAACTGATATTTGAAGCTAAGGTTGTCCTTGTGCATAGAAAACGACCTATAGGCATGGCCGGGTAGTGTAGTGGTCTATTCCGTTGCCTACCAACACGGGAATCACCAGTTCAAATCCCCATATTACCTCCGGGTAGGTCGGGCATCCCGACAGACAAAATTGACCGTGTCTGCGGGTAGGAAGCCGGATGTAGGTATGTGTCCTGGTTGCTGCACTAGCGCCTCCTTTGGTCGGTAGGGACGCCTGTTTGGGGGGGAGGGGGAACTGGGGGGAATAGCATGATCTTCCCACGCGCTACATCCCCCTGGTGAAACTCCTCACTGTCAGGTGAAAAGAAGCGGCTGGCAACTCCATATGTGTCGGAGGAGGCATGTGGTAGTCTGCAGCCGTCCCCGGATCGGCAGAGGCGGGGGGTGGAGCAGCGACCGGGACGGCTCGGAAGAGTGGGGTAATTGTCTGGATACAATTGGGGAGAAAAGGGGGGGGGTAAAAAAAAAAGAAAAAGAAAGAAAACGACCTATGAAATATGCATTGATAAAGAGAAATCCATTCTTACTCCTATGATTTATATAATCCTCAAGAAAAGCTAGCTGTGAAATCACCAACCTCTGCCTGCAAAAGTCTTAAGAACAGATCAGCTGAAGCAACTGACATTTGTTCTTTTTTTTTTTTCATAAAAAGACCTTATTGATTAAAACAGTTGTGTTTTTGTCTGTCTGTTTCCCTCTAGTTAATAACAGACAGTCTGCTACGGCGTCTTCAGGCGCCGCATCTCTTTCCACCTGTCAGCTAAATGCGTCCCTGCAGTTAAACCATGGAGGATGTCACATTGGAAACCACGCCTCCAGGAAACTTGACACAGGAAGTCAAACAGGTAGACTTCCTTCTTGATTTACCTTTGACGCTGATGACTTCTAAGGGCTCCTTCACATTTGGTGGTCATGTACATGGTATATCACAGTAGTTTAAATGGATCTATATGATCGGTTGATATGAATGAATTAAAGCACATCTGTTTTTTGTGTGAACCAGGTTCTGTGTCTACAGCACCGCCCACTTCAAAGAATGAAATCTACTCTACTTTTGTGGCCGATGTGAAAAAAGCCATTGGAGGAGAGAAGTTCAACCAGTTCTTCATGGCCGTTCAGAATTATAAAAAGACGGAGCGGTTTGATGAGCTGGTGTCCACCGTGGTGAGCTTATTAACAGAAAAAGATGACGACTTCTGTCTTCTAGTCAGTAAGTACTTCTTGTTAAAAGCAAGCGTGTTTTTGATGTGATTGATAAAATATGAGGGTCATCCTTTAAATAGCTGATGAATAGCTTAAGGAGTTAATCCAGCGGCCGGTTCATAATACCCAGACGTTTCAGGCGGTCACGCTTGCCCTCAGCTGTGAAGCTCTTCAGTAGTTTGTGACTCTGTGAAGCTCTTCAGTAGTTTGTGACTTTGTGAAACTCTTCAGTAGTTTGTGACTTTGTGAAGCTCTTCAGTAGTTTGTGACTTTGTGAAGCTCTTCGGTAGTTTGTGACTCTGAGAAGCTCTTCGGTAGTTTGGGACTCTGTGAAGCTCTTTGGTAGTTTGTGACTCTGAGAAGCTCTTCAGTAGTTTGTGACTCTGTGAAGCTCTTCAGTAGTTTGTGACTCTGAGAAGCTCTTCAGTAGTTTGTGACTCTGTGAAGCTCTTCAGTAGTTTGTGACTTTGTGAAGCTCTTCAGTAGTTTGTGACTTTGAAGCTCTTCAATAGTTTGTGACTTTGTGAAGCTCTTCGGTAGTTTGTGACTTTGTGAAGCTCTTCGGTAGTTTGGGACTCTGAGAAGCTGTTCAGTAGTTTGGGACTCTGTGAAGCTCTTTGGTAGTTTGTGACTCTGAGAAGCTCTTCAGTAGTTTGTGACTCTGTGAAGCTCTTCAGTAGTTTGTGACTTTGTGAAGCTCTTCGGTAGTTTGGGACTCTGAGAAGCTCTTCGGTAGTTTGGGACTCTGAGAAGCTCTTCAGTAGTTTGGGACTCTGAAGCTCTTCAGTAGTTGGTGACTTTGTGAAGCTCTTCGGTGGTTTGGGACTTCACATATTTTTTGGTCATTGGAAGTTATTTCTTGGTCTGATTCTCTGGGTAGGACTTGCTTTGTAACTACTGCATTGGTATTGGCAGTGAGTCATATTGATCTTCTGTAACTCCACCTAGGTCCCGAGAAATACTAATTTGACCTCTTGAAATGTTATTTTTTTTCTCCGTTGTATTTATGTGTTGTTTATTTGTCTTTTAATATCTGCCTTGTATGTCTTCTTGAGCATGTGACTGTAAGGTTGTGAATGTGAAATACTTTATTCATCCATCCATCCTCTCTTTGTGTCCAGGGTTTGGGATGTTTGTACGTCCTCATCATAAGGCTCAATACAAAGAGTTGTTGGACTCCCTGATGGGACCGTCCATTCCTACCGCCACCGTCCTAACTGTGAATGCAGACCAGCCGAGCCAAGGTAACCCTGTTTACAACCAAATAAACTTTTTTTCTTTCTTTTTTATGATTTGAAGCTGGTCAACAGTTGCCGACTGGTTTTGGCTGGTTTTGAGTAAATTGTTTTGTGACACCAATGAAAAGCTTAGCGTTCACTAAACGTATAGTTTCCATTAAGAGAAAGTGACTTCTGAAAACATGGGGCTGTTGAAAACAGGAATTAACACATTACATTTCTTCTTCTTTTTTTTCAGCTTCAGTTTCAAGTCCTGTGAAGACCCAAAGCAAGATTTCCAGTTTTTTCTTGAGCAGCCTAGGGAAATAAACTGTGAGGAAAATGAATTTAGATGTGTTAAACTTCTTGAACGTGACTGAAGACAGGACGTGTGACCTTTAAAGGATCGAGAGATTTGAGGCGCCTTTTGTCTTTCTACATGATCATTGGTTACTCTCAGCCTGAATAACCTCATGACTGATCCTGATAGTATAGATTTGTCATAAAAGGTATGAGGCCTCCCTCTCATGAAGACTGACTGTAAAAATACTGATATGAGCGCTCAGTGCAGATGAGAGGGAACATACCATCGTCTCAACAATGTCGGAATCAGTGGATGTTCGTGTACGTAGTAGAAATATCATGGAGCATCTCACATGATACACAAGCACAGGATGTGACATATATGTCAGTCCATGTAATCTCATTTATCACTGTGTCGGTTTGATCTGTGTGTCATCACACTATCCATGTTTCAGAGAAGCTTCCCTTTTGGAAACCGTCCTCGACGAGGTGGAGGCGACCAGGAGTTTGGTCTGACCTGTGAGGCTCTAGAACCTCCCGTCTGTCTAAACCTTGACGTCATCACTGAATGAAATGTTGAGAGATGGTTTTCCAGATAAGACCCACATATCCTGTTTACGTGCATCCAGAAGATTAAAGTTACACTCATGTATCACAACACTTTCATTACTATTTTCATAAGTCGAAGATATTATGAAAGCACAAATCAATTTTTAATTTGAATATTATTGAAAATTTGAAAGTAAATTAAATCTCACTTTATTTTTCACTAATGCTTGCAATTTTGGTTCAAAATATTATTTTACAATAATACGATACATAATATTAATGCAATAATTTTATGTACCACTATACAATATGAAAATTTGGATGCTCTGTGTTTATAATGTAAAATGAATTTTTAAACGTATGTCTTTACTGAAATTTTGATTATAAATGTGATGCAGAAAATGCATGCACGAGTATAGAAATAAAATGCAGCCATCCTTTTTCCTTGGAATCAAGTTTATACTCACATGAAGACAGACTGAGGGGTGAAATGTTGCTGCTAAAGCTAATGGCGTGTCTGTAACTTCATAACTTTTGCTTCATGAAGTTCAGATCTGAGGTCGGTTCATGTTACACGGTGTATGGATTACAGATTCGGAAGGAATAAACTTTTATGGACTTTATTTTATAACAAAACACCCACCAGCCTGCTGTAATATTCCCAGTGCAAATGTATCAAGTGGTAGCCCTTGGAATATAATTTGTGAAGAAATCATAATGCATATACTGTTTTATATTTGTATATTAAATTCAAAAACTCTTCAAAAGACTTCGTCTCATTGAGTTTTATGTCGTTCAATTGGCAACATTAATTGGTTAAGATATATCATTTTATTTATTGTCTTTATGCATGCTCAGTAATCCAGGTAAGAAAGTTGAACTTTCTTTGATTTATTTATTGTTGTTTTTAATGACAAGTGTCAGTGGAGCAGCAGGTTTATGTAGTAGACCTGTCAAATGTTACAGAAGATGGGATTTGAAACATTTTAAAGATACAATCCTAAAGATGTCAGCTCTGTCCACAGAGAGGCGGGGAGACACAGCAACATGTCCTGCTACAATGTAGCACATATGAAGATTTAAGAACAAAGTTCTTTACAAAAATTGATTTTGATACATTCTGTGATCAGGCTGAACTGCAACATCTACTCGGGGGGAAATAGTGTCAGCGCCTAAGTGTCACAGCCTAAGAGACAACCAACACAATAATAATGATAATAATAAATTAAACTTATATAGTGCTTTTCTAACACTCAAAGTCGCTTTACAATAAACGGGGTGAAACAAGACAACAGATAAACATAACAGACATACAGGGGTGGATGGGAAGGGGGGCTACGAGAGTGAAGCGGCAGCCACACACAATGCCTGCAGTACCCTCCCACTTAAACTGATACAAAAGGGCAACAAAAGCATGACAGCTGTACTTGTCTCCTCACGACTCATGCTCTACCTTTTGATTTACTTCTCTTTCTTTGTTTTATTGTTTCTTTATTGATCAGTATGATGTGTTAATGTTCATTATTAGTGTTACTGTGTACGGTCCAAATATTTGGGCAAATTGCACTTTAATGCTTTGGCAACATTGTTTTTGTTGTTGTTGTTTGTTTTTGTTTGTACTTGCATGCCAATAATGCCCTTTGAGTCGAGAGAGGGAGCGCGTGAGAGCCTCTGGTGCAGTGAGTAGAACCGGCCAGCAGGTGGAACTGTTTCACACCATCTGCAGTAAACGTTTGCTGTCGCGTTCAGACAAACGGTCATAAAAACAAACCGCAGAAAGGTGAATCGGCGCATCTGGACGCAACGTTTATTGAGGGAAACGTTTCAGCCCCCACCGAAGCGATTCTAAGAGTCCACTCAAGTCACCCATCTCAGTCAGACTGGAGAGGTCACTCGAGCTGAGTGATGAAACGTTTCTCTCGCAATAATCGTTGCGTCCAGACGAACGGATTCACCTTTCCGCGATTTCCCGCCTTGGGTCATCGGGCGAAGGCTCGGCAGGAAACGAACCCCGGAAACGCGGCGCGCCAACCGGCCGACTCGACGTAAACACCGGAAAGACGCCGAAGCGGGAAGTCACGTGATCCGCGGGCAAGCGTCCACTTCTCGCGAGAGTTCGTTTTAAAGCGCAAAGTGTTTCATCATGGCAGGCTCCAGGTTGGTCCTGGAGGGAAGGATAAGTATAAAAACCTTTATTCTGGGGTTTAGTGTTGTAACAATCCCCGTCGTCAGGACGCTGTTCGGGCGTGTGGACTGGGTGTTTGATTATCTGACGGAAACTCCGGGGAAAATAGCTATGTGTGTGCACGTTGCTGTGGTGAACGGCCTCTTGCTGCTCCTCTACAGGGGACCCCTGTATAAGGTCAGTACAGTAAGAGCTCCAGTCTTCCCGGCGGGTCAGTGTCTCCTATATATGTGTACGTTCCGTCTAATGTAACTTCAGCCAGTTGCACGCAGCGCATAGATAACACTAGCCTTCTCGGCTAGTTGGGTAAGCTCATTAGTGTAAGGAGGATAGAGACAGATGCCATGCCTGACGGGTTGACAGTTTAAGCTGTTTGCCCGGTTTAACCTCCCAACTTGATGGCGTATTTACCAATACTTCGGACCAGTGTTTCTCTATTGGGGTCCTCGGGTACCACCAGCCCTGCTGGCTCTCTGTGCTGTCGTGCAATTAATGGCATTGTTGTTCAGTGTTGTTCCAGTTATTCAGGCTCCAATCGGAGGTTTTACCCCTGAAAAACAGGTGGACGGAATGAACTTCCTGCTAAAATGGAGAACCAGCAGTACTGCTGCTGCTCGAGGAGCTGGTAGAGAAGCATTGTTTTAGAGAATGAATTCCCCTTCCCCATCAGGTTGGCTGGGCTGAAGGTCATTTCACTGCAGATAATAAGTGTGGTCTCTCATTGTAATTCCTCTCTCCTGTTCCAGGTTGCAGTCAGAGCCTGTTTTCTGGGAGTAACATTTGGCTGCGGTTTGATCATTAGCTTTTCCCAAACAACATGGACACATTTTGGCTGGTATGTAGACCCACATTTACTCTGCGCTGAGGGACAGTATGCTGTTTCTGCTTTGCCCCGGGGTTTTATTTCTCAGTGTGTGTGTGTGTGGGGTGGGGGTGGGTATATAGATAAAATCTCATTTGTTTATTAGTTCCTCACATCCGTCCATCCGTTATCCAAACCACTTATCCTGCTCTCAGGGTTGTGGGGATGCTGGAGCCTATCCCAGCAGTCACTGGGTGGCAGGCGGGGAGACACCCTGGACATGCTGCCAGGCCATCACAGGGCCTCACATGAACTGCCATAATGGACACAGCATCTGATGACACACATGAAGATAACCCCCTTTTCCAGCCTATTTATCAGTTACTGAGGGAACATGTGTTGTTAAAGAGCATTCATAATTTCACAAGCTATTTGTTGTGGTACAGTATCAGCTAAATGCAAAAAGCAGAGAGAACCCCAACTCGGCTCACATGTACCTTATTTTCCTTGTTTAAAAAGAGACGGTTTAGCCTGCCTTGGGTTGTTGTCAGGTCTACATTCAAAAAATGTGAGACAAGTCATTCATATTATACATATAATTTACAGGAAGTGGAGGTGAAAACCAAGGTGTGGTTTTTCACTGCTACATCTGTTACTCTCCCAGTATAGGACCCTCTAGAAGTCTCTGCAGCATCTCACATCATGATAAACTACAAAATACAAACACTGTTAACACATGTTTACCACAGCAAACACAAAATCATTAAGTCATAAATCTTAATCAAAAGTCACATGTTATCAGTACCATCATAGTAAACCAATGAATAAATATCCATGTCAGGGCTAAATATTCATTTTTCCACAAAGTCCAAAGTAACACGTGTCCATAAAAAAAATGGTGTAATGTTGTACTACATCCAAGCAAACATGTGAAAAGTCCTGAAAAGGATTTCTTAAAATGAGTGGGGACCCTGATTTTTTTTTCCCATCATAGTGGTTCAAAATGTCTTCTCAGCTGGTTTACTGCTTAGTTAACATTGGATTAAAGTGTGATGTGTTTGGCAGGTACATGTGCTCCTTGTCTTTCTTCCATTACTCGGAGTACCTGGTGACCGCCATCATCAACCCTCGCAGCCTCTCGCTAGACTCTTTCCTGTTAAACCACAGTGTGGAGTACACGCTGGCCGCTGTCTCCTCCTGGATGGAGTTCACTGTGGAAAAGCTCACAGTTCCAGGTCTGTCTCTTATTCTCATTATGGTCTGTACAAACACACATGCGCTGCTCTTTACTACATCTGCTCAGTATGTGGATATAATCTGGATATGTTGATGTGAGACTAGATGTGTTGTGGGATTGTTGTGGTAATATGGTGACATAACTTAAATGTTGTCATTCCCTGGTCTTAAAGGCTGCATTACAGTAAAGTGAAACATTTTCTGAACTTATTCCACTGTTTTAGTGAAATGAACAATGAATGTCTCTACCTGCTTGGTCATCATATCCACATGACTAATGATCATTTATCATCATTTTCATATGTGTACTTATCCTATGAAAACACCAATAGTCATCCACTAAATATCATCACATTATCCATATGGAGGTGTTCGGTCAAAACTGTTGTGATATATGGTTTTGTAATATCGCCCAGCCTTATTCTTTAATGTATGACTCTCTTTCAGTTGGCTTGGTTTGTAATGCTGTTTGTAACATCAGGTTAAAATGTTGAGGGTCTGTATGGGCCAGTTTGAACCATCATTTAGGAAAGGACACATATCACCATGTGGTGGTTTTCGGGTTTGGCTGTGGACAGAAGGATTGAATGTGGGAAAACGGGGTTCGGTGAAAGTGGAAAGAAGGGAGAGGATGAAGGATGTCTGAGGAGGAAGACGACAGTTATATGGGGGCTCAGATTGAATAACTACACTTTAAAGCGATAAAACATTCATTTAGCAGCGATGGATTCCAAAGAAGGTGAAGAGTTAAAGGCTTGTCATTATACCGTGTCTCCATCGTCCAGATAGGAGTCATGTAAATCCCGTTAAAATCCAGATGCAAATGCACCGGAGACGTATTGGGAATAGATTTTAATCCCCTTTAAATCAGGGAGTTGGTTTGAGATGCACTGTGTCTGTCAACTGTTTCTCCAAAAAAAGACGTCATCTCTCTTCTCCCAGTTGTACGTGGAAGGCCAAAATTTTCTAATATGATAGTTTTAACATTTTAGACAGTACGTTAATATTACATTGTAGTCATTTTTACTGAAGTGCAGTTTGAAAAATTATTTATGAATACTAGAACCCAGTGAAAATGCCTATTGTTTTTTGCTGAGAGTTTACAAATCCATTCCAGTAAGATTAAAACGTAGTATAAACTGTCGGCACATTGCTTTAAATGTGCCACCGAATGGATTTGATGGCGTCTCGCTTCTCTCTGGGGGAGTTTGAATTGATCTGTTCATCCCACCGGATGCTGAGAAGTTGACAGGTAGTCCAACATGGAGAGGAACGTGAATCAATTCAAACACAGCAGTCTTTCGGGTTGTCCACCATTTCATAAATGACCAGAAGTTCTTGGAACTTTTGCTTTTCTTATTAGGAGTTTCTCTCAGGATCTGTGTCTAAGCAAATTAAAAATGTCATAGGAGCCCCCGCCTCATCTGTCATCTGTTTGCACGGCTGATGATTTTTTGCTGGTGTGTGTCGTGCCATAAGCTAATGAGTCCATGCAGGAGCAGGTAACATCTGACTTGTTTCCATGCTGTGGACGAGCCTGGTGATGTGCAGATACAAACAGTGACGGGGTGTCTCCTCCCGCAGAGCTGAAGCAACTGAACTGGCTCAGTCTGGCGGGTCTGCTGATGGTGATGTGTGGAGAAGGACTCCGCAAGGCGGCCATGCTGACGGCCGGCTCCAACTTCAACCACATTGTCCAGAATGAGAAGGCTCAGAGCCACGTGCTGGTCACCAGCGGCGTCTACTCCTTCTTCAGACACCCTTCATATGTGGGCTGGTTTTACTGGAGCATAGGAACACAGGTCAGCCACATCGGGGATCGTTCAGTTCTTAACTCGCATGTAGACACACTGACTGCATGTAAATTCCATGCGAGCTGAAAATTAAATTTTTGTCAGGTTAACACTTTTATTTAAGAATTTCAACTGCCATGTAAACAACTTAACTGAACTAAATTGTGTCTAAATCAACACAAGCATAATGTGATTAACAGAGCTACATATTGTTTCATCAATCATTTGATTTACTGTGATTTGTATTCACCGTTCCTTCAGCGAATTGGTTGTGTTACTGGCATCTGACCCAGAAATGACAGACAAAGAACAACATGGCGAGCATCAGGAAACAGACACTTTTCTAAAACAACATTCATGTTCAATAAGATTAATGAGTTTAATATCCTCAAGTTTTTGGACGGGTGAAAAAAAACCAGAAACGGAGACATTTTCTGAAAAGTCTCAGACACGTTCCTCACACAGCATATCTTCTGTTCCATAATTCGACTATGTAACGAGTCTTGTATTGAAGAGACGCATTATAACGAACACATGTGGACATTAATCACACCATCACCTTAATCCAGTTATTTATCTTAATCAGATTACTGACTGCCCACAACAGTAGCGGCATGGAAAGTATGATGTATTGATTCAGATCCTTTCGGACGGGTTTTCTCTTTCTTTAGGAAAACAATGATCGTCTATAAACATTGTTCAATGAAATTATTATTGAATTTGGACATTTCAACTCTTATCAAAATGTGTGACGGTAATCTGGATTGGATCCCAATTTAAAGAAAGCCACACTGTGACAATTTCCTCACCAAGAGAGACGTCTAATGACATCACACATGAAGACGAATGTGATGTTTTGCTTTCATTGTTGGTCTTTTCCACATGGAACCTGTTTGGACGTTTTGGTGTGACACCGGAACAAGGACAGAGCGTGTTTTAAGACCAATACAAGATTACTAATCAGTTATTTTGTCTTGCCGTGTTGCAGGTGATGCTGTGTAACCCTGTGTGTACAGTCGGCTATATGCTGGCTAGCTGGCGCTTCTTCCGCGAACGGATTGAAGAGGAGGAGCTGTCCCTCATCCATTTCTTTGGGGAGGACTATGTGGAATACAAAAAGAAAGTGTCCACGGGGCTGCCCTTCATTTCTGGCATCCGTGTCAACTAGAAATTCAGGAGTGCTGATAATAATCAACTTGGCAGGGAGGCACTGAGACAGGGCGGCCGTGGCCAGCATGTGGCTCTGGTCATGGCGGCGGCCCTGAAGGACCCTGGAGCCGACGGAGACCCACTGAGCTGTGGAAGAGCTATGATGGCAGCATGTGGCCGGGCTGCTGTTCTTTAACCACCATCTTCCATCTCAACAAACCGACAATCCAGTTAAAACAAGACACAATCCAGAATATTGCTTATCATCTCTCTATCTGATCTCCCTCCATTTCCTTTATTTCTGTCAGCATACTCTAAGCGTGCTTGTCATGTGACATTTCCTTCTTGTTGTTTCAGTGCTCCTCATTTGCAGCTTTTTTCTTTTCTTTGTTCTCTGTCTGGTCTGGGATCCACTTACATTTTTGTCAATTCCACAGTTAATTTGACATGGTTATTCCCTCATTGCTCACAGTACATTTATTCTCAGCAGTTCACATTGAGAGGTCTTAAGTGGCAAAAGATTTGACAATTCTGTCTGTTGAATTTGACAGGAAGTACACGTGGTGAAATGAATGTCAATTAATCAAAATCCTGCTTCAAAGCTTAAACTTTGTAGATGAATCCAACACATCAACTTTGCTTCCACTGTCCATTTTTCCACTCTTCTCCTCTGGCTTCCTGTATCGTCTGCACTGACCAAATGATTCAGCTGACGGGGCGTGTTGGTTCAGACAGTCTCACCCTTACTGTTCTCATCTGTCTGAATTGGCTCGCCCTGCTTTCTTTGGCCCCTTAACATGTTTATAAGACTTTTCAGGTATCTGATATAGACGGGGTCTGAGGTAGCCTCCAGGTAAAAGTCCTTTTTGATTAAAGAGTCTTCATGCAGTTGTAGAAATGTACACATGCACGCACACATGAGAGAGTGTGTGCATGTTTTTGCATTCTGGGAGAGGGTATTTATGTGATAATACTGTTATGTATTTGTAGCACAGATTATCTATACAGAGCACTGTATCGAGCTACAGAATGGACCTGATGGGTTGACTGCTGGTTCTCTGTTGGTTTCATGGAGCACGGCACCCCTGAGCCACCCAGAGGATCTGGTGCACTTTTTCAACATAGTGTTTATTGCATATAAAAGAATTGACCGCTTTGACTGAAAACTGAGTTTTAGTTGATTACTGTGGTTTTATTCACAAGATTTTCTAAATTGCACACCACTTTTATGTGAAATAAAATCAAGGTAATTCTTTTGAAAGAATTGTCCTCATTTCAGACTTTTGGTTCAAGAAATGAAATCACTCGATTATTTACAGGGAATAGAAATATAATTGTTTAATTAATTTTCAAACGTTTTAATGGTATGTGTTCAAACTTTTTTTTACTTTAGTATGAACAGTATAGGCATTAGCACTGTTAATTTTGGAACAGTACCTTGCATTTGGTCACGTTAAATCACTATATATTAATTATAAACATTTAAATTAATTTCTTTAACTATGTCTGTATGCCTGTATTATCTATAATTATCCTATTCTTAAAGTTGTCTTTTCTGATCTCTTGATTAATAGAACGGCGATATTTGAATCTGAGGTGTGACGTCACCACAGGAGGCGAATCAGCAGCAAGGAGCGCGGCTTCACCGCGTTTGCGTCATTTCCGATATATGCAGCTTGGTTATAATAACGCTAAAAAAAACCCACCATCATCATCATGGTAATCAATTTAACTGAACATATCAAAGAAAGCATTTAACATAAAAACAAACAAAATCACCGGCAACATGTAAGCGACAAATAAGCAACTCGAATAATACCGATCATGTTGAAAAGGCGTCAGAAGAAGTTGAGAACTGTAGTTTAAACGCTCATTTAAATGTACCACGTGACTAGCGGGCGCGCACTGCCAAACTCATTGAGTCCGTATTAAGTTATGTTATTAAGTGGGTTTCGGTTATGCGCAAACACGAACTTATTATTTATTATCTTTCTTCTTTTTTTACAAAGAAGAAAACACTAAAACTGCTGAGCTTGTTTGGTTTTTTTTTTTTTAAAAAAATTAAAAACGGGTGAGATCGATTACTCGGCGTTTGATTTGTGCTGCGGAATGTGGCGCATGCGCGCTGGCCGCTCTTCCTTTCCGCTGGCTGCTCCGCCATGGCTCCCCCCGTAAGTTGGTTCGTGTGGTGGGAACATCGCCCTAACCGTCGGTGTGAGACACCGAAGGGACCGTGAAAACGTGTGGATGTTTTGTGTTAGATTATGATTAAAATGTAGAGTTCACCGCTCGTCCCCCCCGCAGCAGCGAACGAACATTTAAACTGCCAGATCTGCCGAGGCTCTTGCGCTAAGCTCTCTGTGGTTACTGTAGTCCACCACGTTTGTTAGCACGTCCAACTTTAAACCCCCGTTTGCGCTACATGCTTATTATTCTTTTCATTGTGAGTCATTTGAGTCCGCCAGCTCTCACCGAATCATTTGTTAATATGGCTTTGATGTTGGGTAGACACCTGCAGGGACTAGATCCTGTACAAGACTAGAAGCGTTGGCGCCAGGCTAGTCATGCTAACGTCTGCTCTCTGTTCATGCAGCAGAAGAAGCAGAACACCAGCAAAGGTGGTAAGAAGAAAAAACAGGTCCTTAAGTTTACCTTGGACTGCACCCATCCCGTTGAAGATGGCATCATGGACGCTGCCAACTTTGTAAGTCATCCACCATACAATTCAACTTTATTTCCGCTGTACAGCCTCGTCCCATTCCTGTTACTGTCCTGCCAGTGTCTGTGCTGGAAGTTAAGCTGTGCGTCCCGTTAGCCTCAGCATGTTTGGTCGTTTTCTCAACATGTGAAACTAAAGCCCAGAAGTGGATTATGTGTAAGTGTGTTAGTGTTTCATGGGTTGCTATGGATCAACTCTGGAGCACAGCAAGTTCCAGAAGTGTCATTAAATGGCTGAAGGTTTCAGCGTGTACTCAATTCTAAAGCAGATGTGTGCTGAATGTTTAAACGACCACAGGAGCAGTTTCTCCAGGAGCGCATCAAGGTAAATGGGAAAGCTGGCAACCTTGGTGGAGGCGTCGTGTCCATTGACAGGAGCAAAAGCAAGATAACCGTGTCTTCAGAGGTGCCCTTCTCCAAAAGGTAACAGCCGCATTATGCAGCTCTTCTCTGAGGAGCAGAGCACAGCTTGGGAGCCAGCAACACCGCTCTCTGCATCTACGAGTAGACGCTGCATGTCTACATTTTGACTGCTTTGAGTTTGACTTTGTGCTTCTCGCTTTTTTCTGCTCGTCTATTCTTGACCTTGTAAAGTATATTGCTTTTCTTATTTAACAGATACCTTTATCCAAAGTGACTTACAGAGGAGTCATTAATTAGTAGATCAATTTGTGTGTCAACCGACAGGTTTCCTCCTAGAGCATTAACTAGTAATTATGTCTATGTAGACAATTATATAATGCACTAGAGTGCATGGCATGTCATGTGAAGTTATGTAAGAGCACAAGTCAATAACTAATAGTAACCCGAGTTATTGGAGAGCCCGTCCTGTTTTATTCACCTTTGGGTGAATAAAAGCTTGCAGGGACAGGCTAATTAAATGACTGTGTACTCACTTTTCATGTGGTCATTGACGGTCAATGAAAAAGGTCTCTAAGTGAGGGGCTGCATGATTTCTTCAACACTGTGACATCCATACACCAACCTTCGTTTATGTAGAAGCATATGCCGCCACCCCGTTTTTTTCCCCGATAGCTCTATCGTGGTCCGCCCGCAGGAGTTGGAACTGCGGCAGATGAAGTGTACTGTCCGTGATATGCTCACTAAGCCAGGTTTCAGTGAGACACAGGGCGGCAGATCTGGAAAAGTCCGAGTTTTTTCCGTTTAGGAGTAGCAGTTCGTCCATCTTTTTGGTCTGAGAGCAGACATTTGCCAGGTGGCTTGACGGGAGTGCAGTTCTAAATCCCTGCTGTTGCAGTTTAACAAGCACTCCGGCTTGCTTCCCCCTTCAGTGTCTCCACCAGAGCCCACACAGAGCTGCTACTCCCCAGCCAAAAGCTCGGCTAGACTTCATTAAAATGTTGTTAAAGTCGGTAAAAAAGTCTATTCAGTTTGTCCGGTGGACAGTTGGAGGCTTAAAAGTTCTTCCCTGCTGGAAACTAAAAGCAAAAAGTACAAGAGAGCGCAGAACCAAGGCTACCATTCGCGGCGCCATCTTGTTTCATTAATTTTCATAAAACTCCAAATGCCGTTTTTTCGTGTCCTGCATCATACACTACATGGCCAAATGTATGTGGATGCCCAAACATCACACCCATATGTGCTTGTTGAACATCTCATTCCAAAACCATGGGCATTAATATCGAGTTGGTCCCCTTCGCTCCTATAACAGCCTCCATTCTTCTGGGAAGGCTTTCTACTAGATTTTGGAACATGGCTGTGGGGATTCACTCCCATTCAGCCACAAGAGTTCAGCATTTCAATTCATCCCAAAGGTGTTGGATGGGGTTGAGGTCAGGGCTCTGTGCAGGCCAGTCATGTTCTTCCACACCAAACACAGTAAACCATGTCTTTATGGACCTCACTTTGTGCACGAGGGCAGTCATGCTGAAACAGGAAATGGGCCCTTCCCCAAACTGTTGCCACAAAGTTGGAAGCACACAATTCTCTAGAATGTCATTGTATGCTATATTACGATTTCTCCTCACTGGAACTAAGGCGCTGAGGCCAAACCATGAAAAACAGCTCCAGACCATTATTACATTATCATCATTATTACAGTTGGCACTATGCATTCAGGCAGGTAGCGTTCTGGCATCTGCCAAACCCAGATTGGTCCGTCACGACTGCCAAAAAGCAAAGTGTGATTCATCACACCAGAGAACATGTTTCCACTGCTCCAGAGTCCAATGGTGGTGTGCTTTATGCCGCTTCAGCTGAGACTTGGCATTTCACATGGTGATCTTAGGCTTGTGTGCGGCTGCTCGGTTATGGAAACCCATTTCATGAAGCTCCTGACGAACAGTTCTTGCGCTGACATTGCTTCCAGAGGCAGTTTGGAACTCGGTAATGGGTGTTGAACCAAGGACAGATGATTTGTAGCACTCAGCAGTCCCGTACTGCTTCACGGCTGAGCTGTTGTTGCTCCAGGACATTTCCACTTCACAATAACAGACTTACAGTTGACTTGGGCAGATCTAGCAGGGCAGGAATTTGACCAACTGACTTGTTGGAAAGGTGGCATCCTGTGACAAAGCCATGTTGAAGTCACTGACCTCTTCAGTATGACCCATTTTGTTGTTTCCATCCAGCTTTTCCAGTGCAATGCTTCATAATGCATATAAAAAAACTTTAATGGCCATCCAGGTAGTGTAGCGTTCTATTCCGTTGCCTACCAACACGGGGATCGCAGGATCGAATCCCTGGTGTTACCTCCGACTTGGTTGGGTGTCCCTACAGACACAATTGGCCGTGTTTGCAGGTGGGAAGCCGGATGTGGGTATGTGTCCTGGTCGCTGCACTAGCGCCTCCTCCGGGCGGTCGGTCGAGGTGCCTGTTCAGGGAGGAGGGGGAGAGGCAGAGGGGGGTGGGGCAGTGACCAGAACAGCTTGGAAGAGTAGGGGATTTGGCCGGATACAATCCGGGAGAAACGCCCCGCCCCCCCAAAAAAAATGCTTTAATGGAAACTGTGGAATGATCCTTTTAATAACTAGTTAAACGTACGTCGGCTCTTTTTTCTCTTAACTGCCCAGTCGTGTCGTGTTGGATCGTTTCTCTGCCCGTCTTTCGGTTCTTTATTACAGAACGTGTCGTTTACATTCGTACTTGCTATCATGGATAAAGGCGTTAGCTAGCTTGCATGAAATTTGTTGCATCTTTAAATTTTGGGACGGAAATCTGAATGTCAGTATTTTAAGATGATACTCAGTGGAGTGCTTACTGAAATGTTTTAAATATGTTTTAAGAAAATACTATTTTAATGTCCAAACATGTTTGCAAGAATTAACTAACAGAGCTGGACTGTAATGCATACAGGAAGTTATCAAAACTTTTAAATCAAGTTCTGATGTTATAAGATAATTATTGATAATTTGCTCATTTTGCATTACATTTTTGTGGCCTCATTTACTGTTTGGAAATGTCACTTACCGAAAGAAGTGTCAGTTATTGGAAGAAAAACAGCCTAGTTGATTTAAAAGCATTTCCCCTGTTTGCAGATACCTGAAATATCTGACCAAGAAGTACCTGAAGAAAAACAATCTTCGGGACTGGCTGCGTGTTGTGGCTAACACCAAGGAGAGCTACGAACTGCGCTACTTCCAGATTAACCAGGATGAAGAGGAGGAGGAGGATGAGGATTAAATTCGTGCGATTTTGTACATTCATTAAATTTGTGTAGAGTACAAGTGCCTGTCTGTTTTTAGATGCATCATTTAAGGGTTTTCTCTATATATGACAGGTGTAGTTTGTCTCGCCATCAGGCGGAGACCTTGGATATACGGGGTTTAAAAATCTACCCGATGTACACCCTGTTTACACTTAGCATGAAACCAGTGGTTCTCAATCAGGTCCTCAGGTACCACCAGTACTGCTGGTTTTCTATTCTACCAGGTAGCTTCAAGAAACGTCGAAACCTTACTTTTGGCTGATCCTTTGGGTCAACAGTCATGTAGCTAAAATCAAACACCAGTTTCTCTGAAAACGGAAATATTGATCTTGGCTAGTCTAGAAAACAAGAATTCGCTCTCTAGATGTTTTGTTTTGCCATCTGTGGAGCTGCATTAGGAGTCCACCTGTTTAAGACTATTGAGGAGCAGGACTTCGACAGGGCCACCACTTCATAACAAATTAGTTTTTACTTGTGGCAGATGGTTAGTGTATAAGATCTGTAAATCTTTGTAGTAAGATTGTAAAAGCTGGTGGAAAAAAAACAAAACACGGAGTTGCATAGACACGAGACAATGGCTCCTTCCATCAAAGCGTGTATTTAGAAAATGACATAACAAATGCATGAGAGTACAAACAAAGTCTTGAAACCAGTAGTGACGGATCTGTTGGTGTCCAACATTTACTGACAGATCCATTTGTTACAGCTTAGACTTGGAAATGAGCTGCCATCGGAGATGAGATCTACACAGTTTGGTCTAGAAAAGATTCTGGTAAAGCTAGGCTTCGCCCACAATCTTTACAAATGCATAAAAACAGTAAGACAACGGTCCCCATATCTCAGTTCTATACACCTAGACGTGTTGCACCAGTCTACATATGCATGCTATAATTATTACTGCCCATCCCATGTGGGCAAGAAATAACTTCTTCTTGAAGCATACAACACTCGTCCTGCAAAAAAACCCAAAAAAAACATGGAGAACTGAGGAACACAAATCACCAAATACATGTTTAATTATTTCAGTGGAAAACAAAAAAACTTGCTAACCCAAAGACATACATCACTTGTAAAATGAACACAGGTTGGAGAGTAAGTCTCTGCTGACTTAAAACTGGGGCGTAAGGGTTTCTAGTAAATCTTATTACAGACAACCCATTGCTGGTCTTGCAAAATGTAAATGTGATGGTGAGCCTGCTTTAAGCATGTCAACAACCAATAGTCCTTAAAAATCAGAGTAAGGTAAGAAGGAAAGCTACACTAGACACTACGGCGTTGGAAAGACTTTAACGTGCATCTTGGATGCAAACATTTGAATTAAACGGGAAACAAACGTAAGTTAACATGAACAATTCGAGTGCACCCACTCACAAATCCTGATTGTATTTTCCCAGCAGCAGCACACATACCCTGCAATACAACCATAAAAACACTTGCACCTGGTCTTTGGAAACCACAAAACAAAAAAACCCCAAAATGGTTATTCCATATCTTCAAAATACACTTTTCTTCAAAAAAAAAAAAAAAAAAAAACCCAAAAGGCACAGATATGGAGTATTGGTCTTTGAAAAGGTCCCTCACTGGAAAAATACTGAGGGTCCAGCTGTAGCACCAATTGCTGTTAAAGAGAACCAGAACAGTTGATCTGCAACAGAGAGAGGAAATAAAACATGAAGACTGAACTGAGGCTTCGGTTGGTCAAAAAAAAAAAAAAAAAAAAACAGGACAACCCGGGAGATCTTTGAGGAATTTGTTCTTTTTAGTTTTGGGATGTGGACTGCAGCGCCACCTTCAGTCCAAACCAACTTTGTTTCCTGCAGAGCATTTTCAGGTACAAATGAATTGATGTGGACCTTGTTTGCTGGTTGTCAAGATGTGAAAACTTATCTCGACTTTGTGAGAGTTTCCTCCTGAACTGAATCATCCCTGAAGTCCGCCGTCAGGACCAACATGTGACTAAAGAGCAGATGCCTCCTGGTGAGCATCGCCAGCCTCCTCTGAAGTGAAAAAGGTGAAAAAAAGGTGATTGGTTTCATGAGCGTGCCGCAGAATCAAAGTGTTCGGGGGTTGTATTCTGGAAGCTTCTGAAGTCTCTCCTCCTCTTGCTGGCTGTCCTGTCTGGCAATGACCAGAGAGTGGGAATAACCCATCGCCACCTGACACACAGACACACAAAAATAATGAATCACTAAGTTCAGGATGTCTGCAGCTATCAGAGTTAAATATAACACAAAACATCAAGAAATCTAAGACCAATTTTAGGACATCATGCAGGAAGGTTGGCCCCCAAGGAAATTGGGGGCCATAAAGAAGCTGTAATTTGTTGAGGGGTAATCTTAACGTCTTATATTTGATCTAGTACAGCCTGCTCCATAGATATTACATAGGTGAAATTATTTTTTGACTGGCTCATTACTTTTTGAACATAGTTGAGACAAGTTGAGAGTCTGGAGCTTGGCTTTCATTTTACTGAAAATTAATATCTAAAGTAATGTAAAAAGATTTTACTGATCATTGCACTGTGTTTTCAGTTAATTCTGAGTGAGATGACCCCAACGGGTAAGTTTAGTAGGTAAACATAGCTTCAGCATAGCAGTTAGCATCAGGAAGGCTTCGGGTTTTATAATCGATCAAAAATTCCGATTCTGCTGCAGAATAACAAAATTTTGACAAAGATGAAATCACAAAATGTCATTGTAGAAATTGAGACTTCATAAATTCAAATTTAAAATGATTTAAAGACTTTTAAGGACTAATTGTAAAAGACATTCTTTCTTGAAAGAGCGTGATGAAGAATTTCCGTATTGAAATTGCTTCATTGCATCGCATAATCCAAAGTGATGATGTCCAGGAAGTCTGGAGCACTGAGGTATTGGTGGCATTGAGTGTATGTGGTATTTGCCGTATGTGATATTAGGTGTATGTTGTAATGGGTGTATGCAATATTAGGTGTCAAAGTGGATCGGTCAACTCAAGGGTCATTTTCCATTTCACGTCCTTACACGTTCATAAGTTATCATTCTCAACTTTCTTCCTTAAAAATAATGGAGTAGCCCAAATATGACCATCCTGTTTGTACCACCACTTTGTTCGCTACCGTCTTTGAAAGAAAATTTAGGCCCAAACTAAGAACAAAATGGACTCTGGTAGCAGAAATCAAATTTAAAAAAAAAAAAAGTTTTGCCTTTAGGCTTCTGTCCAACATTTACCTGCTCGGTGTAGATGCCGTCCAAGGTCTTGATCTCCTGGGCAGTGGTGGAGGATTTGGGCTTGTTGTCTCCATATCCCTGCAGGTCAACACAGTCAGGAGTCACTACAGAAACCCTGATAGGACCAAAACTTCTGATGTTGCCCTTTCCTGATTCTTCGACAACTCAACCCTGATGTTTTTCCCCTTTCGTTTTTCTCCAAGCAATGGAAGTTAAGACAGAAATAATCACTTTAAAGAAATATATTAAAATCAAAGCTGTTTGAATGTTTCAGGTTTTAACATGAGGACATTGTGTTTGGACATTCATCGGCCTCGCAGAAGGGAAGAACTTGAAGAATCTTTTACTTACAAGTTCACCAAATGTTGGAGAAGGGCCCCAGCTGATTGTACTCTCATCCGCAGCGATAATGATGCTGCTTTTCCTGTCAGATGAACAACACACGGCTCACAACTAGTTTAATCCAAGACTGGCGTTAGATCAAACTTCAATCTCAGGTGCCGTAAGGAGACCTGGGCCGCTGATTTATGAATGGATGATGATTTATTTCGAACATGTAAACAAGCAGGATATAACATACAGAAAAACCATTGCCACAAATGTGAAGTGATCAACAAATCCACACATCAAAATCAGCGATTATTTGTTCCATGTTGGAAAAGGAGTAGGAGGAAGTACACAATTATTTTTTCCTACCCCTTCTCACCGACTCATTTCGATTTATGATTTGCAATTACTGCTTTGAGCTGCCATTTTCTGATCCCGCCAAAAAAAAAACACACTTTGCAGATTGTTGATTAAATGAACTTTGCCTTTCATTCAGCCTCATCTAGAACCATTAAGTCCCTTAAGGTGGACTAGTTAGATACAAAATGAAAGTGGTGGAGTGAAACTAACTGACTGAAAGCGACACAAAGCAGCTCTGCCACAGATCATGGGGTTGTCACTTAACGACTATATGTCACAATGACATTCTGTAAAATAAGACCAAACCCGAGCACTCACCCACACGCTAGGCTGCGGATTTTCCAACCACACAAATCTTGCACAGCTTTAGGATACATGGTCGACTCTCGGGATGTGTTGGTAACCCCCCAGAAAAGAAGCCCCCCTTAAAACAAGAGACTGGTTAGTAATGAAGGATGACTTTTTACTATGTGTTCCGATTATGAAAAGGAGGTGTGTGTTTGTGCGTTTTCATGGATTTGAAAAGCCTGGTGTATGCAAAGATGGTGGCATGCTGCTTACTAGGGATGCAGCGATACCGATACTAGTATCGGTCCAATACTGTGCTCATGTATTCGTACTTTGCAGACAGGTCAGGCACAGACGCGGCACATCACGTAAGCGACACATTTTTTTTTTTTACCTGCTACACTGTGACTTTGTTGCATGTGGTTGTGTGCCAGCCATGTTTTCTGCTTCACTAGGCAAAAACTACACAGAACTGTGTAAAATACGAGTATAATCTGTTTAAAAAATGTTAAAAATAAATACCTCCTTGTACCAGAGGCAATACAACACAGCAATGCAATCTTGTGTTTTTTTTTCATTGCACATTAAAATAAATCAATCAAATCAATGTGTATCCATGATCCTGTAGTTAAAGCGATCTAGTTATTAATTTCGTTCCACAGCCCATGCTTTATCACTTGACAAAACCCAGCATGCACACAGAAATCTCCTCAGAAAACACAGCTGGCTTGCAACCAGATGCAGTCAGTGCCATGTTTGTTCAGGAAAATACAGCTGAATGTTAAAATATCAACAAAAGCATCACGTTGTGTATTTAATTCGTTAGTCAGAAAGTGAGGAACATTTGATGAAAATAAAACATGTTTTCAAAGTCATTGTTAGAACTAATGGTATTATTTAAGTACTCATATCGGTACTCGATACTGGCAAGTACCCACATGGAAGTACTTGGTCTGCAAAAAAGTGGTATCGGTGTATCCCTACTGCTTACCCATCTCGCTGACGGCGAAGGAACACTGGTAGCCAGTGTAGATCTGGGTGGCCCCACGGCCAGGGAAGTCAAAGAGCTTAACCAGCCGAGGAACCATCTCGTCTTTCTGCTCTGTGTGTCCTAGACGGCCATAACCACCGAAGCCCCAAGTGAACACACGCTTCTGAGAGTCCAGCACCAACTGGGAAAAAAAAAAAAAAAGAAAGAAAAAAAAAACCCAAGTACATTTTAACTTCATCCTCCAATTTGCCTTTTCACACAATTTAAAATTATGATTAACACATTAAGTTTGTTAGTTGTAGGATGAGGTTATGACTTTTTCATCTTTAGTCTTCTAAAGTGTAAAATGTAGAGAAAACCTTAGCAGGGTTCCATACCGTGTGATTACCCCCACAAGCTACATCTCGGACTACCACGTTGGGTACCGGCGTGACCTGACCATCCTTGGACTTCTCAATAAAGATGGCTACACGTCGAGGGATGAGCTCACAGTCGAACTCAATGCGCTGAGCGCGGGCGATGAACTTTCCATCAGAGTTGTGACCTGCATCAATAGGGCCGAGAGAGCGGTTTGTGGGGACCACCATGAAAGGAAGGTTTGGTTTGTGTGATCGAAACATTACACAATTTGACCATTAGTTTATTTTTTATATACATACATACATACATATATATATATATATATATATATATATATATATATATATATATTCAGATTTCCGCTAAATGTTTGGCTTGCACAGAGGGAAAAAAAGCTTTCTGAACCTTAATTATACCAGAGAATGGGGACAGAGACAGAGAATACTGGTCTCTGATTGGCTGGAGGGTGTGCCTTAAAACTGTATAATACACACGTAGTTTGGCTCAATTTAATCACTGTTCTAAATTCTTATGCTTGAAACCAAGTCTGTGTAAAATTGTTTCATGGTATACCGATACTAGCAAGGTATCACAATACCCTGCCACTATAAACGGTACTATACCTCATTTTATTAGTGCCGGCACTTTAAGAATGACAGTGTTTATAAGAGCCGTACTTCCTATGAGTTGCGTCAATGAACGACAGCGGGGCAGTGTGTGTGTGTGTGTGTGTGTGTGTGTGTGTGTGTGTGTGTGTGTGTGTGTGTGCGCAGTGCTCTGCTTCCACTCCCTGCAGGCATAGCGGGCATGCCAACTGTTGTTTTTTTCCCTCTCATGCACACGCTCCAGCCTTCATGGTGACAGAATGAGAGGCATGGCTGCAAGCATTAAGTGCTCTTGCTGACCGTCCGCAGCTTGTTGACAAAGCAGGCGCACAGAGCGAAATTACACAGCCTACAGTCAGGGCAAGCCCACAGACACCACAAAGCCCATCTGGAAAATATGGTTTGAACCCACGCAGACCAACGGAGCCAACACGTCCAACTTGGTCGATGCACCTTGCCGAAAGACATGGCAACCTTGTCAAGGAGTTCCAAGAGCGACAGATTAGCGAATGTGATAGATAACATGATTACATGCTCTCAAATATAAGTCACACAAGTGTAATTTATTTTGTGACAAGCGAACTTTTTTCACCAGAGTTTGACGAGGCAATTCAGAGCAATGATAAGTGTTTAATTTGGCTTTAGCTAATTTACCAATGTAGTAAACACCTGTATGCAAACACAACGTCCACACTAGTAATGTTAATTTTACCATAACTTGCAGCTGTTAAAAACCAGGCGTTCGGGGGGTGGGGGGTGGGTGCTGCTGAGTATGGATAGTGAGTAAACAAGTCCCAGACCAGACCAGATCCTACGATTTTTTACAGCAATTTTGTTGCAAACTTATTTTCTTCGTCTACAATTTTTCGGATAACAATAATAACACATTTTACTCGTAACATGCCGAAACAACCAAAGAAAACAGACACTCCTGATTGTGAAACTAAGAGTGAAGATGGTAGCATGGAGGCAGCTACCGTTAAGCCTCCCGAACCTACACTGGCTAATGTGATTAGCCTCACTGAAAAGTTTAAAGAGGCCCAAACTTTGATCAACAACTTGCATCGACCATGCTCTCAATCGGTGGTTGCCTGGCAGACGTTGAAGTTCACTGCAAGAGGTGGACTCAAAAACTACATATTTGGAGAGCCTTTGCACCCAGCTAGCTAACAGCAATGCTAATCTGCATGAAAGGCTAGATTATCTGGAATCCTGCAGCCGCCGTCAAAACCTACAAGTGATAGGCACCCCAGAGGATACGGCGGGACCGCAGGTGACTGCATTTATGGGAGACTTCTTCAGCGAAACCCTGAGGATGCCAATCCAACCAACCTGCCTGCCTATCTGTGGTCGGGCCTATAGAAGCCTAGCACCCAATCCAACGGACCCCAAACGACCCCGGTCCCTCATCGTACGGGTGCATCACGACCAGGTCAGGTGAGAAATACTTCGACTGTCATGGGAGAAGGGCGAGCTGTATTTCTGCAAGCGCAGGGGGCACATTTTCCAGGACTGGCCGGCAGATGCTGCCTGTCGGAGGGCCGCTTTCAAGAATGTCAAGGCAAGCAAACAAAAATTGGGTAATTGGCCGGGTACAATTGAGCAGAAAAGGGGGGGGGGGACTACAGAAGGCACATTCTGTTTACTAGAATATGTATATATTCACAAATTCTGGAAAGATTCTGGAAAGATGTTCTTAAAGATATCAATGACATAATTGGTCAAACAGTAAACATTCCTCCATTATGCATTCTTGGTATAATCCCCTAAATATTCCTCCAGATTCATTAAAACTCCTGAAAATCTTCCTCTTCTATGCTAGGAGGTGTATGTTATTAAGGTGGGTGTTAGAGGAACCCCCTAACATCGCACTTTGGATAAGTCCTATGTTAGAGTTCATGCTTGTCGAAGCTCTCAGCTTTTTATTTAAGAGGAACCTTTTCAGTTTTAAAAAGTTTGGAGTTCTTTTATGATATGGACTGTGATGGACTGGCGGCCTGTCCAGGGTGTCTCCCCACCTGCTGCCCAATGACTGCTGGGATAAACTCCAGCATTCCCGCGATCCGGTTTGTATAATGGATGGAGTCCTTTTACAACTTAGTTAGGACCTGATTGTTTGCGGACGATAACAGCAGGGCTCTGTGGTCTGGCATGGGGGGAGTAGATGTTTTATTTTCAATGCATTGTGTTTATACATTCCTGTTTTGTATTGTCATTAGCTTTTTCACCTGTCATGAACTGTAAACCTGTCGGTTTAAAAAAAAAAATCATGACAACACTACACTATGTAACCATAGCAACACACTGAATCAGTAGTAAGGGTTGTGAAAATTCACAGTTAGCTTAGCGGCTAACTTTTGCTTCATAACCTTTTAATTCAGAGTCCAAAACGTTCAACAACAAAAAAAGTGAATGCTTTTGTTTTAATCCTTTAGTAAGCGACCACGGGATAATCCACTGCACATTGTGCGTCAAAATCCTTTAACACACCTTGTCGTGGATTATTTCTTACTTAACCCATCCCAGCTCAAACCCATCTGATTTACTCCTATGTTTGCAAAAGCAAAGTAGATAAATCAATAAAATCTTCAACCTCCAACTTCATCTGCAGTAACAAAATGGCAGTCAACATATATACTGGTGCTTTCCAATACCACTGCAGGATATACTAGCAAATGTGTTACTCGCAAATGTGTTACGTTCAGAACAAGTGACTAAATGATCTCAACCAAGATGGAATTAAAATGAGAAAAATAGGCTGTGGATGTGAGCCTACCTAGCTGTCCGTACTCTGGGCAGCCGAATGAGTAAAGGTTTCCTTTGCAGTCGACCACCATGCTGAACTCTGCACCACAGGCTACTTTAACCAGCGGCTGGCCATTGTACGCGATCTGAACAGGCGGGAAGGTTTGGAGACAAAATTCACACAAAAGCTCATTAAAGTGTCATTATCAGTGTTCAGTTCTTATTGAGGTTAAAATACTTTCAGTTGTCTCCACTGCACAAACACAATTTAAAAAATAAATAAACGGACCTGCTCTGCTACAGAAACGTTCTGATGTTATCACGTTCTTCGACTGATTTAATATATTAGTATTTCTAATAATTAGTATTTCTGGCCTTAAGTAAGATAAGTCAGCTGGAAAGTCCCCATAGTGGTTTAACTCAAGTGATTTTTTTTGGTGGTAAAAAAGATGAAATGCCCATTTTATAATCTTTATAATGTGGACATTATGTTCTGTCAATAATATGATTAATGTTATATAACAAGGGAACCTGATTCAAGGTGAAGGTGTTACCAAGAACATGCAGCAGAGATGCATCAATTACTTTTTTCTTCTTTTTTTTTTGCTATGATTCACTGCTAACTTAAATACCAAGATAAGACTTTTCAACCAAGTTGACCTTTCTGACTTTATTTCTAGATGGGGTGGTTAGTGGCTTACCAAAGCTGGAGTAAGGATCGCATCAGTCTGGTTTCCCTGGCCCAGCTGTCCTAGTTTGTTCTCTCCAAATGAGAAGACTGTTCCCGCCTCTGAAGAAAGAACGCAATATCAACCCATCTTCATTCACCCAGAACACAAGGACAAACCAGCCTTGTCCAGCCACCCAGTGGTGTTATATTAGAAAAAACACTTTCACCATTTAGTTTCAAACGAAAGGAAGTCACTTTGCCATTATACAGGTTACAACGAAATTTGTCTTCGGCAATTAACCCATCCTATTGTATAGGAGCAGCGGGCAGCTGCAGCGCCCAGGGACCAACTCCAGTTCTTCTTTCCATTGCCTTGCTCGGGGGCACAGGCAGGAGTATTAACCCTAACATGCATGTCTTTTTGATCGTGAGAGGAAACCGGAGCACCCGCAGGAAACCCATGCAGACACGGGGAGAACATGCAAACTCCACACAGAAAGGACCGGGGACGGCCTGGGGTTTGAACCCAGGACCTTCTTGCCGTGAGGCAACAGTGCTAACTACTGGGCCACCGTGCCGCCCATTTGCGGAAAATAAACTGCTTTGTTATGTAAAGGGTTTACTAACTTTAACGAAACTCATCCCCCTAATAGAATAATGGCTCTTTTTGTGTTACCACAAACATGCTCAAGCACTTAAAGACAAAAACAAGATGGAGCCCTTGTGGTCTGGTTAAAGGCCATATAGGCCGTATATAATATTCATACAGGTCGTATATAATATTACCTGTGAGAGCCAGGGTGTGGTTGCGTCCACAGGCTGCAGCGACAATCACATTATCCGCCAGGGTTTCAATTAACTTCGGCGCCTCAAGACGCTTAGTGTCTCCATGACCCAGCTGACCTTTCTCATTACGACCTGCAGGCAACACAGACAACAGCTCAACATCCATCCATCCATTATTCAAACCGCTTATCCTGCTCAGGGTCACGGGGATGCTGCAGCCTATCCCAGCAGTCATTGGGCTCAACAATCTTACCAAACCAAGGATTCAAACCGATGGTGAGGCGCACACACAGCTAACAGCAAGTTATAACAAGAAAACTTCATAACTGTTAACTGAAATGAAGCTACATAGAAATAATAATTACCTATTTCACCTAATTTTGATGCTGATCACATAGCTGCAATTATACGGCGTAACGTACTTTGTGGAGCAAGTTGCTTTTACATAGTGGTAGGTTATCCCAGCGACATGCCAATGCCATTTTGTGTTAAACATGTACTCAATTTATGTTTAATTTTGTTTAAATATTTTCTAATACTGAATTGTGAGGAAACATTTCTACATACTTGGGCATTTCACATACTCAGTAAAAAGTTTGATACCCCATTTAGTTTGTAATGTGATTAAGTGTATTTCCCCTTTCACCATCTTTCAAAGCAGAGTGCTGGTCCTCAGTTCTTAGCACTAGGGCTTCTGTAAGTGGCAAATACAGGTAACATAGCTTGGTATGATGGTGGTACCTGTTAGCAGTAAACCAACATTAATCACATCGATCAGACTACTGTTAAAGTTTTTTTGTACGCCCGTATGATTGATTAACTGTGAATTGCTAGACTAACTTCAATTGAAGGAGCACTTGAATGGTGTTATACTTGTCATCTGCAGGCATCTTACTTACCCCAGCTCCACAGTTTGCCTTCTGTGGTGATGAGAAGGCTGTGGGCAGCGCAGGGACCAGACACTACGCAGCTGATCTGGACGTCATTCAGACAGCCGTAGCGATGCGGAGTCCACAAGTTCTGGCCCAGGTTCCGGTATGCCGCTAGAGGACACACACAAACCAGATCACAATTTAGCAAAAAGATTTGATATGAGAATCAAATGTATTTGGAGTCAATAAACAAGATTTGATACTAGATCCAGACTCATAAATACCATCGAACGCCCACCCTGATAAGATGGTAAATTCAGATAATTCAAATGTAAAACGTGACTCTTAAAACAACACTTAAATAGTCTTTATGTGTGCTCAATAATTTAGGTAAGAAGATCACAGAAGGGTATCAGTTCATCTGGACACAACGTTTAGTGAAAGAAAAGTTTCATCACTCATCTAAGTGACCTCTTCAGTCTGACTCACTGCAGGTATCCCCACTCTTATAAACAATACAGTTGCATAACGACCGAAACCAGCGATTGGTTTCATATGCAAATACGGGTGAGCCCATTAATTACATGTGTACCATTCACAGAGGGTTGGGGAATGTTTGCAATCACAGCATTGTAAGATGGTGACAGATGTACTCTTAACCCCCCCCCCCCCCCCCATTGGTTAAAGGATTAGCGGTCCCTCTTCACATAGATGGCTTCTTTGACTCCCCGTTCAAACCAGCGTTCCTCCCTATCAAGGATGTGCACATCCTCATCCTTGAAAGAGAGGCCACTGGCCACAGTGCTGTGATTGCAACTATTCTCCAATCCTCTCTGAATAGTACACACTTGGCCAGGACCAAGGGCCAGCAGAAACAATCTGGTAGTTTCAACAGTTTACAGATGGAACTTTAACCATCCTGATTAACTCTGATGCACTTATGGCCACTGAAGGCTTATTAAATATGTATGAAATCTATAAGTAGACATCCCAACCAGGCCAGAAGACAGCAGGATAATTTCAGTTAAACAGTGACAATCCTGAAGATTTACGTAAGATACTCTTTTTGACTCTTTCTAATGCTGCTGCATTTACACCAAGAGCCAATCCATGAACATCAGATCCTGCAGACTTTAACAGTATTTGATGTGAATGGTTGGTATCTGGTAGGACTTTGCCAGGAAAAATGATCTATCTATCTTCATCATAGCAGCCAAAGAAGAAGTGAAGGTGTTGTGTCTAACAAGCAGATATGACAGCACAAGCTGGTAGAAGAGCTTTACCAACAGATAGTACAACATCAGTAAGTTAAACTCAGGTTCAATCAGGTTTTATTGTGTGTTTCTGCACAACAGCCCTGCTGACTTTCATTCATTCTGAATGGAGCTCAGACAACACTCACCTCACCACCACCTACACTGGACACACACTGGTACACTAAAACCAGGAGATTCAGGACTGTACATTTTTAGGGCAGATTTACTCTGAAATCTGTTGCATATGATGCCGTGATTTTTTTTTTAGGGGTTGTCATATCGACAGGGGCTCTTAAACTTGGTTAATACATAATGCAATAGCATGTCAAACAGTCATTTGAATGCAGTTCCACATGTATTTAAAGACAGCCTCGCAGCAGTCACCCCTTTATAGAGATGGTCTATGTTTATGCAAAACAGTCCCGTGCAGCTGCTATCCCCCAACCCCCAAACCACCCATCCATTCTAAACAACACTGGCTTATCACTGTGCCAGTATGGAGAGGCGAGCCATACAGGCCAAGGCTATCCTAACCGTACCCAACTGAAAATACTGTACCACCCATAGAAATTGAAAGGTCAATTGAGTAGTTCAAAAGAAAATGGCGATTGTTGTTAGTTGTTGACTTACCACAAGCTGGTTTATACGTAAGTTACCCCGCTACAATGGTCACAGTTCTTTGCAACGGCAGCGGTTCAAATAAAAATGGCCGCTGCTCTGACCATCCTGCTATGTTGATTTAAATTGGAATGTACATTCTACTATCATTCAATTTCTATGGTACCACCATATAAAAGCGACTTATGTTTTTTTTTCCCCTCACAAGAATGCATTTTTTGCTGAGTGCGTCTTATATTCCAGTACGACTTGTAGTCCGGGAAATACAGTACATTAGAATACAGTGCGTCTCAGTACACCAACTTGTTTCTAAAGTGCATTTTTAAAATGAAAACCATCACTGAAGACGTTCATAAGAATGTGATCACTGTGAATGGAAAAGCTTAATTTCCACTGTGAACTAAACCTAAGAGCTTCCCAAAGCCAGTGCCTTCTATAATATCCATTAATATGATGATCAAATGCTGTACAACAGATGTGACAAAAAGAAGAGGCTGGTTAATGTAAAAAGGTATTTTCCAGTTTGTATTAGTAGCCCTTTTTGCAACTATTTTTCATGTTCATTTTTCAATTCACGGTACAGTAATGTAGTAGGAGTTCAATCGTTCTGTTTTTACCTCAAGACCCCCCCCCCCCAATTGTAGTGGGTGGGTTGAGACTACAATTAGATCACTTAAGACTTTTTTAAATCACTACACAGCTTAATGAATTCTAAACTGTTCAAAATTTGAAGACAGACTTAAGATGGTCAGCTGAAGGATAACTGGAAATAAAATATTTTAGCTATGTTTTTGGGTTTGTATTTGTCTTCTGCTGAATAATAGTAATATTAAAGCCAGAGTGTGGGTCTTTTGCATATACATGAATATCTGTGACATTCAAGCCCTTGCCAAAGGAGTTCAACACAATGATGATTCAGCCTACCACTGCCAGGTAAATCTCTGTATTTTGCAGATTACCGAAGTTTTACATCTGCGTCTGTGGCGACATTCCTGCGCAGCATTCCTGTGCTGGCATATCGTAAGTGATGCGTAGTGACTTGTTTTACGTCAACCATCAATGATTACTTTGCCTTCAGGGCTTTCTGCCAGAAAGCTTCCAGGCTTGGAAGCCATGGTGGAAAAACCCAAGAAGCATCCAAGAAAAGTTTCTGATGATCCAGAGGAAAAAAAAGAAAAAAGAAACTCGGCATTCAGAGGAAGGATTAAAGTCAAAAAACGAAAGCGATCGACAGCGAGGACAAACACGGATAAACCATTGGTGTAGCTTTTCCTCGCTTGAGAGCACTGAAAGAAGTAATTAATCTCATTGCCAGGAGGGGGAGACAAAATGTGTGGACAGAAGATTAAAAAAACAAACAAACAAGGAGGCCTCTTTGATATTCAACCCTTCATGTAGATCATTTCACTCCAGACATCCTCATATACAAATCAGCTCTCATCTACAAAACACAGTTCAATAACAGGAGCCAACAAACAATTTTTCATATCAAACCACAATTTTCTCTGAATTAAAATGGTTGTCTAAACAAACTTTGACTCAAGTTCTGTATTGTAAGAGTTCGGACAAATGAGGAATTTGCCTGGGTGGGATGGTCAACATGAAAACTATAAAACAAACTAAATGATATTCTAACATAAAAAAAATAAAAACTATGATTCTAAACTATCCAAATGGAAACAAGACTATCTAGGTGCCAAGCAAATAAAGGAATTTGAGTATCTTCAAAAAGAGTAAAAAAGCAAGAACAGCTCCACAATTTGAAAAAAATCAGATAACATTCACACACTGTATTGTGTTTTCATGTAGACCAACACGCTGATTATAAACCAATAGTCATTACTCTACCTTTATAAACAGAAACGTGTCTGTTTTTCATGCGATCATCTTTTTCAGTCAGGTCAAAATCAAAGTAAGCATAACACCATTATGCACCAAGATGTTTCTGCTGAAATCTCTTCACCTATCAGCCCATGTTTATCCTTTAGTTTGCTTACTTCCGGCTTTTTGAAACTGCACTTGTGCAGTGAACTGGAGTGTTGGTTGAATAATACAAACACGATACAGCCGTTAGAAATTTAGCAGGTTAACAGATAACTCTCTAACAGGTCAGAAAATGTTTAAGAATCTCCATGGTATGGTGTTTTGAAATAAAGTGTAAAGAACGAAAAATCAGACAGATGGAGAAACACAACACGCTAGCCTAAGGACAACCGCTTCCAGATCGGCAGTATGAAACACAGCTAATAAGAATCTGTGTATACAGATCTGGGTATTTGAGAAATCACATTATTTCATACCCTGTAGATTCAAATTGAAATTTGCCTTTAACTGGTTACTCCCAGTAACTAACTTTCAATGTATGTATACTCACAAGAGTATTTTGCAATGATGAGAAATATAATGCACTGATAAGAAAACATAAAAACAAAAGTACACAGGAAGAATATGGAGGAATAATGACCTGAAGTCCAGGTATAATCACAAATAGTACAGAGAAGACCCAAGATGAAATGCCTCCAAAATATTGAGTCCTACCTTGCTGTTTGGGCACCTCCTTTCTTCCAATTAAATCCCAGTTAGTTGCTCCAAAAATTAGCAGTTGACCTTTGACCTTGGGGCATTCAAGTTTCTGGGGGGGGTGACAGCAGAAGGTCAGTGAATGATCTAGAAAAGGGGTTGTAGCTGAAGCTTGACAAGTGGAATTGTACAGAACTGAATACAAACGTTCTCAACAAGCATTGAGAGTATCTGAGCACAACTGCATATATTTCTCAGACACAAGTAACTGCAATTTGCCGTCAATAATAAATACAACTTAACCCCCAAACTTGTGGAGTATAGCAATGCCATTTTTGTATTTTTCATATTCAATACTGCATACTGTCACTCACACTGTAATAATTTAAGGAGGACCCATATAGCCTCTACAATACTGCTATGAATAAAATTTCATTATTATTTAAATTATGGGTACTATACATCTGTCGGCTTACTGTTACGTGCAATATACAATAACTGTGCATTAACTGTATCCTGTGCAATAACTTAACATGCGAACATGGTGCTGATCTTTTTTCTCAATGTAACATCTGCGATGTTTTTTATACCAATGCTCTTGATCCACCCTGCTTCTATATATAAAAATATACATCCCTTTATTATACAGGCACCAAATACTTCAGTTTATTCTTTCTTTATATTTTGTACAGTGCCTTTAGTTTTTGCTTTATATTCTTGCTATTGTGAGTATTTTCGTTATTGTGTGCTTTTGGATTATGTGAGTCTCTATCTCAGTCTCTCTCTCTCTACAGCCTGGTGATCAGGTATGAATGAGCAGCAGCGTGCATAACACAAGTTTCAGCACTAACACGTTTCTTTTTTTTTTAGAGTTGACTATTTAGTGTAACACAATGTATAAAGGCCTGAAAGTGTCAAAACAATCACATATCTTTCCCATCCCCACAAACCATAGCTTCCCTGCAGGCAGAACACACAGCTATAATACATAACTCTGCCAACACAGGCTACTCTTCCACCATATTGTGCCCATAGTTGGGTGGAAGTGATCAAGTTTGAATGATTATAAAGGACAGAATGTGCTTGAGCTATGGTGCATTATGATCTCATGATGGGGCCTCAACTTCTAACATGGTTTATCCAATAACATTAAAAATTCCCTCAAAAGAAAATGTTGGTACACACTGCAGTCAAATTTCACACCATTTCAATTTCACTTTCTATATTGTGTAATGGAGCTGAGCCATAAGATAGAGCCACATTTGATGAGCATGTGACCAAAAGAATAATCATAATTATGTTTGCAGAATATGAGTAGGATCTAGATTTTGGACCACTGGTTCTCTAAAAAAAAGTTATATACGCATCAACGCTGCACACACTTCCCCCTCAGATCTGTCCAATTAACATACTGCATGCATCAACTTGTGTTAATGTATTTAAACGCTGTTTTTTGTCAGCAAGTTAATCTGCACAACACATTCACATTTTAGTACAAAAAATCCTACACTATAG
Source organism: Lampris incognitus (assembly GCF_029633865.1). Classification (NCBI taxonomy): domain Eukaryota; kingdom Metazoa; phylum Chordata; class Actinopteri; order Lampriformes; family Lampridae; genus Lampris; species Lampris incognitus. Next base: position 10,054,703 of record NC_079212.1, on the reverse strand, counting down.
AAGAAAAATTTCACCCATAATATATTGTTACCATTCCAGATTTATCATTGTCAGAGATGTTTATATAGTTTTGAATAAAAAAACATTAATGATTGTCAAAACTTAAGTGTTTTGTAAAATATCTGCACCTCGCAAACTTTCTTTACCAATATAAACAAATACGGATCTGATGAACTGAGAATGTGCATTCCTACCCAAAATCAGCTAAAAATACCACAACCAGTCAGGGTAATTAAAAGGATGAGTGGTGACTAATGAAGCAAGAATAGAACAGTCACCTGGTGACCGTCTTACTTGAATGTCAACAACTTTAACGTTTATCTCAATTTTCTGTAGTGATCCAGGAAACTTGACAATGCAAGGTCAAACTACGACTCAGCATAGTCATTTCCCTGTTTGGGCCAAGTCTAACCACTACGTCATGTTTCTCCGAAATGAAGTGAAGGTATACTGTTATGCTTAATCACATAAAGCATAAACTTTAAACAAGGTCTGATGGCAAACAGAAATATGGAAAAACAAAACATTTACAATGAGTCATTTGAAACTGAATAGTGGTAGCAAGCTTCAACTTTTCCTTCAAAAAAAGGAGGAAACTATAAATGAATGAATATATGAGTGGAACAAAATAAGCTTGCTGTTACAGCAGTGGCATTTATCTAAGCTTGGACCAAAAAAGATCCAGAGATGCAGGGTAATGCAAGCTGTAAAGGGGGTTGTTATGACTTGAAAAGGGCTCACTATTTTCTCCTTGATTTCATCTGCGACAGTGACAGGCTGGAGGCCAGACTTTGTAGCAGGCTTTCCAGGTTTCTTGTTGTTTTCCTGCTCATAATCAAAGTCGTCATCACTGCTGAAATCTCTCTCTTTTCTTTTGCCACTTGTCCTCTTCTTCTTCATTCCACCATTCCCTGAAACTTCAGTCACCTTCTTGCGGGGCATCTTTTACTCAGAAGCTGTTAGGTGGAGGAAAGCAGTGTGTTATGTTGGTCAAAGTACTGGACAAATCCAAAGACCCGAAAACGCATGTTATACCAATGTTGTGCAATTTCTGTTAAACCACAACATTGCACAAACTTTTAAAAATGCAGAACCTAAATCAACACTACAATTACAACCTTTTGCTGCATTACCTAAAACACCATTCTGATAAATCAGGAATAGAACAAAATAAAAGAGGATCCCTGTTTACTATCAAGACAGATGCCAGACCATTTCCAATGAAGATTTGAACATTTTTAAGTTATATAGCCTTTTGTAACAGCTATCAGCAGTTCACAGAAGTACACCTGGACACTAGAGATAGAATGAGTATGACACACACAAAAAAAAAAGACAGCAAGAAAACGTCATTATGTAATGGTGGTAGCTTCATTTCTGGATATGCATTTGTTTGCTTGCTAGCAGGGCTCCGGTCTCTTTGTTCCGACTGGCTCAGTGAACATCATTACTAGCACCATGACTAGCCGACATGCTAATGCCAATATATAAGATGACGGTCACCACAATCATGAGAAAGGCGACAAGTTAGGATGCTTCATAGAAAGATCATTGTATATCTTAAGTTTGACGAGGCGTGCTTGTGTTATATTAAGAGTAAATCTTAAGCGGCTAGCTTCCCGGCTAGCGTCAAGCTATCTGACACTGAACAAAGACGCGACCACTGGGTCGAATCGTTCCATATCAAACTTTTTAAAAATCTTTTCTTAACCAGGAAAATTCAACACGGATTAGAGTTGATTTACATCATGTCACTTCAAAGGGCACTTCATCAAATTTCATAAAGCTAACAGTTTCTTTACCAATAAGTCTTCTGTTCGGCGGCTCGTCCGTCTTCCTCGTCTTTTTTGATTGATTTGGAACAAAAGAATCTGCCGTTCGCCTACATCAAACCACGTGGTTCACCTAATTATTATTCATGAGGAAGTGCCCATGTGGTACGTCTTCTTCTTCATCTGTTTTTTTTTTGTATAGCGGTTAGCAAAATAACCTTCTGGTGCAGTACCGACAACTACTGAATAGGAGAATAAAAAAAATACAAAGAAAACTAAAAAAAAAGCCCTCAGGGCATTCTGCCAAATTCATTGAACTTGCCTAAATTTAACCTAACCTTACTTAATCTTAACCTGCCTAACCCTAAACACTTAGCTAAACCTAACGTTAACCGGTAGCTAACGTTAACCTAACTGATAGCTAACCGTCAACCTAACCGTCTTCTGTTAGACCGGAAGCTCTCTGGCAGAAAGCCTTGAAGGCCTTGTGCTCAAACATGAGGACATAAAGCACACATCCTCTGATGATTTTTCCATACATTTATTTTGGATTCAAGTGTACTCCTGCGCCTCAGCTCATTTAACCTACGAGTCAATGTACACGCCTTAAATGAGTCTAACTTCTCCACATTTTGAACGCTACATTAATCCACGTTCTGCTGTTTCGGCCGAACCACGTGGTTTACCCAAGTGACGTCACCTTGACGTCATTTTGTAGTTTCATGCGGTAGTCGCAAGACGGTCGTCGCGAACCCGTACTCATTTTCTGTTAGCGTCATTCATCTATGGCTAACCCTGTCACCTGAAATACATATTGTGTTTGACACAGGGAAACGTAACTAACCGATTGTTTTTTGTGTTTTGGCGGCAGCCATTATGAAACCGGGTTGTACTCGCAAGGAACCTGTAATATTTGCTAGTAATATTTGATTTGCTAATGTCCCTTACGGCTTTCCGTAGCGCCACAACAAAGTCACGTGATGTACGTAACAACGTCAGTCGGAATCCGGTCGGTGAATAAACACCCAGCACGAGAGAAGTCGTCCTTGCTTTATTAATGTTATAAGTTAACATAGCCAGGGGGCACAGATCATTACATGGTGTCAGAGTAGCGGAGTTTAAATACCCAATATGGATTCGTACGGCGTTCCAGCTCCACGGATGGACTGGGAATCGGCGAACTTACCTGAAGCATGGAGACGATTTCGACAAACAACGGAGCTAATGTTCACGGGCCCCCTGCGCGGGAAGAATGAAGAGGAGAAATGCAGCTACCTCCTGCTCTGGATAGGGGAAAAAGGGCGCGATGTGCACAACACTTGGACACTCAGCGGAGAACAAGCCAAGAAGCTAGAAACGTACTACGATAAGTACACTGAGTACATCACCCCCAAAGCAAACCCGATTTATGCCAGATATAAATTTCATGAAAAGATGCAGGGAGAGAGTGAATCCTTCGAACGATTTGTAACTGAGCTAAAGCTCCTAGTCAAAGACTGTGGCTACCCAAATGCCGACGAGATGGTCAGGGACCGCATCGTGTTTGCCACCAACTCACCCAGAGTGAGAGAAAAGCTACTTAGCCAGGGAGCTGAGCTAACGCTAGAAAAGGCCATAGATGTAGCCCGCTCACACGAGCTAGCAAAGCAACAGCTAAAGTCTATGGGCCAGGGCAGCACACATGAAACGGTGCACGCAATAGGCAGAAAGACTTACAAACCGAACGCACCCAAAGCAGCTAACGCTAACTTCAGACAAAGGGAGGGTAACGTTAGCACCGCCGCTAGGGCGTGTAGCTATTGTGGAGGGCTACACGGCGCTAAAGCCACTTGCCCAGCTAAAGGTAAACAATGCATTAAATGCAAGAAGCTCAATCATTTTGCTAAAGTATGCAAGTCTAGCTCCCAGGGACAGACAAAGTACTACCGCGGCACAGTACATGCCGTCGGAGAGAACCCAGAAGAGTACACCACTGACAGAGAGCAGGAAGAACTGTACTTCGACAACATTACAGTGGAGAGCACCGCTGTGGGAGAACAGACAGAGCTGTACATAGACTGCATCTCAATAGAGAACAACGGAAAAAGCAACGAGCAGGCTTACGTAGAGGTTGGAATTGGCACACCTCCACAGAAGGTAAAGTTTAAACTAGACACTGGGGCACAGGCCAATACTATTCCCACCAACCTGTTCCAGGCGCTGTTCAAAAATGTGACACTGAAACCAGCAATACACAGACTCACTGAATATGGAGGAGGCGCGCTGAGCGTGAAAGGCACATGCAAACTCAAATGTAAGTACAGAGACAATGCAATTATGCTGGACTTTTACGTCATTGACACAAACGCCCCACCAGTCATGGCAATGAAAACATGCCGTGACCTAAACTTGGTAAAAATAGTGATGGCTGTGAGCGAGGAAAACAATGTCACATCACAGAGCATAATGGATGAGTATGCAGATGTTTTCCAAGGAATAGGAGAGTTCCCAGGCGAGTGCACCTTCCGCGTCACACCAGATGCAACGCCGGTCGTCTGCCCGCCACGCAGAATCCCCATCGCCCTACGCAGCAAACTGAGGGACGAGCTTGACAGCATGGAGAAAGGCGGCATAATCTGTAAGGTAACAGAACCCACAGAATGGGTGAACGCACTCGTCATTGTTGAGAAGCCAAAGACAGGCAAACTTAGAGTGTGTTTAGACCCCAGAGCTCTTAACAAAGTGATACAACGACCTCACTACCCCCTCCCCACGCTGGAGGACGCCACCACAAAGCTTGCTGGAGCTGAGTACTTTAGCGTGTTAGACGCGCGGTCAGGCTATTGGGCCATCAAACTGAGCACTGAATCCTCAATGTTGACGACATTTAACACAGTGTTTGGCAGGTATCGTTTCCTCAGACTGCCATTCGGAATCGTGTCCGCTCAAGACGAGTTCCAGAGACGCGTGGATGAAACATATGAAGGATTGGACGGTGTGACGGCCATAGTGGACGATATACTAGTGTTCGGCAAGACTAAAGAGGAACATGACCAGCGTCTCAGAGCGATGCTGAAGCGCACAAGGGAGCGAGGGGTGAGGCTCAACCCCGACAAGTGTCACATATGCGTGTCCGAGGTAAGCTACTTCGGCCACACGCTCTCACACGAAGGCATCAAACCAGACCCACACAAGGTGAAGGCGGTCAAGGACATGCAACCCCCACAGAACAAAGCAGAGCTGGAGACAGTCCTCGGCATGATCAACTACCTCGCCAGATTTGCTCCACACCTCTCACAGATAAACTCACCCCTCAGACAGCTTCTGAAACAGGACAGTGAGTTTGTGTGGGATGCAGTCCACGACAAGGCGTTCCAAGAGATGAAGAATCTCATTACACAGCACCCAGGTCCAGTACTCTCATATTTCGACCCGCAGAAAGAGCTGCGACTCCAAGTGGATGCATCCAAAAGTGGCCTTGGGGCTGTCATGCTCCAAGATGGCAAACCAATTGCCTATGCGTCCAAGTCACTCAACAGCACTGAAGAAAACTACGCACAGATAGAGAAGGAGCTCTACGCTGTGGTCTTCGGCTGCAAGAGGTTCCACGAGTACATGTATGGACGAAAAGTGATTGTGGAGTCAGACCACAAGCCTCTGGAGGCAATACTAAAAAAGCCACTGGCAGCAGCACCACCCCGGCTGCAACGGATGATCCTGGCGCTCCAAAAATACGACATCCAAATCATCCACCGCCCCGGTAAGGACATACCGGTGGCCGACACACTGTCACGCAAGTCAATAGAACACCACGACAGTGACCTACAGGAAGGGATGGAGGCCCAAGTGCACACAGTCCTCAGCAACATCCCTGTGAGCGACACAAGACTCACAGAAATCAAGCAGGAAACAGCGCAAGATCCACAGCTCACCGCACTCAGACGAGCCACACTCACTGGCTGGCCAGACACAAAGAAAAAGTGCCCGCCCAGCATCCAGGAATACTGGAACCACAGAGCAGAAATCTCAGAAATGGACGGTATCCTGTTCAAAGGTGAGAGAATCATTGTCCCCCAAAAGCTTCGCAAGGACATGATACAGCGCATCCATGCCAGCCACCTTGGCGTGGAAAAAAGCAAATGCCGAGCAAGAGACTTACTGTTCTGGCCTGGCATGGGGAAACAGATCGAGGATGCGGTAGCAGACTGCAGCATATGCCAAGAACGGCGCAGCGCAAATGCAAAGGAACCAATGATGTCACACGCCATACCCGAGCGGCCGTGGCAAGTGATAGGCACAGACCTATTCACATGGAACTCACAGGACTTCATAGTCACTGTGGACTACTACTCCAGATTCTTCGAGCTAGAAAGACTTTACAGCTGCACCTCATCTGCCGTCATCATGAAGCTGAAAGCAGCAATGGCTCGACACGGAATCCCCGAGACTATCATCAGCGACAACGGTCCGTGCTACAGCTCTGGTGAGTTCCGCAACTTCTCACAGACATGGGGTTTCTCACACACCACCACAAGCCCCCACTACCCACAGAGCAACGGCCTCTCCGAGAAGACTGTCCAGACGGCCAAACGCATCCTGGACAAAGCCAAAGCTGAAAACAAAGACCCCTACATGAGCTTACTGGAGTATCGCAACACACCGGTGGACAACCTGAAATCACCGGCACAGCTACTGATGAGTCGGAGGCTGCGGTCCATTCTCCCATCAACAGCAAAACACCTGCAGCCACAGATCGCCAGTCAGGAGGATGTTCACAAAAGGAGAGAGGTATGTCAACAGCGCCAGCAGGCATACTACAACCGAACAGCCAAACCTCTGCCCCACCTGCCCGCAGGCACACCAATCCGCTTCCGGCAGGAGGATGGATCCTGGAGACCTGCAACTGTGGAAAGACCAGCGAACACAGACAGGAGCTACCACATCCAAACCAAAGAAGGTCAGATCTACCAACGCAACCGTCAACACCTGCGACAAAGCAGAGTGAACACTCACACTACGCACACACACACTTCACAGCAGACTGTTACCAGCGCTAACAACAACACACAAGCCCATCAGCAAGAGCATGCTGAACCTCCAGACACGAACAATCAGCGACAACCAGACACACAGCCTGGTTACACCACGAGGTCAGGTCGCACGATCAAACCAAGACAAATCCTTGACTTATGAATGTTAAAAAAAAGAGAATTTTACACCAACCTGTACTATACCTGCTATGTTTTGAAAAGAAATATTTACAGCGTTCACTTACCTTGTGTACCTACCTGCTGTTTGCAGTTACCAGTAATGAAATGAAAAAAAAAAAAAAAGATGAAATGTTATTACGGTGTCACATTTAGACAGTGAAGGAAATGTTTTACACTACTTTGTTGCAGTCCAGTTATATAAGAGTTCCACTTTCATATTCTTTCTTATTAAGATTGTATTCGCTTATAAACATGCTCAACGTGGTCTGTATCTCTGCAGAGAAAGCAGCACTTTTCAGAAAAAGGGAGATGTAATATTTGCTAGTAATATTTGATTTGCTAATGTCCCTTACGGCTTTCCGTAGCGCCACAACAAAGTCACGTGATGTACGTAACAACGTCAGTCGGAATCCGGTCGGTGAATAAACACCCAGCACGAGAGAAGTCGTCCTTGCTTTATTAATGTTATAAGTTAACATAGCCAGGGGGCACAGATCATTACAGAACCTACGGCTAACGTTATGCAAATTGTCAGCAGTCAGACTGTTAATTGCCAAGGCAGTGGTCCATGCATTTAGCCATTTTTAGCTACATTGTTCCGTCCATCCATTATCAAAACCGCTTATCCTGCTGTCAGGGTCGCGGGGATGCCGGAGCCTTATCCCAGCAGTCATTGGGGCGGCAGGCGGGGAGACACCCTGGACAGGCCGCCAGGCCATCACAGGGTTTCGCTGCATTGTTTTTGTGAGTAGATTGCTGCTTAAAATTCATTACAGTGTTACCGTAAAACTATTTGACTTGTAGAACTAAATTGGTAGACGACTTAACCCTGTGTAAAACACAGATCTTATCTGGGGCGGGGGGGGGTAGTTTTTTCAAATGGGATAATTCAATGGGGATTTTGTTGCGCAAACCCTCCGCCATTTTTTTAAACCCTCCGCCATTTTTTTAAACCCTCCGCCATTTTTTTAAACCCTCCGCCATTTTGCAGCCAATTTTGTCCTACAGGATGACGACATAGCTGGGCCACACATAAGTTTTTGCAGAAAGAGATGTTTTCATTATTGCCTTGCATATACCTGCGTTTTTAAAGCAGGCCGTTTAAATTAATACAGCGCTGGACTTGCACTTTATTTCTTAATAAATTGCCCACGTTTCTTGGTACTGTGCATGGTGTTTTATAAATGATAGTGTAAACTACTAATAAGACACGTTAGCCCCTAGCTAGCCGAGTGGATAGTGATGTCCCCTTGTGGTGCAGTACACCCTGTATCGAATCCCGCACCGGGCAAGAAAATAGCCGGTTACAATAGCCTACAGATCATTAACACAAATTGTAATGCATTCTGTTAGGGCCAATATATTATTCAAACAATACCCCCCTAATCCTTGCTGTTGCTGATATTTGATGTCAAGTAATACCAAAACTGATTATATCTACTATCTTACCTACCTGGTAACCTAAACGCATTGTCTCACATATAGACATAGCGGCTTAGAATATGATCTCTGAAATAATCAAATACATTCTGCATGTTTGTAGTCTATCTACAGTTTCTTTCTCTCTCCTCCCAACTCAACCCCCATGTTTTAAGAATGAGGATCTGGGATTTGCTAATGGCAGTGATTGGTGGAGATCAGTGCCACGTGCTGCAGTATTGGCTGTTGGCTGTTAAGCAACTTTTTTTTCTTTTTTCTTTTGCCTTAAGAATAAGACTGTTCTCCGCCGTGCAGGAAAAAGAAATAAACTGCAAGAAAAAATAGCAAAGCAAGCAAGCAAGCATTAAACCAGAGAAATGTTTTAGGATAAGGAGGTTAAGAAGACTGGTAGGCTCAGATTTGACCATAAGGACCTTAAGGTAAGAGCTTGTTGTCCGTCTGTGTCACTCCTTATTCAGCATCTGAATGCAACCAAAACTTATGCAGCGAGAAAAAGAAACAACCCTGTGTGGGGATTTTATTTTCCTTCTGTATAGAAACTTTGGTAACACTTTAGTATGGGGAACATATTCTAAGTAACAGAAACTTAATTTACAGTAATTTAACACTATTAACACTTGTAGTTTTGTGTTTTGTTATGTAAGAACAGACCATATTCATTAAGTGTTAGTAAGGGAGAATAGCTCTTCTTGTGGTACTACCACCTTATAAAGGCCATACTAAGCAAAGCATATTGAGATGGTACTACTAATAAGCAATAATTCTGAGGTTATAGAGGGAAAACTCATAGTTAATGGCTTACTGGTTGTATAATAAGGCCATGCAGAATAAGGCATTAATGAGTACGTAATAATGACCAATTAAGAGCCAATATGTTGCTAATTTGCATGCTAATAAGCACCTTATTAATGGTGACTATGTTCCCCATACTAAAGTGTTACCGAAACTTTCATCAGAGTTCAAGATAAATAGTCAAAACCCATAAAATAGAATTGAACTGAATGTTTCAAATGCATTAGAGTTTTAATTATCATCTGGTTGATGAGCTCCACGTCGTACAGGGACAGGTTGTACGTGTCCAAGTGGTGATGAGTGACTCTGAATATGAAGAAAAGAAAACCTCTTTTCAAATGTATTGCAAGAGCGGCTTTGAACAACTACACATCTACTACTACTACTACTACTTTCGGCTGCTCCCAACCACATTTCAACAACTACTACACATATCGACCGAAATTTCTCAAATCGAGAGGTAGACTGCTTTTAACACTACTGTATTAGCCTATGCTCAAGAGAGCAGCCTCAGAATCAGAATTATTGGCCGTGTAGGTTTGCACTACATGGAATTTGACTGTGGTTTCGTGGCTCTCTCAGTGTACTTAAGATGGTATAGCAACACTACAACACAACAATCTTCAGATATACTAGACACAAGGATTGACTTATACAGGTGAAATAAGAGGTGATAAGATACAATGGTGCTGAGAATATATCAGAGATGCTGAAATAGATGTTAGCAGGTTACTTACATACATGCCTGAGGTAGATGGACATGACAGGGTGTACCAGTATTCGTACAATGTACGGCACAGTATATACAACATGGTTGGATTTATTGACAGTGTTAAGTGTTCATTTGATGACAGCCCACGGAAAGAAACTTTTTTATATCTGGTTGTTTTGGGGTACAGTGCTCCATAGTACCTACCAGAGGGGAGGAGTTGGAACAGATTGTGACCAGGGTGTGATGGGCCTGCAGTGATGTGTATTTGTTTTGTAGTATCCTGGTGTTTCTTCCAACATCCATTTTATTTATTTACTTTAAACTTATAGCAGTCACTTTTTAGTTATTAGTAGCTGAACTGGAAATGACCTACGAAGTTCAACAGGTAAATTAAAGTTCTCCTGGAACTGTGGAATTCATATTAGCTTGAAATTAAATGTAATTCAGAAATATTGCTTCACCTTCTGTAAACTCTGTTTTCTTGTCTGGTGGGATAGAAATACACAAACACACACGGTTTCAGGATGTATTGGTGTGTACACAGCTACATGGCCAGTAAACATGATTCTGATTCTGATGTGAGAGGCCAAATGACAGCTCAGAGACATGATGTTAAATATTGATCTGAGAACAGAAATTAGGAGAACCCCAAGCTCACAGTGCCAGAGCGATATGACAACAGTAAAACAAACAACAACAACAAAAACAAACAAAGAAAAGCACAGGAAGTTGAATCAGTTCATCTGGACACATCTATTGAGAGAAAAGCTTCATCACTCATCTAAGTGACCTCTTCGATCTCAACTGACTGCTGCAGGTACCCCCATCCTTATAAACAATACAGTGGCATAAGGACCGAAACCAACGCCCAGTTTCATATGCAAATTACCATGACCATTAACTAGAGTTACAATGGCCATGTGTACTATTCACAGAGGGAATATTTGGGAATGTTTGCAATCACTGCATTGCAAGATGCGTCTTCACATAGATGGCCTCTTCGACTCTCCGTTCAAACCAGCGTTCCTCCCTATCAAGGATGTGCACATCCTCATTCTTGAAAGAGTGGCCACTGGCCTGTAGATGGTGTAGACTGTGGAGTCCTGGTCTGACATGTTAGCTCTCCTGTGTTGTGCCATCCTCTTGGCCAGTGTCTGTTTGGTTTCCCCAATGTAGAAGTCATGGCAATCCTCCCAGCACTTAACAGCGTCACTATATTGCTCTGTTTGTGTTGGGGGACCCGATCCTTGGGGTGGACCAACTTCTGGCACAGCATGTTTTGGGGTTTCAAAGCAACTGAGATGCAGTGTTTGGAATATACCCACCTCAGCTTTTCTGACACTCCCGCCACATACAGAATCACCACTGGTTTACGCTTAGACAGCTGTTGTCCTTCCCCTCTCTTTGATGCTGGTGCACTGTTTGGGTGGTGGGGACGTTGTCAGCTTGGTGGTACAGCGTCCTGATGACTCCTAGTTTGTGCTCCAGTGGATGATGAGAGTCAAACTTTAAGTACTGATCAATATGTGTTGGTTTATGGTAAACATCAACAATCAAGTGTCCCCCATCGCCAATTGCAATTTCACAGTCTAAGAAGGCTCACCTGTCGTTTTTCCCATCCTCGCTGGTGGACTTGATGTGGTTGTCCACAGAGTTAATGTGGTCGATGAAATGTGGTACATCTTGAGATTTAATTTTAACCCAGGTGTCATCCACAAATCTGAACCAATGGCTAGGTGGTGTCCCTGGATAGGACATCAGAGCCCTCTTTTCCACTTCCTTCATATACAAGTTGGCCACTACAGGTGAGACTGGGGAACCCATAACACACCCATGCCTCTGCCTATAGTACTGCCCCCTGTATGTGAAGTATGTGGACTGAAGACACAGTTTCAGGAGCGGACACACTTGGTTACTGTTAAGGGTGGTCCTATAAGGGTAGGGTCATTTTCTGCACTCAGTTGAGACTGAGCAGGTCACTTAGATGAGTGATGAAACATTCCTATCAGTAAACGTTGTGTACAGACGAACTGATTGAACTCTGTGAGGTTTTTTTTACCTGAATTATTGAGCATAAAGACAATAAAAGAAAAGATAGATATTCCAAATCACTCAAGTGAAGACTTTGAGGACTGTTTTTTTTTTTTTTAAACGACTTGACCACACTGCTGCTTTGGCTCCATAGGTTTGCATGGTGTTGTGGGTCAGCAGCGGTTAGCATGCAGGCTAAGCTGTTTAAATGATGAAACACCTGTCACCAATTAATTCCCTTCTTAGTCTGTGGAGAGAGAGGCCGGGTATCCACAGGCCATATGCACCGCCGTCATCTTTGACCTAAATCCACAGTGAGACCAGCAGGACTTAACAGAACAGGACAGGAGGCGGCTGGTCAGTAGAGTCTGAATGCCTCCGTCACGAGCAAGGCAGCATCAAGAGCTAGCAAGAACTTACAATCTAGGAATGGGAACTGCATATTTAAATACGTGTTCTTGTTTCTACTTGTCTTACAAAAACAAAAATAATAGTATTTAAGTTTTTGTTGCTTTTTTGGCTGCTGGCAACACCTTTTAATAGATTATTATGACGTTTTACTGCACTGATCTATAGACACAAGATTTCCTCATTGATCGCTGACTAAAGTGAGTTGAAGTGTTGGTACATGTGTTGCAGTATAAGTCGCACATGAGTCCGGTTTAATTTTATCGCTACACCAGAAATGAATCTGTAATTTTTTCTTTCTTTTTTGGATCCCCCCCCCTTTTCTCCCAATTGTATCCGGCCAATCACCCCACTCTTCCGAGCAGTCCCGGTATCTGCTCCACCCCCTCTGCCGATCCAGGGAGGGCTGCAGACTACCACATACCTCCTACGATACATGTGGGGTCATCAGCCGCTTCTTTTCACCCGACAGTGAGGAGTTTCACCAGGGGGACGTAGCACGTGGGAAGCTCACGCCCAGATAGCAATATTGCTGTGGCCGGGACCCGTCCCACACTGACACTTTCATCTGGCCCACATACCACGTGGAATGATGGCACTTGGGTGGTCCACTCCTGTTTGCCAGATCTGGGCCAGAACCAAGCCACAGCAATGCCGCATGTGCCACATATTTGCCAAAGGTGGCCCATATTTGTTTTGTAATATTTGGGCCATATTCACCATTTACCACACGGGCCACTTCTGGGTCACATCCAGATTACATGTTGCCGAGAGCACCTTATCTTTGCCACAAAAGGCCCACATTTGATTTGGCATATTTGGGCTTTATTTGCTGTTATACATGTGGGCCACTTCAGGCTCACTTCCATTTTGTCAGGGCCAGAAGAAGGCCACTAGTGCTGCATCATTGCCTGAGGTGGCCCACATCTGGATGCTATCTGGGGGCTTCCCACCCGCAGACACGGCCAATTGCGTCTGTAGGGACGCCCGACCAAGCCGGCGGTAACACAGGCATTCGAACCGGCAATCCCCATGTTGGTAGACAATGGAATAGACTGCTACGCTACCCGGACGCCCCCATGAATCTGTAATTTTAAGTGTCTAATATTGCACACGTCTACATGCCTTTATAGCCTTTGTATGTCAGTAGAAACGCAGACAGAATTAAAACCAATGTTTAATTACTGTTTAAGAGACATGTTCATTCTAGGGACAGTAGATGCACAGACAGAGGTTTGTGTAGGAGTCTGTAAAGCCTCCTTACCTGCCAGGGGTCCAAAACATCATCACTGAACCCCCATCCTTACTTTTCTGTTAAATCAAGAACAAGCGAGGTGCGATTTAAAATACACGAGTTATGGATGGCTTTCTAATGATGTTAATCTTTTTGTCAGATATGGCAGTCAGGGAGTCACCAGATGGGTGAGTAAAGGGGTGTATCGAAACATGACATCTTACATTTTAACACTGGTATTAAAGGCCCAGTCTGTGATTTATCTGACCATGTCAAACAACTGAAGAGTTTGAGTCGTAGATGTAACGTAATCATGTTGTGTGTTTCTCATCAGACGGTAATATAACGTGTGGGTCTGTTTGACTCCAATCTTTACAACCATTAGAGATGTCAACACACCTTTTACAGCATCAAAAAACTTTAGAAACTCAGATTTAGTTGTTATTTACTGTTAGTCCTTGTATCAAGAGACCTGTCAACCAATCTGGGAGCGACAGCAGCTTCCTGTGCTGTGGTTTGTGGGCGGGCAACACTTGGAATTACATTTGGATTATGGACTGTAGCGCTAATGATTGCTTGAATGTTGTATACTTAGTGGTTTGGATTGTGTTGTGTTGTTTTGTGTTGTGTTATTTTGTGTTGTGTTGTTGTTTTGTGTTGTGTTGTGATATTGTGAAGTTTAATCCAAAGTCTGAAAAGACCTCCAGTGATGGATGCAGTTCAAGGCAAATGAAAGACGACATGGAAAGCTCTGATTTTCAGACTTTAATCATTTGATCTTCAACACATCATTGATCTGTAAGAGAAAGCACACAGACTCACAACTTCAGTAACCTGAACTAAAGGGATGTTCAGTGTGTGCTAATACTTGCAGTTTGGTTAAATTGTTTGTCTTTAATCACTTTTTTTCCAAACTGAGTTTGAACCCCCACCAAGACAGCATGGTCAAACCAGTGTAAGTCCACGTGGAAGGACGAGGGAAACGTCCTCCCATCGTGCGAAAGACAGTGAAATGGATTTTCTCTGATATTTCATACAGGCAGATTAAAACAGGAATCATGTTCACTCTTCTTCATAGCTTTGGATTTCAGGTCATGTGACTCCATGTGTCTTCTGTCTGTCTGTCTGCTGCTAACTTAGATGAGCTGACAAACTGTGTTTTACCCGGGAAGAGTCAAATCCTCACACTTCTGACGGATGTGGGCATATTTTGCTTGCAAATTTTCATTTATTATTTTTTAAATCAAATTCTAGTTATTTAGAGATAATACTAAAACTGGACCCATGGGTAAACACAGGAATTTGGAATTTGCTCCTGATTTGGTACAAAACAAATGAAGCACAGGTTTGAGAAATGTCCCTAGATAATGTGTGAGGATCTTACTTAAGTCAATTTGCTTGTCGTTGATCCAGATGTTGTTCGTCTGCTGGACTTGGACTGAACGTGGAAACGGAGAGTTTATGGAAAGCCGGTAGTATTTATGAAGGTAAGGACCACGAGACACACCACTGTCTCTCATTACATCCTCATCATGTCACACACAGTATCTTATGGTATATAATATACAGTATTTACGGCATCTTTCATATGTATATATATATATATATATGTGTGTGTTTGTGTGTGTGTTTGTGTGTGTGTGTGTGTGTGTTTGTGTGTATACACACACACACACACACACACATTGCAGGAGTGGGTACAGCAGAGAAGTGACCAGTGCAGTAAAGGAGAGTGTGCATTGTGAGAAAGTGAGAGTATATAATATGTAATATGTAATAATATGTATAATATGTAATGATAATAATATATATATGTATATGAGACTGTATATGGCATACAGTATGTACATATGTATGAGTACATCATATGAATCCTATGACTCATGAATGATGATTTATTTCGAACATGTAAATAAGCAGGATATAACATACAGCTAAGCCATTGCCAATAATCTGAAGTGATCAACAAGTCCACACATCAAACTCAGCGAACCAGTATGCATCAGATTATTTGTTACATGTTGGAAAAGGAGTAGGAGGAAGTATACACTTGACTTTCCTACTTCTTCTCACCTACTAATAAATTAATTCAGCTACTATACATTTCAAACTCAATTCCCACTGTACTGTATAGTTCACATACAATGCAAGTTGTGCTGCACAATACAAACTCAACTACTGTGAACAACAATAGGAGGAAAAAGAAGAAAAACATCAAAACACGAGAGAAAGACAAAAAAAGAAAAACAAATATGATAAACAGTATGAGTGTACAGATTTTCTGATCAACCTCAAAAGAAAACTGCATTTATGTTTAGGAGTAGGTATTTTATTTATTTCTGTCAAGAAAAGAAAAAAACGTCAAAGTAGGAAAACATGAATTTACTGTCATCCGTTTCTGTGTGAATTCTTGTTTGTGTTGTGTGTGTATGCATTTGTGTGTATACATGTGTGTATGTGTGTGTGTATATACACGTGTGTGTGTACATGTGTGTATGCATGTGTGTGTGTAGGACAGGCACCGCAGAGAGCCAGGGAGTGGCTGCATGTGGTTTCAGAGCTCACACGGAGGTTAAATCCAGGTCCAGGTAAACTCTCCTCAGCTGTCTACTGTCAGAAAGCTGTCCTCTGTTCTGTTACAACTGTCTGGTTTCTTCTCCAGCCCAACCATCTCCACAGTCAACCCCAACACAGAAAATAGAAAGATATTAATTAGTACAAAAAGCTAAGCAACATATATAATATACGCCAGTCAAAATCTGCTTCACCTGAAGTTGTTGTTGCCTTAGATGCGGAGAAGGCTTTTGATTGGGTGGAATGGGATTTCCTTTTCGACGCACTTTCAAGATTTGGATTTAGGCCCATCTTTATTTCTTGGGTTAAATTATTATGTAACAACCCCTTAGCATCGGTTTGAACTAACGAGGTATAGTCAAGATATTTATTTCCCTCTGTATAGGGGAACAAAATAGGGTTGTCCACTCTCTTCGTTGCTTTTTGATTTGGTGATCGAGCCACTTGTGGCTTTCTTATGACAGTGTGGCTCCTTTGAAGGGATAATCCGAGCTGTTAGGGTACACAAGGTGTCATTGTATGCTGATGACCCTGCACTGTGTCTTTCCTCTATCTTATCTAAGCTGGAACAATTTGGAAATCTCTCTGGATACAAGTTACACCTGCAAAAAAGTGAAGTTTTCCTGTTGAACCCTACAGCCGTTGGTATCCCTGCCTCTATGTTCCCCTTCAGGAGAGTGACCTCAAATTTCAAATCTTTGGGGATTACGGTTCCTCGCTCCTTTCAGCTTTTACACAAACTAATTCTCCCCTTCAATTGACAAATGCAAACAAGATATGGAGCGCTGGTGCACATTACTGTTATCAATGGCTGGGCGCATTAGCTTGCTTAAAATTAATATTGTCCCTAAGTTCCTGTATCTTTTTCAAAACATTCCTATATTCATTTTGAAAAAACAGTTTAGCTTTCTTTACAGGATGTTCTCTAACTTTATCTGGGATGGCAGACAGCCCTGGATACGTAAGGACTTCTTACAACATCCCAAAGTACTGGGAGGGATCGCTAAGCTCAATCTTCTTTACTACTATTGGGCTAGTAATATCCAGAAGGTTGTCATGCATGTTCAAAGCAGCTCGCTTGAGCACACACCTGAGTGGGTGATGATAGAATCACATGACCTCCCTATCGGTTCCTTAGTCACTTACCCACTACCAATGGTAACTGGCACACCACACAAAAATCCGGTTACAGCTCATACAATCAGGAATCAGGAACACTTTGTCATTTCACTTCATGCGCTTGCTTACATGAAATGAAACAAAATGCCGTTTCCCCAGCCCACAGCAGTACACCACAAAGATAAAAACACATCCAAAAAACACAAGAACACACATATCCAAACCAACACATATATCCAACTAAACTATAACTAAACATATTCTATCAGAATATGGACTCAAGTTAGGAAAACATCTGGTCTGCAGAGAGCCTCCTTAATGACACCCATTATGTCAAACCACCTCTTTACTCCTATAAGTTAGATATGGCTTTTCGAGCATGGCATGGGAATGGAATTCGATTTATAAAGGATTTAATGAAAATTTCTCTTGCTTTGTCTCCAAACTGTCCAATCTGAGCTGTTCCTCTAATATACTCATTCCTAATCCTGTCCTTCTTCATCAGTCCCAATGAAAATCTTAGCATCTTCAACTTTGCCACCTTCAGCTCCGGCTCCTGTCTTTTCGTCAGTGCCACTGTCTCCAAACCATACAACACAGCTGGTCTCACAACTATCTTGAAGGAGCTATAATAAACTAGCCACTATAAAGCCTCAGCCACTGGCTAGCCTTAAAAACCTCTGGGAGCAGGATCTTGATACTCCTCTCCCTAATGATCTGTGGAATGCAGTTTTGGATCAGGCACATTCTTCCTCTTCATGCAGTAGATTTGGGCTTGTTCAGTTTAAGATTGTTCACCGTGTCCACCTTACCAAAGCTAAATGGACCAAAATTTACCCCCACATCGACCCTACTTTTGACAGATGTAAACATGCACCAACTACCTTTTTGCATATGTTCTGGACATGCCTTGATCTACATACATTTTGGTCAGCAATATTTGAATCCTTAAGCGAAATTTTCCGTGCAGCTATTGATCTGCATCCTTTAATTGCCATACTTGGTGTGGGACCGGAAGACTGTGACTACCCATCTAAACATGTATAAATTGGTGGTCTTTACTACATTACTAGCTCAGCGGCTAATACTCTTAAATTGGAAGAGCTCAAGACCCTCATCCCAAGTCAGATTGATCAGGGATATTATGTTTTATCTTAAGTTGGAAAACATAAAATTTACCTTAAGGGGTAAACAGCAACAAGTTCAAGAAAGTCTGGAAGCCTTTTCTGACTTACTTTGACACTTTAACCAGTATAACGGACTCGGATGCCTCTTCACCCGAGTCAGGAACGGCCCAACTAGTATTGATTGTAAACCAAGAGATTCTTTGTGTATAGGTGAACCATGCCGATTATTTATTTTTCTTGAACCTTTTTTATTTTTTGTCTTCAATTTAGTTGTTCATTATTTCTTTAATCTGTGTTCCTCCTTGAGGATCTGGGAATGTCGGGAAAGGGGTGGGGTTTACTGTGTTAATTTATTCAATATGTGACTTGTATATGCTAAAATTGTAAATGCCAATAAACATATTCTCAAAAAATATATATTTTATGGTTCACCGTAAACCCCCCCCCAAAAAAAAAACAAAACAAAAACCTAAGCAACACAATCTGTTCTCTAAACCTTGAACTGTCTTCGTGGTTTAATCGTTAAATAGCACATTGAGTCTCATTGAGGTTCTGTGTTTCTTATCTTTCACTGTCAGTTATCCAGACAAGCATCTTGTTCCTCTGCTCTGTACGCAGGTTACTGTAGTAGAAATGCCCCGCCGTGTGTGTCTGTGCAGCAAACGTCTCTGGTACTCGTTCAACATCAGCTCTCATTTGATTGATTAATTGGTTTTCTTGTAAATCCTGACAGTGGGAAGGTGTATTAGCTTATTTTGTACAAAATGTGTTGTTAGCTATTGGAACAGTCACAACAACCAAAGAAGGACGACAAATGTCCATATCACATATTATACCTGTGATGTGGTTTTTGTCTTTGTGTGTGTGTGTGTGTGTGTGTGTGTGTGTGTACATGTGTGTGTTGTATGTTCATGTCATCATGTCACATGTTCTTCTGACATGAACATGAACATGCTGATCTGCCAGGGCAGCTTCCTGTGCTGGCCAGCGGGCCTACCCATTTGGTGAAGGAAGTGGTTGTGGTTGTGATTTACAAGGAGAGGGAAGAGCCAAACATGTAACAGAAATATTCTAAGCTGTGTTGGACCATTAAAACACATTGATCCTTGCTTTCTGTCAAGAAAGGAGAAGGTTTCGTCATCCTTCAGGGCAGCCTTGTGTTTCAGGTGCCGGCTGGGGCGAGGGGTCCGCTCCCCAGGAGGAGCACACAGACGCCTCGGATGGAGATCTGCTGTCCAGTCTCCACAAACAGAGCCGACCACACAGAATGTACTGTGCTCCAATAACAGCGGCCGCCCAGGATCAGATCAGCGGGCCAGGAGTCTTCTATGATGATGTGCCATCTGAAAACCAGCTGAATCCGTATGATGGTAAGGACCGAAAACACCACACAGGTTTACACGTGAGTTTAATCCCTTGCAGAAGAAACCAAGTGTCCAAGAAGAGAGGAACACAGATAGACATGCTCCCAGATACTCCACTGTGTACATGAGAGAGAGAGAGAGAGATGGACAGTCAGACAGACAGAGAGAGCGAGAGAGAGAGAGAAAGAGACAGACAGACAAAAATAGAGAGAGACAGACAGAGAAAACAGACAGACAGAGAGCATGAAAGAGAGAGAGAGACAGACAGACAGATGGGGAGCACGAGAGAGACGGACAAACAGACAGTGAGAGAGACAGACAGACAGACAGAGAAAACAGACAGACAGACAGAGAGAATGATTGAGAGAGAAAGAGAGAGAGACAGAGAGCGAGTGAGACAGAGAGACAGACAGAAAGAGACAGAGCACGAGCGAGACAGACAAACAAAGAGACAGACAGACAGACAGAGAGAGAGAAAGAATATTATTTCAGTGAAAGACATTTGATAAATTAAAGCTGTCATCAGTACTGTAGCTCATTCATCTGAGTCATGGCTGACTGTGTGAGATGGTCAAAAAGTTAATGTGACACTTTGTCGTGTGTGTGTGTGTGTGTGTGTACTGGATGCTGTCTTGTTTTTAAATGTTGTCTTACGTGCTTTTAAAAACTGCATATGTCTTGTGACTACTGGGTACTGAATATTGGACATGTGTGTATTCCCCTGTGCCGGTTGTGCAGATGGAGATGTCTACGAGGACGTGCAGGCTCCCAGTCTGTACGGCCGTAGGAGCAGCTGGAGCTCCAGCGAGTTTGAGAGTTCTGGTGAACTGTCGGACACCGAGGGCAAATCTACAGCCTGTGGCAAAACCAAGGTATCAATAAAAACAATGACTGGCCATCCCCAGTATTAAAGACACCAAACGAATTCTTTCTTACAACTTATACTACCAAAGAAAGTTCATGAAGTTTCTGAATTCTACAAAGCAGCTGAGTGGGAAATGGCCAGGATGAGAGTCAGCACCTCCAAGTCTGAGGCCATGGTTCTCTACCGGATAATGGTGGATTGCTGGATTGCTCCCTCTGGGTTGGGGATCAGTTGTTGCCTCAAGTAAACTAGTTCAAGTATCTCGGGGTCTTGTTCACGGGTGAGGGTAGGATGGAGCAGGAGATTGACGGACGGATTGGTGCAGCATCAGCAGTAATGCGGACATTGTACCAGACCGTTATGATGAAGAGGGAGCTGAGCCGGAAGGCAAAGCTCTCAATTTACCAGTCAATCTTCATTCCAACCCTCACCTATGGTCATGAGCTTTGGGTAGTGACCAGAAGGGTGAGATCATGGATACAAGCGGCTGAAATGAGTTTCCTCCATGGGGTGTCTGGGCTCAGCCTTAGAGATAGGGTGAGGAGCTCGGACATCCGGAGGAAGCTCGGAGTAGAGCCGCTGCTCCTTCGAGTCGAAAGGACCCAGTTGAGGTGGCTCGAGCATCTGATTAGGATGCCTCCTGGCACCTTCAACTAGGAGGAGACCCCAGGGTAGACCCAGAACTCGCTGGAGTGACTACATGTCCAATCTGGCTTGGGAACACCTTGGGATCCCCCAGGAGGAGCTGGAGGGTGTTGCTGGGGAGAGGGACGTCTGGAGTGCCCTACATAGCTTGCTGCCACCGCGACCTGACCCCAGAGAAGTGGCTGATGATGAGATGAGATGAGATGAGATGAGATGAGATGAGATGAGATGAGATGAGATGAGATGAGACAAAGCAACTTGACATTCATATTAGCAGTGTCTGTGTACGTGTAGGAATGTCATGTCCGACAGATCTGAGGTGTAAACGCTGAAGAAGGAAAATGAACATTTCATCTAACACCTGTGAATGTGTTAGAGGACCTGATGGAGATTCATACGATGTAAATGTTTCGTAGAGCTTACTGAACAACAACAAGAGCTCGTAGAAACAGCCAAATAAAACTTAATTTGTGCTGGAAATGTCAAAAGGAAACATTTCTGAGATTGTTGATGTAAGTTTATCAGCGCAAGTTTCTTTAAGGTGGTTTAGATCCTCTCCTCCACGTCCCTCAGCATCTCGGTTCCTCCATCTTTCGCTGTGCACACTTTCACATGAATTTCATTTGCTATGCAACAATTACATATTTTGATTCAAAGCAAAAGAGAGGTGAGACAAATGAACGGTGTAATTGTATTTTAGTGTTTTTTCTCTTTTTGTTTCATAAGGAAAGTGGTGTCTTGACAGGAGGACAGAACAGTCCCGTTTCCACATTGAATGCAGGTTAAAGTGGATTTGAAGGAAGTGAGCAGTGTGCGGGGTATTTTTGGCAGTTCTCTGGTCTTTCAACGGTTTCTTTCAGTTCCTCTGGAAAAAAAAGTTTCGCTCCTCCTCGTCCATCTTAACAAATCACTTCCACGAGCTGTTAGTTCAGTTTGAACCGTTTCGGACAGGAAGGAATATAACATACATGACAAAAATGTCAGAAATGAGGTTTTGGTTCAGGACTTCTGAAGAAGAAAGTGTGGTTTTAGTCCATTCTTGGAAACGCTGCATGTTTTTATATGTTGGATATTAATTCCTGGGCATTGAGTCCATTGTCGTCTGAGGCCCTGTCGACAAAAACCAGACAAATGACAGAGGGGACAACATGGGGTGCACTGAAGAGGCCGTGTACAGGGATAAAAAGAGTTTGTCTTTAAAGGAGTTTTGTTTTTGATGCAATGAAATTTGGGATTTTGTGCAGTTGCATTGAATTTCTCCTGTCGTGCTCTGGACCCTCTCCCCTCATGTAACGCTGCTGGTCGCTGCAGTTCTCTCTGGATGTACAGCGACTGAAGGAGTGTCTGGGGACGCCCGATGCCGCCCACGTCAGACAGAGCTGTGACACTAAGGTACGACCCAAGCTGAGAACGACGACCCCCAAACTAGCGTCCAGCGTAAGGGAGGGTATCGGGGACAATAACATTTGTGAAGACTTTGCGCTACACGTGACCATAGAGCTGAAGTTGATCTCTTGGGTGGAGTTTTGCTGCCACCGTTTTCCTGCTTTCGCAGCTCTTAAATAACATCTTTGTTTCAGCAGTTTCTTTATTGGACCAAATAACACCATCTGAACAAGCCAATCAGAATCGTCCCTCTGAGTGATGTCACACCGGGACTAATTGACCCAGAATTTGCACGAGGCCGTCCACGCAAAGAGCAAAGTAGTCTGTGGTTGGGCAGCCATTGTTTCTGTCAAGGGAGGGGGTGGGACCAAAAATAATGCCAGCCAATCAGAATAGTCAAGTCAAGTCAATTGTATTTATACAGCCCAATATCACAAATTACAAATTTGTCTTAAGGGGCTTTACAGCAACACAACATCCTGTCCTTAGACCCTCTCATCGGATAAGGAACAACTCCTTTAAAAAAAAAACCCATTTCACGAATGTTGGCATTATCATACTAATTAACACCAAATTTCATTACAGGTGGGTTCTTTTGGCAGAAAAAAATGTCACAGATGTGTTTGACCAATTTGTCAAAGCGTAGGAAAACACACCCTTTAAAATTCAAAAAGCACTATTTCATTTTCTCGTCACATTCTGTGTGTTGTTCTTGCTATTTAAGTTGTGTAGAACTGATAGACGTCAACAGTATAAACCATCTGTCAAGTATTTGTTCAACTCTTTTCATTGTAATAATAATAATAATAATAATCATTACATTTATATAGCGCTTTTCTAGACACCCAAAGCGCTGAAGGCAGGAGGAGGAGGGGGGTGGGATGGAGGACAGCGTGGAGAGGGTTCTCCTCTGTAGATTTCAACGTGCTATTTCAGTTTATTTCAGAAATACCCCAAATTTGAATACTTCCCCTGAGTCTTTTGTGGCAGACGTATGGTATATATCAGCCAGGAGTCCAGGACAGGGAAAGCTGTGATCAGGACTGTGACCTACGTCTTTGACAAGTACAGTCCTTAAACCAGAGTCAGATGCAGGGGATGTTAGGTATGTTTCACACGTTTTACTTTTAGAGGATGTCGTAACGCTTTAACCCATTCATTACGCAGAGGTAACCAAGTAATATATGGGAAAATAGATGTAGTTTAACTATGATTTGTGGTAATTACTGTGTAATATATGAATAAAACAGACTATTTTCTATGTCTCCGGTTTGCTTCCTTGTCATTATAATGTGATGTTAAATATAATTCTACATCAAACCCCATATGGGATAAATTCACACATCACATTGTAACAAACACAAGTGTTTTGAATCACAGGGATAAACAGTAATTATCTGTTAAACTTCAATATAAGGTGGATATTGAATGTCCTTCTGAGCAGCATAGCCACATTAAAGACAGCACCACATTCAATACTCAAGTTTAACAGATTATTACCATTTAACCCTGAGACACAAGGGATTCAAAACACGTGTGTTTGGTACAATGTGATGTGTGAATTTAACCCATACAGTGTTTGGTGTAAATCATATTTAAAATCACATTATAATGACAAGGAGGCAACCTTTCCTACTGCTGCTGGTCTACCCTGCAGACCCCATCTCTGTCTGTCTGGACCACACCGACCTCCAGAGCATCTCTCCCATGTGCTTTCTTTTGTAATCCAGGTACATCAGCTGATGAAAGCAGCAAGGAATGGTACCAAGGACAGTCTCCAAAAGACGAAGTCAGCCATGATGCGCAAAATCTCTTTCCTACGGAGGAAAGACCATGCAGGTACATTTGTATTCCCACCAATTCACACGTATGTGGAAGTCAGGCATGTCTTCGCTTGTACGGTCTGTAGATGGAGAACATCGAGTTGTGTTTTGACAAGGTCCACTGGTGAAAGTCACGCCTTAACACAAACCTAACATCCCCACAACTGAAATTATGTCTGTAGGTTGCTACATTCAGTCCTTTCCTTGTATGATTTGTGATGTCCCGTTGTTCGATCTGTGTCAAGTAAGCTGTTTCAGCTTCTGGGAACCCGTATACATTCATTTTACTATGTGAATAAATTGATGTTGATACTTTCCAGAGGAAGGGAGGGAAGATGTACGCTACATGAATGTGTTTTTATCAGAGTCCAAACACCCGCTGCCCGAGCTGAAACCCATGCCAGCCGGCCTCAGCAGCCAGCAGGTGAGTCCGTCTTGTTGTCTGCAATCATCAGTTTTGTCTTATGCAAGGCTTGACATGGCCTTTTGGAGGGTCATATTCTCAGTGTTCATCCATAATCATATGCACATATACATGCATATAATGTTTGCTTTTATTTATTGTGTTCACTCAATAAATGTGAATTAAGTAAGCAGTATGGCTTTATGGACGTTATACCCCGTTCATTTCATGCACAGAATGCATTTTGTGAATGAAATCCAAAGCAACTTGTTTGATTTCATCAATGAAACAAGGGAGCAACACAATTTTATGCACAAAACTGGGGTTTGACTTCTCATTTCGTGGTGGTGGATAAAAAAAAAAGTATAAAAGCATAAAGTCAAACATGTTTTCGGTGGGTGTCGGACTCCGCCAAGGTTGTCCCTTGTCTCAGATTCTGTTTGTGATATTCATGGACAGGATCTCAAGGCACAGCCAAGGTGAGGAGTGTGTCCGTTTTGGGAACCTCAGAATTGCATCTCTGCTCTTCACAGATGATGTGGTTTTGTTGGCTTCATCAGAATGTGACCTCCAGCGTGCACTGGGGCGGTTTGCAGCTGAGTGGGAAATGGCCGGGACGAGAGTCAGCACCTCCAAGTCTGAGGCCGTGGTTCTCTACCGGAAAATGGTGGATTGCTCCCTCCGGGTTGGGGATGAGTTGTTGCCTCAAGTGAAGGAGTTCAAGTATCTCGGGGTCTTGGTCACAAGTGAGGGTAGGATGGAGTGGGAGATTGACAGGCGGATTGGTGCAGCATCAGCAGTAATGCGGACATTGTACTGGACCGCTGTGGTGAAGAGGGAGCTGAGCCGGAAGGCAAAGCTCTCAATTTACCAGTCAATCTTCATTCCAACCCTCACCTAAGGTCATGAGCTTTGGGTAGTGACCGAAAGGGTGAGATCACGGATACAAGTGGCTGAAATGAGTTTCTTCCGTAGGGTGTCTGGGCTCAACCTTAGAGATAGGGTGAGGAGCTCGGGCATCCGGAGGGAGCTCGGAGTAGAGCCGCTGCTCCTTTGCGTCGAAAGGAGCCAGTTGAGGTGGTTCGGGCATCTGATTAGGATGCCTCCTGGGGCCTTCCTTTGGAGGTTTACCAGGCACGTCCAACTGGGCGGAGACTTCGGGGTAGACCCAGAACTCGCTGGAGGGACTACATGTCCAATCTGGCCTGGGAACGCCTTGGGATCCCCCCAGGAGGAGCTGGAGGGCTTTGCTGGGGAGAGGGAAGTCTGGAGTGCCCTACTTAGCTTGCTGCCACCGCGACCCGACCCCGGAGAAGCGGCTGATGATGAGATGAAAGATGAGATGAGATGGATAAAAAAAGTTCTATTCAAGTTAGACTATGCATTATCACAAAATAATTTTGTTGCCCAAAATGTACAATGTAAACATTGGGACTCATTGTCAGTATACTCATACTATTTGTCATATGTTGGTATGGCTGGTACTTTTTACCAGGAGAAACTGTTTATTCAGATCTGGCTTACACTGTTCTGTCTTAGGTTTTTATTCAAATGTTGAAACAGACACAGGACCAGTAACAAGACTCTTTGTTTTGGGGGTTTTTAGGACAACGAATGACTTTATATGTCTCACTGATTCTCTCAGATGGTGAGGCGTCTTATTCTCGGCTCCATTGTGCAAAGTGAGAGGAGCTACCTGGACTCTCTTAAAAGAGTCCTGCAGGTGAGTCAAACCCTCTTCACATGCTGCACACTGATTCCCACTGGCCGAAACACCTGCTAATGTCCGCCTTTGGTCAATGTAAAAAGGCGAATGTTAGCGGGTTTTCTTAGCCAGTGGGAAAATAAGTGAAGCATTTGGCCTACGCTGTTTCCATGGGGACAGGTGTGGGTGTGTGTATGGGTGTGTGTGTGGGAGGGGAGGTAATGCAACATTTTGATAATGCAGCGAACACATTTGTAAAACAGGGCGGCACGGTGGCACAGTGATTAGCGTGGTCTCCTCACAGCAAGAAGGTCCTGGGTTCGAACCCCGGGGTAGCCCAACCTTGGGGGTCATCCCGGGTCGTCCTCTGTGTGGAGTTTGCATGTTCTCCCCGTGTCTGTGTGGGTTTCCTCCGGGGGCTCCGGTTTCCTCCCACAGTCCAAAGACGATTGGACTGTGGGAGGATTTCTAAATTGTCCCTAGGAATGAATGGGTGTGTGTGGGTGTCGGCTTTGTGATGGCCTGGCGGCCTGTCCAGGGTGTCTCCCCGCCTGCCGCCCAATGACTGCTGGGATAGGCTCCAGCACCCCCGCGACCCTGAGAGTAGGATAAGCCGTTAAGCTAATGGATGGATGGACATTTGTAAAACACGCTTTAGTGTTCATTTTAGGGTTTGTCACTAATTTGACTCAAACTATGTTTTGATCGGCATAAACATAGATAGGTATCTCATCATGAGCCCCCCCCCCCCCCATTGGCTGGGCACCAGAAAACTTCCCTGTTTTTCCCTTCTTACTGTATATGTGGGCCAGATAACATCCAACTCAGTAAAACTCTGTTTATATTAAAATCAAACAGGACGGCAAACAGAAAAGCCGATTAGACACTCATCCACAGTTTGTGTGACTCAGTTTAAAAAACATCCTGTGACTGGTACATGTGTGTGTGTGTGTGTGTGTGTGTGTGTGTGTGTGTGTGTGTGTGTGTGTGTGTACTATGTTAGTACTGCGTTTCTGCACCGAGGAAATCTTCACTACGCTAAACCAAGGACACTAAACTTCCCTCACTTTCCCACTCAGGACTACGAGAAGCCGTTGCTGCAGCCGGAGACTCGGGTCCTGAGCCCTAAAAAGGTGCGACAGATATTCTACCGTCTGCAGGAGATCCACCAGTGTCACAGCATGTTCCAGATCGCACTGGCTTCCCGCGTGGCCGACTGGGACCAGAGCGAGAAGATCGGAGACCTGTTCGTGGCCTCGGTTTGTCATACAGATCACCACAATGTTCCTTTATTTCCATCAGAAAATCATATTTTAACAGGTGATGGAGTTCCTTCATGAGTAGTGTTTACACCGGAGGAGGAAAGAGTACTGAGTAGTCCTACTGAAGTCAAAGTACTGACAAATAAAAGTACTTTACAAATAAAAGTATAGATGAAAAAAATGACTCAAGACAAAGTAAACGAGTTTCTAAGTTAAAAACTAGTATTTGAGTAATTACTTTGTGAGTTACTTTTGTTCTTTTCATGTCAAAGTAGAAATATGAACCATTCTTTGGTTGACAGCCCACATCATTAGAAACAACGTGGACCAACACATTGGGAAAACAAACCATATTTATATTTTGAGAATGGAAATCTCCAAAGACACCCAGTATCACCACCACTTAAAAGACGTAGTCACACAAATTCTGCATTTAGATTTATTTTCACTCTGTAACAACTCAAAGTAAAAGTACTATGCTTTTATTATGCTCACAAAGGTGCCATTACGTGGAAAAATGTACTCAAGTTCTGTAATGAGAGTAGATGTAATTAATTACTCTCCACTTCCAGTTTGAACCAATGTGCGTTAAAGAAACTACATCATCTGTGTGGAGCACAGAGATGAACCGAAAGCATTAAATAACCCACTGATAGTAAGTAGGAAACAACTCACTTCTCGATTAATTTCAAATTTATTCTTTCAGTTTTCAAAATCGATGGTGCTCGACGTGTACAGCGACTACGTTAATAACTTCATGAACGCCATGACTCTAATCAAGAAAGCCTGCATCTCTAATCCGGCTTTCCTGGACTTTCTCAAGGTATGTACTCTTTTATTCTCTTTGATATTAAGTGATTTTTTTTGTTTGTTTGTAGGATTTGATCAGAAAAACGAAACAAAACAAAAGCCTTACGGTTTAGTAAAGTTTAATTTAGTTTTCAGTGCTTTTAGTTTCTCCACAGTTCAATATTTTACATTTTAGATCAAATTTTTTACTGTTAAAAAGACATTAAATGGATCTTAGTTAATAGTGTGGCTAGTGTGTGGATAGCTAACCTTTGTGTTGGATTTCTTTTGTCTTGACGTTTGCAGAAGAAGCAGGCATCCAACCCTGACAGAATCACGCTGTACGGCCTGATGGTGAAACCCATCCAACGCTTCCCCCAGTTCATTCTCCTGCTGCAGGTAGTCAGTCTGGCTAATGCAGAAAGAAGCTGCTCAGGCCATTAAGGTCAAAAACTACAAAAGTATTGTTGGCTATGATCCGTGTCAACTATTATAAAAATTTCAGCAGAAAAATTAGATGCAGGCACAGGACAGGCAATACAATCCAAATGGCAGACAGCTGTCTAAGTCCGCACATTACGTACACATCAGAGAGAAAACCCAAGAATATATAAAAATATATATTTATGTGTAATACAATGTGCAGGTGACAGTTTCTGTCGACAGAGAAAAACAAAGAGACGTTATGTTCTCATACTTATGGAAGATGCACAACAGAACAGCAGCTGATAAAACCAACATGTTGTAATGTAACAGTTCTTGAAAGTGTGTCCAATCCAAAGAAACAAAACATACACATACCGTTGAATTGGCTCTTCAAGGTCGGTAGAGGTTACCTTAGCCTGGGTGACCCTCACAATTTTGGAGATAGATGGCTTGATCAAGCGCCAGAAGCACATGAAATGCTCATAGGTAGCAAACCTTAGGACACAAGCCATAATACATGACATGGTAGTTTCACATTGTATTTCTGCACAGTTGTTAAAGTATAGCCCAGTACTTACTGCAATCTACTACATGTGTGTGTGGGTGTGTGTGAGAGAGGTATGGTGGGGGGTGGAGAGACGGAACAGGTGAGTTAATTTGGCAGGGGCGATTAAAGAAAATTATACAAATCAGACATACCTGGTGTAAAACCGAATGCCCTCATGGGAACCTGCAACTCGTCTCAGGCTGAATTTGGACTGTACACAATCATCATTGGGCTTATCCAGGATGGTGACAAGTCTGCATATAAACGGGAGGCTGATCAGCTGGCCCTCTGGTGCGGCCATAACAACCGAGGGCTGAACATGCTCAAAACAGTGGAGATGACGGTGGACTTCAGGAGGAGTCCCCCAACACTGCCCCACCCCCCCCCCCACCATACTCAACAGCACAGTGTCTGTGGTGAGAACCTACAGATTTCAGGGTTCCACAATCTCCCAGGACCTAAGGTGGGCATCCAACATAGACACAATCATCAAAAAGGCCCAGCAGAGGATGTACTTTCTCTGCCAGCTCAAGAAATTCAACCTGCCCCAGGGACCGCTGATTCAGTTCTGCGCTTCAATAATTCAGTCAGTGTGGTTTTGATCAGCCACCAAACTGAACAGGGACAGACTACAACGGACAGTTAAGTCTGCAGAGAAAATCATTGGTGCCAACCTGCCCTCCACTCAGGACTTATGCACCTCTAGGGTCAGGAAACGGGGAGGGAACATCACTGCAGACCCATCACACCCTGGTCACAACCTGTTCCAACTCCTCCCCTCTGGTAGGCGCTACAGAGCACTGTACCCCAAAACAACCAGATAAAAAAAACAGCCTCTTTCCGCAGGCTGTCATTCAAATGAAGGCCTAACACTGTCAAATAAATCCAAACATTTTGTATATACTGTGTAAGTAACCTGCTGACATCTATTTCAGCATCTCTGAAGATGAACAATCTGAAGATTGTTGTGTTGTAGTGTTGTTATTCTATGTTAAGTGCACTGAGAAAGCCACGAAACCGGAGTCGAATTCCATGTAGTGCAAGCCTACATGGCCGATAAACATGATTCTGACTCTGACTCAAAGTGCTTTACCATGTATGCCTCATATTCCCCCATTCACATATACATTCATACACTGATGACGGAGGCTGCCATGCAAGGCACCAACCTGCTCATCAGGAGCAGTTAGGGATTCAGTTTTTTGCTCAAGGACACCTCGACAGGCTCTCTGGAAGAGCTGGGGATCAAATCAGGAACCTTCTGATTACTAGACGGCCCACTCTACCTTCTGAGCATTGCTGCATGCAATGAAATGCTGTTAAAACTCTGTCCAACCTTGGTCATGCCTGTCCGTACCGTATTTATGTAATATGCTGAGGTTTGTGCAACCCATCCTCCTTTAAAAGGAAAAAGTGTAGAGACGATATAAAATTAACGACTGTCTCTGCCCTCACCTCCATGTCATGTTGTGTCAGGACATGTTGAAGAATACGCCAAGAAACCACCCCGACCGCCTCCCCCTGCAGCTCGCCATCACCGAACTGGAGACCCTGGCGGAAAAACTGAACCAGCAGAAACATCTGGCCGAACAGCTGGCTGAGGTCCAGCAACTGGCGCTCAGCATCGGAGACCAGGACCTCAACAAGGTGACACGTTATGTACTGTAATAAAGTTCGAGTTTATAGTCATATACACCAGGGGTCCCCAATTACTTTTCATAGCGGGCCACTTTTAGGGCCACTTTTAGGGCCACTTTTAGGGCCACTTTTAAAACCACGGGCCACTCAACCTCCAGCAGCATGTTGTTCGTTAGTTTGTTTTGGTGTCGATACGTTGCAGGTATCATAATTTAAACAGAGATTTTTCATCTATTTTTCGATATATTACTAGTCTTACTTTTACTAATAATTTATTTATTTATTTGGTAGGGAAATAAAAAAAATTCTTCCTTCTGGCATTTCTCCAAAAATTCTCGCGGACCATAAATCAACCCGTCACGGGCCGGACGTGGCCCGCGGGCCGCCTATTAGGGACCCCTGATATACACCCTGTGATGTTCAGCATTAGGGGAATACACCTTTAAGGACACAGGGAGTTGTGGGATAGTAAACAGAGCAGCCACGGGAGCGGGAAGGTAGACAAGGGTCAGTGGGATTATGTGCACGTTATGCACCCAGTGAAATAAACATGCCGGAGTTCCACGGCTAATTCAGAAACGGTGTTATCATCTGTGAGAGGGAAAAGTAGGTCATTGCACACCCCAAGGTCCAAAGGCCATGACAATGCAATGAAATGCAAGTGCCTTGGATCTGTCAGATAGACCATAAATAAAGACAATAACAGACAACAGATAAAAACACGAGTAATACAATAAGTACAACAAAACTAGACAAACAGACATGACATGATAGTAGACATCATCATCATCATGTTAAAGAAACTGTCTCTGAGGTGGCCGGTACACTGATGCTCCCATACGGTTTTGCTGATGGTGTAAACAGTTCATGTGCTTGACACTGTTCCTTGATCTTTAATCCTTAATCCAAACATAAACCCAAGTGTCGCCCCGCTACCAAAACACAAACCACAGGACTGGAAGCTGCTGTCACCCCTAGATTGACTGGCAAGTCTCTCAATACAAGGACTAACACTACACAACAACTAAATGTGAGTTTCTGGGGTGTGCGGGTGGCGTGGCGGTCTGTTCCGTTGCCCACCAACACGGAGATCACCGGTTCGAATCCCCGTGTTGCCTCCGGTTTGGTCGGGCGTCCCTACAGACATAATTGGCCGTGTCTGTGGGTGGGAAGCCAGATGTGGGCATGTGTCCTGGTCGCTGCACCAGCACCTCCTCTGGTCGGTCGGGGCACCTGTTCGGGGGAGGGGGGGGGAATAGCGTGATCCTCCCACATCCTACGTCCCCCTGGTGAAACTCCTCACTGTCAGGTGAAAAGAAGCGGCTGGCGACTCCACATGTATTGGAGGAGGCATGTGGTAGTCTGCAGCCCTCCCCGGATCGGCAGAGGGGGTGAAGCAGTGACCGGAACAGCTCGGAAGAGTGGGGTAATTGGTCGGATATAATTGGGGAGAAAAAGGGGGAAACACCCCCCCCCCCAAAAAAAATAAATGTCTCTGTACGGTGTGACTGACACAGCTCGGCCTTACCATCATTCCATAAACTGACCTTTAATATTGACCGACCAAGTCAAGTTACATGTTATTTGTATCGCCCTAAATCACAGGATCCTGTCACAGTAATAGGATTGTAAAATCCAAGAGGACCTTACAATCCCATTACATTCTATACAATGTACAGCCTCCCCGTGCTCATCCCCTTCATTCAGATGACGAAACCCTCCACATATCAAAACCTTCATTGTGCTCAACAAATCACTGTGGCCTCATTCTCCTAAAGACCAATGAACGGCACATTTGGCCGATTCTTATGAAAATTAAAAATGTGCGTGCTAATTTACACTTTGGGTAAGATTCATTGCCCAGTCATTAAAATGTACATTCAACACACGTACTTTAAAAACTGCATGTGGATTAATGAGAGAATAACGATCTTCATCCCTGAGCCTGACTCTTCTGTCGAGGATTGTCTGATTTAATGCTTCTATTTTAAATACCTGAACTCTTTCAACAACAAAAAATCTATTAGTAGATTATGAGGGAATCTTTTTTGGAAGTGATTTCACAGATTCTGTTCACATCTTGTTGCATACATTAACTCATTGCTTGGTAGTGATGTTTCTAAATTCAGCAAATATCAGATATGGGAATTTCAAAATGTATTTGTGTTGACAAAGGGCCATGGAAAGGTCGTGTTCAGCTGAACTCGTATGATGCAGCCCACCGTGTTACGAGTTAAAGGAGAAGTGGTTTCATCTGAGTGTGTTTTGCGGCGTCGGGCCCGTCCTCTTTCCGTTTCAGAGCCAGTTAATCCAAAGTGAGGTGCTGATTGAGACGGTCTACGGCGAACAAGGACAAGTGGTCAAATCGAAAGAACGAAAAGTCTTCCTGCTCAATGACATGCTGGTCTGTGCCAGCGTTACTCCAAAGTAAGTCTTCCACAGATCTAGGAGTGTTCCTTTAAGGCAGTGGTTCTCAACCTTTTTGGGGTCCTGGACCCCCTGCGTATTTTTGATCTACCCTGAGGACCCCTCCACCTGATCTTGGGGGAGGGGGGTTGCAATTTGATAGAAACAGTAGAAACTGCATTTTAAATTGCATGATAGCATTTATTCACTCTTTGGGGCAAAAATAAGAGCTTTCAGTTGTAACTTAGATATAGTTAACAAAACAGAATATGTATTCAGTAACTTTCAGATATATGTAACAACAGAATATGTATTCAGCAACTTTCAGATATATGTAACAACAGAATTTTTATGCAGTAACTTTTAACAATGCAAACGGGAGCGAGATCTCTTATTAAAATACAATAAATTACACTTGTGAAACAGATGTAATTAGAGAAAAAAGTCCTGTTACCCTTTATAGTTTAGGTAGATAAAGGTCTCAGTCACATTTGAGTAAAATAATCCTATTTCTGTAAATGTCATAGGATCTTTTTTTTAAAAGATATTTTATTTTCACGGACCCCTTGCAATTACACCACGGACCACTAGGAGTCCGCGGACCCCCGGTTGAGAAACACTGCTTTAAGGCACAATGTTTAGTTATAAGTTTAATAACTTTGTGGGGGAAAAAAGGATACAGACCTGCCGCTCCCCGAATGCTCCTAAAATTGCCTATATTTGCATTAAAATTAGTTTTGGATCAATTGCACACATTTTTTTTAGATAATATCTACCTAAAACGACCATGAGTGGTCAAAATGACCGCGCGTAATTTGTGCGCGTCACGTCACTATCTATGACGTGTGTTGATCGCGTCATTTCATTCGCGACGTCCATTGCTGTGTCGTAGAAGCACACTAGCGTTCTCCAGGGTAGAGAAATAGTCTAAACTTGATTTGTATTCATTTCAACATGTCCGGTTACAGACGCTCCATGACTACCAACGAGGTGTTGCAGTATTTACAGGCGTCGGACGTCGGTGATTGTAAATTGTTTCAAAAACAGTGTAGCGAATTCGGGGGACAACGCAACCACAGGAGCTGCCGCGGCGCCAACCCGTATCGCCCGCACCGTAGGAGGCATCGCTAACCGCTAGACCAAAGGGTCAGAGCCGCGAGCCAAAGGCCAGCGTGTCTTCTTAGCCATGCACGTTACAATAGTATTAAAGTTGTTAAAATGTTAATTTAGGTGTCAGTTAGTTTCTTAACAGACATACTGACATATGTAATGCATTAATATCTCAACTGGGTA
The DNA here is from genome assembly GCF_029633865.1 of Lampris incognitus. Lineage (NCBI taxonomy): Eukaryota > Metazoa > Chordata > Actinopteri > Lampriformes > Lampridae > Lampris > Lampris incognitus. The sequence continues at coordinate 10,019,753 of NC_079212.1, read as the reverse complement.
TTCAACTTGACAGGATATCGAGTTTAAAAACTGCGGCGGTCAAAATGACCGCTCACGGTCGTTCTGGTAGTTTTTAAGTACCGGTCCCTGGACCGTTTCAGTAATTTTCAGTTTTGTTTTTGTTTTTACATTTCACGTTTTATAGGCCTTGTTACGTTTGTTAGATTAGCGATGTGTTTTTTTTGTTTTTTTCAGGAAATATTTTCACTTCTTCAGTTTAGCTTTTCAAGTTTGACCATGTCTACCTGAAGTTTAAATTGTTTGAAAATAGTATTATAGTTGTTAAAATGTTCATTTTGGTTCCAGTTGTTTCCTAACAGACGTACTGACATATGCAATGCATTAATATCTCAGATGGGTATTTATCTTGACACACTACAGAGTTTAAAAACCGGCAGTCATTTTGACCGCCCGTGGTCGTTTTAGGTAGGAGTGAAATCCCGGTCGTTCTCGTGTGGCCATGCACTTCAGACGGGAACTTGTGGACAGACATGAAAACAGTATTTGCATGCATGTGTTGGATAAAATGAAATGCCGTGTTTATTTTTTTTCTCCAGGGGGGGTTCTGACATCAGCAACCTGGTTCCTGGTTTGAAGTACTCGGTGAAGTGGGTCGCCCCGCTCCTCCAGACTCAGGTGGTAGAGGTGGGACAGGAGGACACAGATGGTCTCATCCATTTAAGAGGAAAAGCAAAGACCCTCAGCTCCTCCGGTGTCGCCGGTAAACCACTTCGCCGTTTTACTCCCCCTTCTCGAATGCCACAATGGAAGACTTTGGTTATTAAAGATATTTTGTTCAAGACCTAAGAGTACCAAGGCTGACCCTGACCACAGTTTAATTGATAATTGATTAATAATTAATCTGTTTAATTAGTCTACCTGCATCTATTTAACACACCTTCCTCAGCACAAAACAGAAAAAACAGTATGCTGGCCAACATTGACTTGGTGTTTGTCTGTTGTTTATAGGACATGAGACCCCCCCCCCTTTCTTTTTAGTAACCAGTCTAATCCTTCAAAGCCCATACACAGCCTATACATCAGACACATCCCCTGTCTGAATGCTCACAAGTGTCTGTCGTTTTCTCATTTCCTCAAATTCAAACTCGTCGGTGGAAATGGAAGAAGGAAGTCGACCTCTACATCGACCCACTTTTCCTGTCTGACAACAGAGAGGTTTCTTTTTTAAATGACTGGATGCCGGTTAACAACATCGAAAGCCGCGTCTGGTTAACTGCTTGCAATGGAGGGAGGCAGGATTGTTTGATTTTTGGATCTTCTCTGATACCACCGTGGCCAGAGAAACCAGGATCGTCTCTCTCCCTGCTTTCAGGGGGTTGAGGTGGTGACTCTGTGTTGCATCTCCCGTCGTTAGACACAACCTCAGAGTCGACATCCCCCTCCCGCTGTGTGACTACAGGGGGTCCATGCCACTTGGCGAGTGATTTGGAGTTGGATGTTGGATGTAATACAAGCACTTTATCTCCTGGTGCGAGTTGAGTTGATGTAGGTGTGCTCCTCTGTTTTAGAGGCGTTGCTGCCGTTCCTGGGCCTGGAGCAAATTCTCCGGTGATAACTGCCCTGGTGTATGGAGTGTTGCTCTCAGGTCCAGGACGTATTGTATTTTGTTTTTATGGGCGCTTGGACTGCTCTCCCAGCTTTTTTAATAAGGTCAGAGACACCTCTCGGTGTTCTGCCAAGCAACAACTCGAAGAAGGAAAACTCCGTGGAGGCCCGGGGCACCTCCCGCTCTGCAAATAACAGACGAGCCAACCATTTATCCCAGTCACGGCTATCTTCGTGCATGAACTTAAAATCATGTTCTTGAGCGTTTTATTAAATCTCTCCACGAGCCCGTCCGTCTGGGGGTGATACACATTCGTGCGGATTGATTTTATGCCCAATAATTCATATAGTTCACGTAGTGTGTGTGTGACACAAATAACGTGCCCTGGTCCGGCACAATCTCTTTTGGGATTCCAACATGGGAGATTACATGAAATAGTACCTGCATAACACTTTTAGCTGAGATTATGTGCAATGGCACAGTTTTGGGATAATGCGTTGTGTAATCCACTATGCCTAGCACAACCCTGTGTGCTCCAGTGTAATGGCCCGACGAGGCTTATGCTCGAACGGGACCTGAACTAATGGTAATGGGCTCAGTGGTGCTTTTGGGGTGGCTGGTAGGTTCACCAATTGGCATTCGTGGCAAGACTTACGCCACCGTCGCATGTCATCATGAATACCTAGCCAGCAGAGTCAAGCCGCTATCCGGTCCAGTGTTTTATAATAGCCGAGGTAACCTGCCATGGAGTTACGATGAACCGCCTGGAAGATCTGTTCCCTGTTTTCTGTTCCTGTTTTGTGTTTTCTACCCCGGTTTGAGCGTTGCGACTCACTGGATATAGACGGTCTCTGATGAGTGTAAAATAGGGATGAGTGAGCACGGCGTTCGGGTGCACCTTCGATGGTCGGTCGGCACCAGCGGTTGACCGTCGATGGTCATTACACAGTCGAAAGGCAAAGCGCAGTGTCACATCCCGAGTCTGTTTGAGAGGGAAGTCCTCCATTGGACAGACCACCAGAGCCACCGTGGACTCCCCCTTGCGTCACATCAGAGAACCACTGCTCCCTCTCTCTGCCCCCAGCCGCCGCTAAACCACACACCCCTACCTCGCTCTTTTTAATAAAAGCCCCTGGCCATTGTCCAAAGGGGAGCTCAAAGTCGTTTTTGTTGAGTTTTCTTATTTTACACCCACCCCAGTAGTGCACACTGCTACAACGTGCACCCTTGTTTTGCAGGTAAAGTTTTTATTGGTCCTCCCAGGCTGTACCAGGAGCTGGAGGAGCTGCAGCATGACCTGTCTGTGGTGGAGGCGGTCACGTTGCTGGTGGGCACGCTCCACGGGACTTACCAGGTAGCTTTACTTCTATGACCTTAACATATATATGTATTTATTAATGAAATTTAACTGCAAAGATTGGATCATCTCCCTTGTCCTTTTGTCTCCATCTCCCTCCTCAGAATCTCAATACCACCGTGTCTCAAGACTGGTGCCTCGCTCTCCAGAGACTCATTCAGATTAAGGAAGAGGAGATCCAATGTGCCAATAAATGCTGTCTGCGTCTGTCTGTACCGGCCAAGCCTGACAAGTGAGTGTAGGAGCTGGTGAACATCAGGCCCAAAGAGGCACAAAAAGACACTGGGATTTTAGAGGAAATGTTGGGAGTTTTTTTTTTCAACAAATGTCGAGTATGTATTTCATTCACAAGGAATAGTTCTGAGGAATACTTATGATTTTTTTCTAGTCTGTCTCTATTTTATCCTCTCCTCTCGTGTATTACATTGGGAGGCTTTTATTTTCACAGTCAGCCATCCTTTTCTTCATACTGGACACGAAGCTCCAACTTGTCATCTACACTTCAATGTAATTAATGGAGGACAAATCCACAACGGAGGATAAATCCACAATCAAGTCCTGCAGTGGAACAAAACACTCCACGGTTCAGACAACGCTAACATGACGCCACAGCCAGTTTGTCATACTGAGTAGCGAGTGGTAATTTTATACATTTACTGTTTCATGGCCATTTCTACAATGGTACCTCCTGCAACACAGCCTACAAGATATGACCAGCAGGATGCGCTCCAACACAACATAGCAAATACTAAGCACATTTAAAAGCAAAAACCAATGTACAGTGTAATTCAGTATGACAGACTGTAGCATCATGGTAGCTTTGTCTGAACCATGGAGTGTTTTTTTGTACCTGCATGAAGAAGAGAATGGATAACTGTGAATCAAACCTACCTATGGACTACACAAACACCGAGGTTAAAATAGAGACAGACCTAAAAAAAATCAGAACTGTTCCTTTAACCATGGTTCAGCAGTATGTAGTTCATTCAAAGTGGAGAAACGTCTAGTTTTCATTATTAAGTCTTAATGGGACTGGATTTCCCTGTAAAACAGTCACGGCACGTTGTCTGGATGTTAGTTAGTGATCTAAAATCCTGGTTAACGCCACATAAAACTGCTCCAATCAAGGCATTCATTGGAAGCATCTATCAAGTAGTTTTCCCTCCATTCAGCTGCAGTGGGAAATGATTAAAGTAGAGTTTCATTCTGTCTTTGTGTAATTAAATTTATTTTTAATATTTTATATAACTCAATTGTGTAATTTCATATAATTGTATTTATTATCAAACTATTACCCGTTGTAATTAATACAGTTTGTACATGCACGGATGCACACACACACACACACACACACACACACACACACACACACACATATATATATATATAAAATATGTGAATCAGAAATACTTTTTCATCCCAGAGGAGAAATTGGATCCTATTACAGACACTCACACTGTAGTAAAGAAGCTTTGCATATATAGTGTTACTACTACTACTACTACTAATGTGTATATATATAAAATGTATGTATAGTGTTATTACTACAACTACTACTACTACTACTTTCGGCTGCTCCCGTTAGGGGTCGCCACAGCGGATCATCTGTTTCCATCTCTTCCTGTCCTCTGCATCTTCCTCTGTCACACCAGCCACCTGCATGTCCTCCCTCACCACATCCATAAACCTCCTCTTTGGCATTCCTCTTCTCCTCTCCCCTGGCAGCTCCATATTCACCATCCTTCTCCCAATATACCCAGCATCTCTGCTCCACACATGTCCAAACCATCTCCATCTTGCCTCTCTTACTTTTTACGTTATAGTGTGTGTGTTCATATTTGCTGTGTGGATTGAACTCGGTGTGTTTAGACTGCAGGTCCGCTCTCCATTTTCCAGGTCCGGTCATGCAGTTAGCTTCATGGTGGTCTTCAATACTCCCAGTCCCCTCAGTAAAATCTGCTGGGTCAACCGGATTCATCTCGCCAAGATAGCTCAGAGTAAGTCCACTTCTCACCGCGTTAAACCATCACACAGGACTGACAGGTCTGTTAATCCCATAATAATCCGTCTTTCTGCACACGGCCCTGTGAGCCGAACCCGTCACATCAGCTGTGTGTCTCGATGCTCACCATGAACATTTCTGACATGGATGTGCAACACGTTATGACATGGGAATACCAGCTTTGTCTTTAACCTCCACCCCCGATGGTGAAGTAATGGTTCGTTTTAACTCAGCCCCATCCGGCTGTGGTCTCACACTGTCTGGCCTGAACTGAAGCGTATAAGCCACTTGGGCATGTGTGTGTGTGTGTGTGTGTGTGTGTGTGTGTGTGTGTGTGTGTGTGTGTGTGTGTGTGCATGTATGCATGCTGCCCTGCAGGTTGTGTGTGTCCTTTCCCGTGTTCTTCGATAGGCGTGTTTGGCCAGTAAATGGGAATTGGAGTTTTTTCCATGCTCACATGAAGCAGGTTTCTAGCAGACCGGTGATAACAGATGTCTGACATTACAACATGATGCTGTGGAAGGAGAAGAGACATTTGGCTTTGGAAACAAACATGCCTGTGTTTCATCAGAATGTCAACTGACAGATTCTGATCTCTTCCTCTCTGCATGAATTTGGTTTTTAGTCTTTAAATCTTTGAATCTTGAAATTTTTGCTGTCTGTTTTTTTTTTCTCCCTTTTTTCTCCCCAATTGTACTTGGCCAATTACCCCACTCTTCCGAGCTGCCCTGGTTGCTGCTCCACCCCCTCTGCTGATCTGGGGAGGGCTGCAGACTACCACATGTCTCTTCCCATACATGTGGAGTCGCCAGCCGCTTCTTTTCACCTGACAGTGAGGAGTTTCACCAGGGGGACGTAGCGCGTGGGAGGATCACGCTATTCCCCCTCCTAGTCCCCCCCCCGAATTGGTGCCCCGACTGACCAGAGGAGTCGCTGGTGCAGCGACCAGGACACATACCCACATCTGGCTTCCCACCCACAGACACGGCCAATGTGTCTGTAGGGACGCCCGACCAAGCCGGAGGTAACATGGGGATTCGAACCGGTGATCCCCGTGTTGGTAGGCAACGGAATAGACCGCCACGCCACCTGGACACCCCCGAGTTTTCAGTTTTAATGAGCACCGGGGTGCATTTGGCAAAATGAGGCCTGTCATTATATTGTAGTGGTTATTCACAGGTTGGCGTGTTGGTTTCACGTAACGGTGCTAAACCACGAACATTTAAAAACCATTTTCTGTCCTAAATCCTCGTTCCTCTGTAGAACTAAAAGAAAATCATGATACAAAAGAAATAATTCATAAAACATCATCTTTGCTCGGCTCTTTCTGTTTTATGTGTTGTGGCAAGTTGGGCCAGGACTCCCCGGCACAGAGACACGCCAGAGTTAAACATTTAAAGACTAAAACAAACCTTCATTAAAAGTCCTTTGGTGGGGCGTCTGGGTAGCGTAGCAACCTATTCTGCTGCCTACCAACACAGGGATCGCTGGCTCGAATCCTCGTGTTGCCTCCGGCTTGGTCGGGCGTCCCTACAGACACAATTGGCCGTGTCTCCGGGTGGGAAGCCAGATGTGGATATGTGTCCTGGTCACTGCACTAGCGCCTCCTCTGGTCGGTCGGGGTGCCTGTTCAGGGGAGGGGGAATAGTGTGATCCTCCCACGTGCTATGTCCTCCTGGTGAAACTCCTCACTGTCAGGTGAAAAGAAGCGGCTGGTGACTCCACATGTATCGGAGGAGGCATGTGGTGGTCTGCAGCCCTCCCCGGATCAGCAGAGGGGCTGGAGCAGCGACCGGGAGTAATTGGGGTAATTGTCTGGATACAACTGTGGAGAAAAAGGAGGGGGAAATCTAAAAAAAAAAAAAAGGCCCTCGGTGGGGGAGAGCCCTGCAGGTCCGTCTCCACAGCCTTCAGCTCTCTCTGGCTCTGCTGGGTCTTCATTTGGGGTGTGGAGCCAATTTATCTGTCCCGAGTCAATTAGACCAACCCAGGACGGCCGGTCCACACGTGCGTCTCTTGGTACATCATGGAAAAGCAAATTAAATATGACAAACTAGAGACTAAAACACTGTTAATAAAGTCTGTTAAATAAAGTCTGAACTGTTTCATTGTGAAGAAGGTCATAGTGCATCTTTGTGTTTGTCCTTGGCTCTGGACTGTGTGTGGTGGGCTAAATGAGTCTGTGGTCTCGGCAGGAGAAGAGAACAGACCCGGTTGGGACTTTACTGAGGATGATGATGAAGGAAGGATTAAAGCTCCATTTCGCCTTCCTCTTCTGGCCTGTCGACTTCCTGTTTCCTCCACCAAAGCACAACAGACCAAGGTGAGCTGTGGTCAACATCAGAAATCAGAAACACTTGATTTGTCGTGTCATTTCGTGCGCTAATGACACGAAACATGGTGTCCCCCGGCCCACAGCCGTGCGACACAACGACAAAAACACATCCAAAAACTACAAGATTCTTTCCATAGGTCGGGGCACACAATACTGGTCAAACATCTGTTAAACATATGACATATGGGGACAGACAAGTATCTGGCTGAAACCTGAAGTAGTTTGCTGTCCGTAATGTCAAAACCTGGAGATTTATCATCAGAAGGGTGTAACAGCATTTTCTCCACCATATCTACACCTACTTGTTTAATGATGATAATAATAATAATCATTACATATAGTATATAGAGCTTTATCTAGACACCCAAAGTGCTTCACATTGAAGGGGGTAACTCACCTCAACCACCAGCAGTGTGTAGCGCCACCTGGGTGATGCACGGCAGCCATTTTGCACCAGAACGCTCACCACACATCGTGAGGGAGGAATCTTTTTTCTTTTTTTAACTCAAACGAGCTTCTCCTTCGTAATGCTGCTCTTATTCAAAGCATGTGACAGAGCAGTATGTGTTGGAGGCGCGGTTGCTCTTAATTTTTCAATTTTGTTAATGAAAAAATTGTTAGAATAGTGTAACGTGCATGGATAAGAAGACCCGCTGGCCGCTGGGTCTGACCCTTTAGTCGAGCGGTTAGCGATGTCTCCTGCGGTGCGGGCGACATGGGTTCGCCTCCCGGCCGCGGCAGTTTCTGTGGTTGCGTTGTCCCCCGAATTCGCTAGTGATTGGTGTCAGAAGTGGGATGGAGCGACCGTAAGGCCATCGGCAGCGTATGCGCCCTGAGGCGCAAAGGAGCTATGTAGCGAATTCGGGGGACAACGCAACCACAGGAACTGCCGCGGCCGGGAGGCGAACCCGTGTCGCCCGCACCGCAGGAGGCATCGCTAACCGCTAGACTAAAGGGTCAGACCCGCCAGCCAGCGGTCAGCGTGTCTTCTTATCCATGCACGTTACACTAGTCTGCAGTCTCCCAAGGCTTTTTAATATAAATGCCGTCATTATCTACATAAGCGGTGGCCGTGTTTGATTTCCTTCTCATAATTTCATTCAGCGTCTTCCACATTTTCTCACTATCATTTTTGGCATTGCTTATTTTCTGTTGATAATATTCCCTTTTTCATGTTCAGTTTAGTAACCTTGTTTCTTAATTTTCAGTATAATCCCCCTATCATACAGGAAACCCGATTCATTTGCAGCCTTGGGAATTCGTCTCGTGTGCAGTTTAGGGTTTGACTCTTGGCGTTTATAGTTTTGGTTTTGTTGACACAACAACGTTTGAGCCGTCCGCTCTCAGCATTCAGTTTGGGGATTCTGTACCGTGAGTGTTGCGGTGAGAGGCTTAGCGGACTCTCACTTTTAGAGGTGCCAATCTCGCTAATATCCTGCAGGAGGCTTCCCCGGGGGGGCTGCCGCAAACTGCCAGATGGGGTGAAGGAAACTATCCGACACGTGACATGAAATGAAAAGCAGCATTTTACGGTTTTTATTCCCTGGCTTTTATTTGCCACCACATTTCCACTGTGATCTGCCGGGCAGTATTATCGTACTGACATTTCCAGCACCGCATGAAAAACTCATTTTGTGGCTTTGCTTCCATCACATCGCTGCACTACAGCCATGTTGAATTACTTCGGCTCCAGACAGCGGAGGTGACTTGTTAACGCTGCTTCTTCTTTGGAAAGGGAGCAGACAGAAGTGAATGGATACTGGTCGTAACTCATACCAGAGCGAATAATAATAAAATAATAATAAACCTTATTTTTATAGCACCTGTCATACATAAAATGCAGCTCAAATGTTAGATCATGGTTTGGTTTGATTTAACAGGCTTTAAATAACAAAAATTCACCAGCAGAGATATCAATGCTGCATCAGTAAAGAACAGATGCTATTTCCTGACATCGCTTCTTACACTCAGCAAAAACACAGACACACACTTTAATCCCCTCCAGTGAATCCAGGTGCGCACACAGTGGATATAAAGGCCATACACCCCTGTTGAAATGGCAGTTTTTGTGATGTAAAAAAATTAAACAAAGATGAATCCCATCAGAACTTTTTCCACCCTTAATGTGAAATGGCAACCTGTAAAAATAAAGTGAAGAACAATCGGACACATTTTTGGAAAGAAAAAAAGAAAAATGTAAAACTTGCAGTAAGCTGGGTGCATAAGTGCGCACACCCTTTTATAGCGGGGGGATGTGACTGTTCAGAATTAACCAGTCCCATTCAAACTCATGTTAAATAGTAGTTAGTATACGTCTGCCATCAATTAAAGTGACCCCAAATAAAGTCCAGATGTTCCTGTAGGATTTTCCTCTCCGTTCCTTTACCTGGGTTGGGTATGCATAGACTAAAATTCAATTTCAGATCTGAAAAGCAATTAAAGGAAAAAAAATTGTGAATACAACATGCAGCACTGTTTTTGTAATGAGTATATTATATTTTTTTAATAAGTATATTCATATACTTTTAGATAATTAGTATATTTGTATTTTAATGGGTATATTTGTCATTTTTATTCAGTGAGCATATCTTTATATTGATAATATCCATCTGACACCAGATATTTTATTATACAGTTTTAACTGCTCTCAAAATTATTTTTTTTACCTCAAATCAATAAGAGACAGGATCCTGGGTAAAATTTACTTCAGTGCGTTTTATGCTCGGCGATATCAGAAATTTGATGTGATGTCGTTACACAAAGACAAATATTTAACACATGGCAACTGGTATTCTGAAAAGACACGTGAACATAAAATATTACATGACGGAAAATGTCCTGACAATTAATGTTGTCTGGTGCTGTGTACTATTACCAGACGTCTGACAAGAACTCATTTATTTTAAAGAAAATAAACTGCCCACAATTTGAATGTTTTCTTTCTGTTTAAAAAAGGGAGCTCTATCAGATTGTGGCTCAGGAAAAAGAAGACTGCTGCATAAAACTAAATAATAAGTGAATAATCATGAAGTCTATTCTTTGCAACTTTAAATTAATTAGTTTCTCTGTTAGACATTACACATCTGGAGATCTACAGGAACTGGCCTTGGTCCTGCAGTGGGACTACTGGAGTCGTAATGGTTTTAACTCTACCAGTGAGCCTTAATAACTCCTGTAACTTGTAGAGCAACACTGGGATGCTGCATCATCTTAATGCTAGCTCGCTGCTAGCTAAAGCTAAAACTAGCTAGAGGCTGCCAGCTAAAGGATGCTAGCTAGAGGCTGCTAGCTAGGGGCCGCTAGCTAAAGGATGCTAGCTAGAGGCTGCTAGTTAGGGGCTGCTAGCTAGAGGCTGCTAACTAGGGGCTGCTAGCTAGAGGATGCTAGCTAGAGGCTGCTAGCTAGGGGCTGCTAGCTAGGCTGCTCTGGAAACTTACATCAAACGTCGCATACAGAAACAGTGAAACAAGCAAAAAGGCCTCTGATCTTACTGTAGACGAACTGAACTTGTTGTTCATTTTGGTTGTGTGTCTTTGTGAAGGTGACGTGAAGCCATCCAGACCTTCATTACTGAGTTGTAGGTTTAGTTTGAGTTCCTGACAGTTCGTCCCATCTGTCCATTGAGACATTCTCAACAAAGCATGTGGAATTATGAAAATTCACACCTTATCATTATTATTCTTTTTACAAGTATCTCTGGTAGTCATTTGATGTGATGCGATTATTTTTTATAATCTTGAGCGAGCAACAGTTAAATATACAAAACCATAATCAACACATGGACATTAACATGTATTTCTCTTTAATAAAGCCACTGTTGGAGCATTTGAATAAAGGAAAAGGGTCTTTTTCTGTGATTTAAATACCCCTGTTAGTATTTAAACCTCTTTTTATTTTATGTAGCTGGCAGCTGCTCTTTATGTTCCGGCTCAGTGTGCCCTGCTGGGTTTCTGTACTGCCAGTACTTCACTACCACAAGGTCAGCTATGGGTGAGTATCTCTATATGTACTGTACTGTAGGCTGGTCAGTATATATTACCAGTTCAAGTGTTACCAAATGAGACTAATTTCTTTCCTTTTGATAGTTCAACAACTGAAAATTAGATATTTTCATTTCATATAAGGAGAAACAAACCCATGGTAAAAATACTTATGATATAAACTAACAATTCGTATGAATAATTGCAAATAAAAATAAAGACCTCAAGATATGCAGTTTCTAATCAGGATGTTCTCATGCTAGGGGATTCCATGTAAACTATGTGAAAGTGTCAGAGAAATACCCCGGATGTCTTGTGTAAATGCTCTGACGTCACGTGGGCTCAGCACACGGCCAGTAAGACTGGGGGCCCTGGGGTGGCAGCTCATTACATCAGGTGTTTGTTAAAGGACACTGTAGGTCTGATTCATACTGGCTGCCTTCCCAGTCACTTTTCACCATCTGGTCTGTGGAAGCTGGTTTGGACTTTACGTGTTTTGTCTCTCCTGTATTGAAGAGTGACACCGGTGGAGTTTCTCAGGATTGAGTCTACGTGACGTCACACATCGCTCTTCCAGCAGACTGCATGGCGCCTCCTAGTGGCGTTACAACAGACACACAGAAACACTCACTACTGTATCACTACAGGACTCACACTTTTATTACAGGATCTCAGTATGACTCACTACGTACACATGCTTGCATTTATTTTACTGTTCCTTCAAATAGTGGACAAATATGACTTTGCAGGTCTTTGTTAAAATTTCTGGAAGTCTGGAGTCTTACAAGAGCTTAATTTTGTTCTTCTTTCACATGGTGACCAGGTGGGCAGCAGAGGAGATGGCTCCTGCCAAGGCCAGGTGAAGATCTTCTCCCTGAACCGTTCAACACCTCGCATGATAAAGTCCATCAAACTGGGAGCCCCAGTCCTGTGTCTGGAATATATCACAGAGCCCATTGAGCAAAAAGAGTATGGCCAGACTACATCCAAGTTGGGCAGCACCATCTGTCTGGGCCTACAAGATGGAAAGTGAGTTATTTTCTCCTGTTTAGCGCCTCAATCAGAAGATGTGGCGGTAACACTACTGTACTCTACATTACATGCTGAGTAGTTATCAGGGAATAAACAATGAATAAATCGGGAACAAACTAAGTTTAGAAATAGATCCTGAAAAACTCTGAATCAAATACTATGTAGTAAATAATGATAAGTTACTCAAGAACAGACTGTCAGATACCAATGTTAATGAACCAGTATCTAATGAATACTCCCTGGATATCTGCGAAGCTGCATGAGAACCCCTCCTCCTGAATGACTTCATGTTAATTAATGAATTACTTCCTTTTCCCCTCCATATTAGTTAGTAGTTTTGTGTCCCCTCCAGTAAAGTAGTATGTCATACTAAGCTGTATGATGCAGTACTTTACAGAGTTTATAAATTGTAATACATATTTAAAATGGTAAGCAACGGTACGTTAATCATGAAGTAAAGTTGTATTCCTGGTAACCGCTCAGTAGGATGCCCTGCTTTACTGGAGATGGCACAAAAACAGTAACTAATATGGAGGTGATAAGCAAGGCTCAGCATTTTCGGTTTTTACCAATTTTCACCGAAAAACACCCAGATTTTTAAAAGGAGCAGATCAGTTCAAACTGATTTTCACCCGGGTTTTATGTTTCCACGGAGCCAAAAGTTGTTCCTGTTCGTTTGAGGTTAAGTAACAGTGTCCTCTTGTGGCGAAATACGGCATGCTGGATGGCTTTGAAAAGTAAAAACCGAAAATGCTGAGCCTTGGTAATAAGGAAATAAATCGGTCCGCGGTGGTGTAGCAGTCTAAGCATCGGCTTTGTGTCCATGCAGTTGCCCACTGGGGACTGGGGTTCGCGCCCCGGTCTCGTCAGATCCGACTATGGCCGGACTCGATGAAGCAGCAATAATTGGCAACACTGTCTTCGGGAGGGGAGTGGAGTTGGCTTGTGTTCGTCACAGGAATGTGTCTCTGCGTGTGGGAAAAAGCAGTGGTTCGGCCTGGATTCGCCTTGTCACAAAAGTGAGGAGGCGTCTCCTTCGAGACTGCCGGCCGGAGAGAGGCAGTTGGCATACGCATACAGTACGAGGGTAGGAGTTTGAACTAAAATAGGGATTGATTGGCCACTAAATTGGGAGAAATCAGAAATAAATTTTAATTAATAAGGAAATAAATCATATGAATTCATTAAGTGGTCACTATGCAGATTAACAGATATCCAGGAAGTAATTATTAGATACTTGTCATTAACACGGTATCAACTAATTTGGTCTTGAGTAAGTTATTATTTACTATGTAGTATTTGATTCAGAGTTATTCAGGACCTACTTGTTACCTATTTGTTAATTAACAGTTCATTCCTTATTTATTCACCTCTGGTTCCTTGATAAATACTCAGGATTTGGTGTACAGTATTGTGATGTGTTACTGATGCAGTATCATATGTCAGATCTTATGTACTGCACTGTTTCCACTGATAAAAAGCACACTTTATTCTTTATTTTATTGCAGTGTCAAACATTTCTGACCTAAACCTCTCAACTTTACAGCATCCTGGTGTACGGCAGTGTTGACACCTACGTTCAGAGTCTGCAGACCTTCTTCAGTCCTGAAGGCCGTCCGGTTGTCTGTCTGAAACACGCAGCAGCGGTCCTGTTCGCTGGACTGGCCAATGGAAAAGTAGCAGTCTACCGCCGAAAGACTGGAGGTAATGATCACAACCACGTCCTGAATAAGTAAATCCTGTTGGTTCATCCTTTTGCAAATAAAGAATCGAGTTTCACATGATCAGAAGGCCGAACTCAAATAACGGAGCTTTAAAGACACCATTGCACGTCAAATGTACACGTGCGGCATAAAATGCTGCTTATTAAAGTGTTGCGAAGGATTTGGAGGTGTGCACGTCTGCATGTCTGGGCTGCAGACAGACAGAACCCCCTTCCCTGCAGCAACATGCACAGACGTTTACAGAAGCAAGTTTTGGCCTTAATGTGCATTTCAATTTTAGGGCTTATGTTAATATTATTGGAGAACCTTCTATAAATATGCTGCTCCCCGGTTTAGTAGGATGCTAGCATTTTTTCATATTCAAAATACCTTACAGTGCGTGCGGGTGGTGTGGCGGTCTATTCCGTTGCCTACCAACGCGGGGATCGGCGGTTCGAATCGCCTTGTTATCTCTGGCTTGGTCGGGCATCCCTACAGACACAATAGGCCGCGTCTGCGGGTGAAGCCGGATGTGGATATGTGTCCTGGTCGCTGCACTAGCGCCTCCTCTGGTCAGGCGGGGCGCCTGTTCAGGGGGGAAGGGGAATAGTGTGAGCCTCCCACGCGCTACGTCTCCCTGGCGAAACTCCTCACTGTCAGGTGAAAAGAAGCGGCTGGCGACTCCACATGTATCGGAGGAGGCATGTGGTAGTCTGCAGCCCTCCCCAGATCAGCAGCGGGGGTGGAGCAGCGACCGGGACGGCTCGGAAGAGTGGGGTAATTGGCCAAGTACTACAGGGGGAAAAAGGGGGCGGAAATCAAAAAAAGAAAGAAAGAAAAGAAATACCTGACAGTGTCAAAGCTTTAAAATAAAAATAATATATTTTTCACCACGTGTAGGCCCAGACACTTTTTTTGCTACTTAAATGTTCAAATCAACATCAGGCATAAAATAAGATGTGTAAGAAATGATATCAAACACTTGATAGATTTAAAATCTGGCTCATAGTCCATTACTGGCCGAAGGCACTGACTTGTTTACACGGGCAGAATCTGAGCCTGTTACCTGCATGGAGTTGTATTAATTTGCAATGCAATGACACTGAACATAGAAAAGGTTGCTGTGATCTGGTGTCCATTAATCTGAGTGTGTTCTTCCAGAGAGACTGTGGGACATCGCTTCGTGTCGGTCGGTGGCTCTGGGTTCCGCTCCGGTCGGTTCATTACTGACACTGGAGGACACGGTGTGGGCTAGCTGTGCTAACAGCGTCACTGTCATCCAGGTCTCCAGCCTCCACACTCTGGTAGAAATATTCCTATTTATACATCAGAGGGAATTTCTAGCTTCAGTTTAAAAAAAAAAAAATCCTTATCAGTCATAGATGATGCATGTTCCTGCCTGCGGCTCATTTCCACCAGTTCTCAAAAAGATGACTGTCACAGCCCGTCTGTGTTGATTTCTCTCCGAGTTGAGCCTTTTTGTTCTGAATCAGGTGTAATTCTGAGGCGAGAACGCTGCAAAGGCTCCCCAAGGGCCCCTGAACCTTCCTCGCTTTGAAATTAATTGACAGACAAGCTTGTCTGTTGAGCTGACAGCCTGCATAACCTCTTCTCTCCATTTCCACATTTGGGAGCTGGAGCGTGGTCTCTGAGGGGGGTCTGGAAACTGAATAAGAAATGGGAGAACAGTATTACGGGGCTTTTTTCTGTTCTGTGTGAGCGCCAATGTTTTGTTAGAGCCGTTCCAGAAACCTGCAACCAGTACCGGCACAATTTTACCTGAGCTACGTTACAGCAAATTCACAATGCTACACTATTTCCCCCCAACAGAAAGAAAGGAAAAATCCACCGCTTTCTGCTGTTTGACAAAACAGCGATTGATCCCCAAAATGTGACGAGCTGGAAACCGGCTTCCTACATGGTGTAATGTATTCCTTCATTTTAGATCGGTTGACAGTTTAGACTACAGCAAGAGAAAAGGCGACAAGTGTCTGGAGACACCAGTCACGCCCACAGAGTCGTGAGGGAGACATGAGGAGATGTATCTGTGTGAATTACACCAGTCACAGGAGGGGGGTTTCTTTTTTGCCACAAGAAACCATCTCCAATACCTTAAACACCAAGACATGCTTCAGTTCCACTTCACAACGCCACTTTACATAAGTGACAAATGATTTTTGCTTCTTGGGGGGGGGGGGTCAAAGGTCTTATTGCCAAACCATTGTATTCAGTGGTTTGGCAATATTTTTCGACACTTGCATGCCAATAAATTGCCTCATTACATTAAATTTGAGAGACAGAGTGGCATTTTTTTATCAGCATGGGCCAATTAGCTAGTTAGAAAGATCACTCACTTAATGAGAGG
Source organism: Lampris incognitus (assembly GCF_029633865.1). NCBI lineage: Eukaryota > Metazoa > Chordata > Actinopteri > Lampriformes > Lampridae > Lampris > Lampris incognitus. Next base: position 10,003,412 of record NC_079212.1, on the reverse strand, counting down.
AATTTTGTTAATTTGGTAATTTTGTAGTCAAGTAAGCAGCGTGTCAGCTTAACTGTACTACTGGGGACAATTTATGACTTTACAGTAAAAAGATTTGGTAGACCAGCTTGTGGTCAACCCGACCAAGTCCTAAGACTTACGAAGACACATGAGAAATGGTTTTTAATTTGGATTAGAAAGAAGAGACCAAACTTTCCTTCCACTGAATACATTTTTCCAACCTGTCTGTTTACAGTTAATGAAGAATTCTCTGTATTGATCATGCACATGCTACCATTTACTGACCGTCTGTCTGCCTGTCTGTCTATACACACAGCAGAGTTTTGAAGCCCACCCGGAATCAGCAGCTGAAGTATGCCACATGGTTGGCTCCGGTGGAGGAGTCTGGATGGCGTTCACCCATAGCTCCTCCATTCACCTCTTCCACACAGAGACTCTGGACCATCTGCAGGAGATCAACATCTCCACCTGTTTTGCACATCTCACAGTCGGTAAGTTCAGACAGAACGCACACAGGTTACACAAACAACCAACACACAACATTCCCCAAACCACTACAAACATTTGAGCTGCTATTATGTCCTTGTTTAAATCTATCTGTTACACTATAAAGCTGTTGGTGCGTGATACTTTAAAATCTTATTTCATAAGCAATGAGATCAATGTCATTTAGTGACACTAACCCTAACCCTAAACTTAACCACTAACTAACATTAGCCCTAAACTTAACCACTACCAAAGCTGCATGACATTAATATTCATATATCAGGCCAGAACTTTAACGTTGGAATCTATGGAACACCTGCCTCTATACAGATGCCGAAGGGCAACTTGCATGTCATTTATCAATATATGACGCCATGGGAAGAGTATGTGTTTCCATTTTTAGTCAGTAGTGTGACATGTATGGGATTTTGTAGCGGTGTTAAGGCATTTGATGTGTGTATTACAGGTCACGGCTCACTGTGTGTCACCAGCTTGCTCATTTGCCAGGGCCTGCTATGGGTCGGGACCACCCAGGGGGCCATTCTCACCTTTCCTGTGCCCACACTGGAGGGTATCCCTAAAATAAGAGGTAAGAACTGGTTATCATGTACCAATTTTTAAGTTTCTCAACTTTGAATAAAAAAAAAAAACTGAAACAAATTGAAACTCTTTTGTCACTCAGGTAAAGGAATGATGTCGCTAAATGCCCACAATGGGCCTGTGGACTTCCTCGTGCCGATCCTCAGCACCTTATCAGCTGACACGCTGAAGCGAGACTCGCTTTGCAGTGGGAGTTTCCAGGGCAGTGATGGTGAAGAAGGAGGTGAAGAAATGAAAGGAGGAGAAGATGATGCTGTGGAGCAGGACATGGGTTCCTGTCCTCCAGTGGGTTCACCAACAAGAGAGAGGTCTAAAGGAGTTCTGCTCCAGTACCACCTCCGCTCCACCTCCCAGCTGCCGGGCGTCCTCCTCATGGCCAAACCCCACCAGGAGCTCCACGAAGCTTCTCCAGAGTTGCCGGAGCAGAGCCCGGAGGACAGTACCATCTATGAACTGAGCGAGAAGCCCAATGTGTGGGTGCGGGGGGGTCCTGTAGAAAAGGAGGTGCAGGGGGGACACAATAAGTTCACCTCAGCAGCAGTGATCTCTGGAGGGAGAGGATACCGCAGGGTCAGAGAGAGGACTTCAGCAGAAAACCGCTTAGACTCGATAGAAAACACACTTCTAGTCTGGCAGCTTCCTCTGGCCCTCAGTCCATAAGAAAACATTTAGATGTGACACAGCACCACTGTGATTGACAGAACAAACCACCGACACCAGAATGATAGCCGTTTATTTTCCAATGCCAATTTCTATTTTGGTTGCACAGTCTATTGATCGTCATGTGCATGTTAAAAAAGGAAAATGATCCCGGGTCAATGGTAATTTGTAATGTTACTGTAATTCTTCTAGAACTACAGGGCACTGAGCTAAGTGTAATTTTGTTCTCTGCTACCATATGTAGTCACCAAACCTCAAGAGGCATTTGGTCAGTATTTATTTCACTGAAAAAATACATTCAAAAAAATAAAATAATAAAAGGCACCACTAAATGGTATTCCATTACAAAACAAGGCAACTTATCAAAAAATATAAGGACATAGACGTTTCATAAAATAAGGATATTTTGAAACCTACATTTAGAAAATAAGTGCAAAGTGCAAGAGGGGCTGAAGTACATGTGATGCAAAACCTGAATGAGGCCTGTACTCCAGTTGCAACCCAGGGTTTCCTGCACTCGCTGAATTCCGGAGTGCCTCTGCTAAACTTGGAAAAATAAGAAGTTTTTAAATCAGTCATCAAATTTAGATAATTTAGATCACAACAAAAATGGGGGCTGTTGTTCAAGCAGCAAAGTTGTGTTTAAGGTGTGAAGGCTACTTTTCAGACCCGGTTAACTGAACTGTAAAAAAGTCACATGCCGAGTGTCAGGGCCCACAAGACTCACAACATCAGACGTGATCATGAATTGATTGGCTGTACCAGCTAGTGTTCATGACCATTTTGATGTTTGCTCAAGAAAAATATTGTTGAATTGAAAGAAATACATGGAATAAAATGCCAAGCATTTTCAGGACGGCGAGGGAGTCATTATTTTCAGCAGGAGAACTCTGCAAAGCACAGACCCCGTTGTGTGGCGGCGGCACCTCAGCTGAAACTGAGATGTCTCACAGGTTAAAGGTCATCATTATGTCATGGTGTTGGCTTGAATCCCAAACTCAGTCTGAATACAGCAGATGGTTTTATGAAACCACGAGTTGTTTAATACAGTTGATATGAAATGAAACCCGCCAGAGGAGGGTAGTACAGCAGTGTTGTTTAGAGACCTGTCCCAACCAACTTTTGGGGTCCGCTATAATGACCCCAAAATATTTTTTGGAGCGTTTCTCCCTATTGTTGATTCCAGCACTAATAAATTGTTCTAGGTTTGCAAGTTAATTTGTGGATAAGCTAGTGTAACCGGTTACTTTCTTGCCCGGTGCGGGAATCGATACGGGGTGTATTGCACCACAAGGCGACGTCACTAACCGCTCGGCTAAAGGGTCAGAGCCGTTAGCCAGGGACTCATGTGTCTTATTAGTAGTTTACAGTTGTCACCCTCCCCGGAAGCGCGCCCTCACGCTTGTTCTTCCCGCGCTCCGAAGAGACTCCTGAGGATCTGCACACTTCCGGATCCCACCGCTGCCACCAATGTAACCGGTTATTTTCTTGCCCGGTGCGGGATTCGATACGGGGTGTGCTGCACCACAAGGCGACACCACTAACCGCTCGGCTAAAGGGTCAGACTCGTTAGCTAGGGGCTAACGTGTCTTATTAGTAGTTTACACTAGTTAATTTGTGGATAAGCTAGAGCTAACATTGTGGGGTTTATGAGGATGTGTGATGCATTGAAATTTCATCACATATCCCGATACTGTAGGTGTCTGCCTGTGTACTGAAACGCAGCGCTGTTCGTTAGGGGGCAGTGTCACTTTTTCCAAACCATATTACACCAGAACAGCCGAACGATGTTTCTTGAACGATCCTTCTGTCTCCATTTCCATTCAAATGGATTTTAACAACAATCGGTGATAAAAACAAATTTCAAAATAAAAGCCCCGTGGCCCGGTCACCATTAAACAGAGAAAACTAATATCAAAATAATTACTAGAATGGAATACGCGCCATCTCTGCTTTCCGACTCGGCCAGCTCGGTCATTTCCGGGAGCGCCGGAAGCGATGCGGACAACTGACGACACCAACAGCGAAGCAATGGCGTTTTTCACTCGGTCTCTTCAAGATCTACCCAAACTCGTGGTTAACGACGTTAGTCGCTTTATCCAAGAAACATGCCTTACGTCAGTTACCAAAAAGAAGAAGGGCTTCAAATTTTACGTCCAAGCTACATCCACAATTACGAAGGTAAGATCCGGGCGTGTAATCTTAGCGCCTAGCATGTTTGTGTACTAGCCCATGCTAGCGTAGTGACAAGTTACTGCTAACGTTATGTTTTTATGTGTCAACCACTGTTACAATCCTAACGTCATTGTCAACCTGTTTCAAACAAGGATTCAACAGGAGAACTGTCTATTAGGGCTGAGTGCTAAAGCTCTATGAGGAAAAGCCAAAAGCCTCACAGTTTGAGCGTAAGGGAAAGTTATCCTGCAGGTTCAGTGCAGACTGGCTCGCGAGACAGGTTCCTGTTCGTCAAATCAACAGTTTCCGTGAATCATATCACAAGGCTACGTTAATATATATATATGTAAACTACTAATAACACACGTTAGTTCCTTGTTAACGGGTCTGACCCTTTAGCCGAGCGGTTAGTGACGTCGCCTTGTGGTGCAGTACACCTCGGATCGAATCCCGCACCAGGCAAGAAAATAACCGGTTACATATGTTTCGTATGATACCCCGTTTACATAACCCTGGTGTGTAAAAATGTGTAAAAGTAATGGGATTCACAGAAACTGTGTTGCGTTCTGTCACTTCTTTTACACACGTTCTGTGTTCCCTGTTATTTTAAATGAGTAAAGTGAGATTAGTAATGATTTGGCGACAAGTTTTGATTTACATGTTAGTGCATATCAGCTGTGGTTCATTTTCTTCTCATTCATATAATCAATTCCTACATCATTCATTTTTCTCCATGTACTCATGTATTCTCCTTTATAACAAAAGTTCACTAATTTATTGATTATAAAAAGAACGTTTTAATGTTTAACTGCAATTGCAGCAAGTACAATATGTGCAGATGTGTTACATTATTTACATGCGCCAAATGTGCGTGCGCAGATTGTGAGGCAGAAAGGGGCCCACGAGTCTTGTGTTTTGTAAACATTACTACGTTCATTTCGAAGAGATCATCACGGAGAAATTGATTTAAAACGAAACGAAATGCCTCACTGTTGTTGCGCTGTCGGTTGTCCAAACCGTAAAGATTGTAAGAACAAGCATCTGCATTTTTATCGCTTGCCGAAAGGGAAAACTCCAATCGAAAAACGAAGAAGACAGGATGGATTCATGCGATCCGCCAGGAGGACTGGAAGACGTGGTCAGAAGAGAGCAAATAACAAACGTGAAGATTTGCGGAGAACATTTCATATCTGGCGTGTATCCGTTTCTTACACAAGTAAGTATTGTGATTGAACATGCGCAAGTAACAGCTCTAAATGTGATACTGTCCTAGTAGAGCAACTGCCAAACCAACGCTTGAGTTGTTAATACATAGCCTTCCTCAAATTTGACAGTGATTCCATCAGCTTTCTTGTGTCATGATGTTGGAGGTCATAATTCGACTCCAGCCTCGATCTCATAACCGTACAAACAATTCAACTTTTGTTGAATACAAACAGTTCAGCCGTACAAACAAACTACGAGGGCTTACCTTTGATTTGATGAAGCAAAACTTGTTTTCCTTCGATAAGGGATGGTAAAAGCAGTCTTGGACATGTCCACCAGCAAAGTAATCGTATGCTTCTAAAGACTTGTAAGCCTTCATTGATTCTTTCATGAATGTACTTGGTGTGTCTATGAGGTATTCAGTCACATCCCTCCAGCCGATGTCTGGCAACTTCCCTGTATCACTTGTCCACTGAGCTTCAGCAAGCATAGATGGATCGGGAAGTTTTTCCTCCAGTGCTTAGCATAAGTTTAGACTCGTAATGCTTTCTGTCTTCCTTGCTTAGACCTTCAATATAATCTGAGATTTCCATTTTCTCATATTTCTAACTTTTCTCCATTTAATTTTAAGTTTTATGTGCTTTCATCTGTAAAATTCATAGGTATGCACGTTGTTTCTTGGCCATGTTTTGCCACATGTTGTGCTCACGCATCTTGTTTACAACACAGCTTTTACATCATGCGGTAAGGGGTTATTGTAACAGATATGTGTATTTTCACAGATTGTGCTTAGGGAGTCCCATTCTGTGCAGCTACAAAGCTGTCAGTGTACCTGTGTGGCAGGTACAGCTTTATGCAACCATGTGACAGCACTTCTTTACCAGACTGCACATTATTCCCAGCTGAAGTTCCCCCAACACACAGCTGCACGGAAACTGAACAGAAGTGGCACAAACCAAGAACCATGGTAACTAACTTTCTTAACATAGTACTTTTATTTTATTTATGGATATTTGTTTATGTTTATTGAAAACTTGTTGAAATTAAATGCCCAAATGTTTCAAGTTATGCGGACTGCCCCTACATTAAGATCAGTTAGGGCACTCATACACTAAGGAAATCCCATCCGTACTTTTGGCAGATCCAGGGTCAGCTGTTAATGTCTGGACTTGAATGGTGCGACTTTGTTGTCTACACACAGGGAGACATGTTCATTCAGAGGATTTCCAGAGACAAAGAAATCACAGCCACAGTCAAAGAAAAAATTGACTATTTCTTTTTTTTCTTTTTACCTCTCTGCTTCCCTGCAATAGAGAACTGCTCTGCCGCTGCCTTACTCAGCTCAGTTTGTTACAGGGATAGTCAGTGGTAGTGTGTATAATGTAATACTGTGTGTTTAAATGTTTATCTGTAATTTTCTGTAGTGCACTAGTTTTGTTGTTAAAGTGTACTGAAGTGGCAGATCAAATAACATGGTTAAAGTGTCTGAGTTAAAACAAAAAAAGGTTGTAAATGCAGTTGCAAGAACAATACTTTCCTCATATTTTCAGATGTTTGATTAGAAAGAGAACTTATTTTAATTGTAATTATAACTATTCTAATTATCTGTTAACACCCTCTGTGCCTTCATCTGTTTCGCTCTGTGGATGTGTCGTTTTTCTCTCTGTATTGAGTGGTTTGACAGTGATTGTTGTTATTTGGAGTGCTTTAACTCAGCGTAATAAAGAGAAATGATCAGCATTGGAATATTGTGTCTTGTATTAACTACAGTAATTGTTATAGAAAGGTAAATGAGCAGAGGTGACAAGTGGGTGACAAAAAAAGAAATCTGGTGAGTACCAGTTAAATTGAACCAAGTGAATGTAGTTCAGTTAACCAATATTCAGTAACTTGAACAGTATACAACAGATTTCATGTAGTGTATATACAAATATTTGCTATTTACAAGATCCACATTTTATCCTCAAGATGGTACACAAATCATTTCATCATCATTGAACAAAATGAAATGAATTCAATAAACCAATATCAAACAACTTTAAAAATATAAAAAAGCTTTCATGTAAGTATACAGATAATTGCTATTTACTGGATTGACATTTTGTCCTCAAGACAATACACATCCTCTGCTGGGCTTTTTTGGGGATGGAGGCAGTGGCATCTTGCCTAATGCCAAACTGCTGCTTCATCGTAAGCTTCTCAATTTGTGTCCTCAGCTGGCGGAGCTGCTCTCTGAGAGACATGTTTTCATCGAGAGTTAAATCGACAACTGCAGGATCCGGAGCCGAAGCGTAGTCCTTGTCCCTCCGGAAAGCGACAATCCATTTTCGCCTGGTTCCCGCATCGGAGGGAAACCTATGAAAACTAAGTACTTTGTTGTACTTACTGGAGGCTTGGTACGAAGGCACACAGCAATGTTCCGCTGTCGTGCTATCGGTGTGTTGAAACTTAAACTTATTTTTCTGAGACGGCATCGCCATTTGACAAAAATCATATGAACAGTATGGATAGCGGAAGTGAACAAGCTGGCAGAGATTTTACTGAAACTCCATCAGCACCACTGTGTGCATGTAGACCATTGCTTTAACAAAATTACACAACTTATTTGAGGGTTACATGTGGGTATCACTGTATCCACCAGAACTCATCTGCAGGTCCGTCAGGTGATTGGTTTGTATGAAAATTAGGAATAAATCATCTTTAGTATAGTTAACCAGCTAGCTCCATGAACAGACACACATCCTTTTTTGGCTTGAGTGCAGGATAACCAACAATAGTTATCTATTTAAGAGCAGATCTGCCTCTGGCCCAAATGGCCCCGGGTACGGTTCCTCCCTCTGTCTAACTGCACACGTCCTAAAGTTGGCTGAGAAAAACCCACCTAAGGGAGTCCAGGACTGCCCTCATGGTATGTCTATATAGAATTAACCCCCCAGTTCAGCAGCAGCATACAGTATGATGAGGACATAGTGAAACATGTCCTCATCAGCAACATCTTTCACACATGGGATGCTGAAAAGTGGTTTGGCAGTGTAGTGAATTGGTAAAAACCACGTGGCGTGAGAATGTTTATTCACTGATTCTGTCACAGGGAAATTCGGAGGTCACCCCAAAGTCAAATAAAAAGCAGCGCTGCCTAACTGATCCAGTAGTTTGTCAAGCCTGGGTATTTTTTGTAACCCTCCTAACATTTTACCAAGTTTGGTATATCCAATTCCCCGTTTTCCTAAAATGCCATCCTTGCACAACCATTACAGCGGTCTGGGAGGGTGTAGACTTCCACGTTGATGCATGTGGATTTTCACAACATTTCCAGGGCCCATAGCTATCAAACATCTCAGAAGAGAAATTAGTCCCAACTGTTTGACAGAGATTGAAAGACATGTCCACCAGTATTTAAGAGATCTGGAGAGATGTCATTAACCCATAAGGAGTTGCCAGGGGACAAAGATGTGTACATTTAATGTCAGGATTGAGGGACAAATTGGGATCTGACTGGAACACTTTTTGTCACTGACTATCCAGGATGCAATCTCTCTCATCAGTATTTAGAACTTGTCATTGCTGAAGAAGCGAACATTTTTTCAGCATTCTTGGCAACTGGAAAAATGTGATAATGCCATAGTGTTGATTTAGGTCCACAAACATCCATCAGTTGAATTATTACATTAAACTCCCAATGAATGCACAGATTTATTTTCCTACCATACAAAGAGACAGAACACAGAAACAAGCTGCTGGGTTTCTGGGAGCTGTTGATGTTATTAACAGAATACTACTGCTACTACTACTACTACTTTCAGCTGCTCCCTTTAGGTTATTAACATGGTTATTAACAGAATACATATTAATATTATTGCCCTAAGTGTGGACAAGGATTTTTGAATCTCAACCAATACCATGGCGTACACTTCTAAACTGTGATGGGTACAAACTAATTACCAATTGTCAAATGGCCCCAGACGTATGTATGACTTTAGGGGGCTCAGTGAGAGAGGTCTCCAACTTTTGTTTGAGAGCAACCAAAATCCCCTTGATCTCACTTGGTTGGTGACAAATGCCATCCATAAAAGTCACGCCATCAGTGAAATAATGTATGTGTATGCACTCGCACTTCAGAGAAAACTCTTTGTAACTTCACCTTGCGGCTTAAAGTGGCATAATCTAGTGATGTCAGTCTCTACTACTACTTTCAGCTGCTCCTGTTAGGGGTCGCCACAGCGAATCATCTGTTTCCATCTCTTCCTGTCCTCTGCATCTTCCTCTGTCACACCAGGCACCCGCATCTCCTCCCTCACCACATCCATAAACCTCCTCTTTGGCCTTCCTCTTTTCCTCTTCCCTGGCAGCTCCATATTCAGCATCCTTCTCCCAATATACCCAGCATCTCTCCTCCACACATGTCCAAGCCATCTCAATCTTGCCTCTCTTGCTTTGTCTCCAAACCATCCAACCTGAGCGGTCCCTCCAATCATTCCTAATCCTGTCCTTCTTCATCACTCCCAGTGAAAATCTTAGCATCTTCATCTCTGCCACCTCCAGCTCCGCCTCCTGTCTTTTCATCAGTGCCACTGTCTCCAAACCATATAACATAGTTGGTCTCACTACCATCTTGTAAACCTTCCCTTTAACTCTTGCTGGTACCCTTCTGTCGCAAATCACTCCTGACACTCTTCTCCACCCACTCCACCCTGCCTGCACTCTCTTCTTCACCTCTCTTCTGCACTCCCTGTTATTTTGGACAATTGGCCCTAGGTATTTAAACTCATACACTTTCATCACCTCTACTCCTTTGGAGTAGAGGTGGAATCATTGAGCCAATAATATGGGGGAATGATTAGGTGGCCAGATGGAGAGAGCCAGGTTGGGAATGTTGCCAGGACACCGGGGAACCCCCTACTCTTTGCAATAAGTGCCGTGGGATCTTTAATGACCACAGTGAGTCAGGACCTTGGTTTAACGTCTCATCCGAAGGACGACGTATCTCTGAGACAATTGATAGCTATGGGCTCAGATTGACGTTCCCAGATCCATCTGTACAGCTGGATGTGTCAGTGTACACCCGTAGGACACACTTGTTGCAATGACTGGTCACATTGCCTCTTATTAATTGATATTCTTGACAGGCAGCACAAATCTGCATGAAATGCACAGCCATTAAAAACCAGCCATTAGCTGATTGAATGTTTTATCCTTCCCCAAGGTGACCAGACATAAGATTATGATGAGCCACCTGGAAAACCATTTGCCGATGGATTTGGGGGACCAACAATTGGGTCATTTCCCAATTTATCACTCTGCACAATCCATCCATGGTCAAACAAAAATAAGTGTGTCTGTGCTGTCAGGTCGCCCATGCATGTTAATAATCTACTTAAATGCAAGTCACGAGTTGTCATCAGCAGACGGTTTTTAGGAGACAATCCTACACAGGGACTACCGGTGGGGGTGTATCCGATATCGCATCCTTCCACAGCATAATTAATGTTTCTGCAAGACCGTCAGAGCAATGGACCAATCACATTGCTATGCTGTCGTGTATATCCGACTCAGGGAAAAAGAATTGCGGGGTTAGGTTGTGGGTTAGCTATCAGTTAAGGTTAGGTTGAGGTTGAGACTATGCTGGTTAGCTTTGGTATTTTTTCCAGTCTTTTTCCCCGTGTCACAAAGGCATATGGTCCTGGACCAACATTAATTATGATGTCTTGGGAACAACACCGACATGGTGACATCAGATCGTACACAAGTGGGGCTGCCAGAGACTCACGGGAAATATTTGTTTTTTTTTTTTGTTTTTTTTTTTGTTCCTCTTGTTCAGTCCCAAGTAAAGTAAAATTCCTGTTGAACACAGTACAAAACAGACATTTTCCCATTTGTCCAAAGAGCTGCCCTGTCTTTTTCTCTCGGATGTCGAGAAAAGGGTCTCTACTTTCATCAGAGCCATCTTCTTTGATAAAGTAAAGAGGCGCGGGCCACTGGGAAGCCCGAGAACAGTGCACGTGTCATCAGAGACACCGCCTCGTATTGCTGCTGTATTTCAAGATGGCCCGTCCTGCAGGCAGGGTGAGGAGAGCTGACTGAGAATCTGGCAACAAGACAAGTCAGCCAGTAATGGAAGAGTTGGCAGTTTGAGTCCCAGGACTGGCTCGGTAATCCAGGTTTTGGACTTGGCGGACAACTGGAGGCTTTCTTGTATTAGGATCCTTGCCTGATATTCAGAGTGAATGGCCATTTCATTACCGCTGCAAGATTCAGTCTGTAATTACCTTTGCGCTAGCTGTTTTCGGTGTCTTTCTCCGGGGGGTTAATTTTACCAGAACCATTTACTGGTGACTGACGTCTCCAGACGCTCTGACATCATTTTTATCCATCCGCTCCATCCATTCTATTATCCAAGCCACTTATCCTACTCTCAAGGTCGCGGGGATGCGACGTAGGACGACCCGGGACGACCCCCGAGGTTGGAAAACCTCGGGGCTCGAACCCAAGACCTTGCTGCTGTGAGGCAACCGCGCTAACCACTGTGCCATCGTGCCTTTGATTAAACATACATGCATCATAATATGTACATTAAAAAGGAGATAGTAATATCTATCTCTCATCTAGCTCATCCGTCAGGATGCCCCTTTAGTGTTTTGGTTGCGCATTTTGTTTAAAGCATGGGGCGCTACTCCACATGCAGTTGTATGGTTCTCTGCTAACTGAGATTTTGTGCCTTTCCATTGTCAAGATGCATTGATCATCTGCAAAGCCACGATGTCCCAAGGTCCATAACATCAGTGTATCGATGAATGCACCTACGACTACTGCTACCCATAGGAGTAGCAGGATTTATCATCGAGGTTTACACCTCCAGATCCGCCGTGTTCTGCTCTGTTGTCTCCTGACAACGTTAACAGGATTACCACGAGGAGGGTGTTGCTCTTCACCACGCACGGACGGTCATTCATCATGGAGAGGCTATATTTTGTGCTTCACATGATGCTGGGGTGTATGGAGACCAGTCTAGGACGCCACAAAGGCCATCTAGGAAAGGTACTCCTCCTATACTTAACCCCTTAACCCCAATAATATCTAACCCCAGTAATATCTACTAGCATAAATTACATGTCTTCGTGCGACTTCATCTGCTCACTGCATTCCCGTCACATCCAAGTAACGGGGAGTGCAGAAGAGAGGTGAAGAAGAGAGTGCAGGCAGGGTGGAGTGGGTGGAGAAGAGTGTCAGGAGTGATTTGCGACAGAAGGGTACCAGCAAGAGTTAAAGGGAAGCTTTACAAGATGGTTGTGAGACCAGCTATGTTATATGGTTTGGAGACAGTGGCACTGACGAAAAGACAGGAGGCGGAGCTGAAGGTGGCAGATTTGAAGATGCTAAGATTTTCACGGGGAGTGACGAAGAAGGACAGGATTAGGAACGATTATATTGGAGGGACAGCTCAAGTTGGATGGTTTGGAGACAAAGCAAGAGAGGCAAGATTGAGATGGCTTGGATGCCGCTCTGATGGCCGAGCGGAATAACCCGCCGTTCTTGCAACCCGCTCGTCATGTGGCTGGGAGGTTCATATCCCGGACTCGCCGTATCTGGTCACAGCCAGAGCGTCCACGGGGTAAAGCATTCATTAGGCCACCCTTACCCGAGGGATAGTGGGTGTAGATCGGTGTAGTGTTCGGGGACTCGTCGTTCTCCAGCGACCCCTCTGGCCCACCCGGGCACCTACAGCCAAGCAACTGAAAGCATTCTCCCTACGCCTCCTTCGCGGCCTGAAGGTGATGCAATCCATGCGAGGCTTCAGCGTGTAAAATAGCGAGAGCAGCCAACACGAGTTTGAAGGAAGCTGGTGTTACGACAATCTCCTTCCTGTGGAAACGTGAGCCGGGGCAGTTATTCGACAAGAGTTCCGGCCATATGCCACTGGGTTAATCGGGTGGGATAAGGGGAAAAACTAGAAATAACGTTATAAAGAGATGGCTTGGACATGTGTGGATGAGAGATGCTGGGTATATTGGGAGAAGGATGCTGAATATGGAGCTGCCAAGGGAGAGGAGGAGAGGAAGGCCAAAGAGGAGGTTTATGGATGTGATGAGGGAGGACATGCAGGTGGCTGGTGTGACAGAGGAAGATGCAGAAGACAGGAAGAGGTGGAAATGAATGATCCGCGGTGGCAACCCCTAACGGGAACAGCAAAAAGTAGTAGTGGTAGTAGTAGTGCAGCTTCATCCACAGTCTTGAAGCAAGCATTTCCAATATTAGATTCCATGCACTGATCATCTTCGGGATGATCTATTGAAGTATGTGCTGGACAAAAATCGGCGACCAAGAGAGCTGATTGTGAAGCAAGGCCAAATCTGCCTCACACTAGAAGACTTTTGGAGGCTGGGTTTAAGCCAGTGCATGGAATCTGACATCATTTCCAGCTGGTTGCTACGGGTAGGTTGTCCTCGAGTACTGGGGATGAGCTCTGGGCCTGTTCCGGAAGAGTGTGTGTGTGTGTGTGTGTGTGTGTGTGTGTGTGTGTGTGTGTGTGTGTGTGTGTGTGTGTGTGTGTGTGTGTGTGTGTGTGTGTGTGTGTGTGTGTGTGTGTGCACTTGGCTGCTCTCCATCCGGCTGCACTCCTGCATCGGTCTTGCTGCGCTTTGCCCTTCTCTTCCAGTTCAAGAACGCATATGCAGCACACACACCAAATTATAGGCCTAGGATTTGCGGGACAGGTGAGGTGCAAGCCATTTGGGTGGAGGTGTGGTGAGCGGTTTAGATCTTGCCTGCGATGCTCCAACCCCTGCTTGCACCTTGGCAATATTTCTAAATTGAAATGCAGTCATGTGTTTCATGTGTGACTTTAGAGAAGGCTGAATGTAACCTTCATTATTTTTTTAATGTATTTCCTATGTGTGTCATGATTTTTATAATGTTTACATGCTAACATGTTTGTATTATCATGTTAACATGCTGAAATTTTATTGTCATGTTAGCATGCTAACATGTTTGTGTTGTCATGGTAACATGCTAATATGCTTATATTATAATGTTTACATGCTAACATGTTTGTGTTGTCATGTTAACATGCTAATATGTTTATATTATAATGTTTACATGCTAAGATGTTTGTGTTGTCATGTTAACATGCTAACATGTTTGCTATCCTGTTAACTTGCTAACATGTTTATATTGTCGTGTTAACATACTAACATGTTTTCTGTCATGTTAACATGCTAACATGTTTGCTGTCATGTTAACATGCTAACATGTTTGTGTTAACATGTTGGTGTTGTCATTTTAACATGCTAAAATATTTGTATTGTCATGTTAACGTGCTAACATGTTTGTATTGTCATGTTAAGATGCTAACATGTTTGTTGTCATGTTAACATGCTAACATGCTTGCTATCATGTCATGATGTTGTCCTGTGACCTGCTCTGACACCACAGCACATCTTCTGTGTGATGGTCTCACACCCTCTGGTTCACATGAGTGTTACCCCATGTTAAACATTAAGCCTTCCATCCGTCCATAGTGATGTTTAAAACACTTGTCCCTCCGCTGCGATGAATAGATTACGTAATCTTAAATAAATTTATAAATCCGAGGATTTGATAAATTCCTACTTCATGTACAAATAAAGTCTTTATGCCAGATGCTAAACTGACTGGTGGATATTAGTGTTTAACTTGGCGATCATCATAAAATCCACTGTCACCACAATAAATGTGTGCATCTTTCTAATTCATCAAATAAACATGGAATATTAACCCAGTATCAACTAGTATAATATGATAGTACAATAGAATATTAATACAATAGTAAATAATATAATTCATAATAATAGCAGCGTTCCATATATTTGTCTCCTGTGTTGTGGAGCGCCACCAGACAAAGCTGTGATAGACCCAAGTGTGGAGGGGCGTTTTTTTCCAAGTCAGAGAAATTTCAAATAATTTCAATAGTAAATAAATCTTGTTCATAATTTCTGAAACAAAAAGCCAAAACTCGCCTCATTGCTACAGTATAATTGGGGAATTAGGCGTATGCATGCCTCATGTTATATGAAATAACAGACTAAAGAGCGTTGAGGTGGACGGGTTTCATATGGAACGTCCCGATATCCTCACACAGGGAATGATCTGAAACTTTAACCGAGAAAAAAACAGAGCGACGGAGGGATCGACTCAGAAAGAGGTGTACGCTAAACAGCTTCCAGTTGTTTCCAGTTGCAATGTGTGCACATTAGTATTTGCATTGCTTTTGTTTTTTTGTTTTTTGCTTTTTTGTCATTTTTGTTTTTGTTTATTTTTCACTTGCCTTTGGCAATGGTATGTTCCCCATGCCATTAAAAGAGCTTTGATTTGACTTGAATTGAGAGCAAGTGAGACAGAGATCATCTCATAGCAAGAGAGAGAGAGAGAGAGAGAGGGATGAGCGAGCGAGTGAGGTGATGTTATAATCCTCCTCTCTGTATAAAGCAGGCTCCGGTGGAGCGTCCTCCCTGTCATCAGTCTGCATGGAGCAGCTGAGAGGATGCTGATGCTGCTCCGTTCCCGGCACAACACTTCACCCGCCTCCCTCCGCTTCACTGATGGACTATCTGCCCGTCTGATCCAGCATCATGACTTGGTTTATCGCTTTCTACACTCTTTTATACGTAGATGTTCTGAGTCCAGCCTTCGGTAAGTACAAGTACTCATCATGCTCTTCCAGGGGTTATTTTTTACTATGTTATGATATGAATCCTTGCACATTTTGAGAAGGTGTCGACACCGATGTAAAACCTTCATCTGTTATTTGGTCTTGTGCATTGTGCGTCATAGTTTGGCAGTAATACAAGTTTAATTCTTTAAAGATTGTGGTTCATTGTTTAACCGAGTTAATTTTACGACACAAGTTATTTCCACTGTTTAGTGGAGCAGTTGTGAGGACGTATGTTAAGCTGCTATACATCCTCAGATGATGACCCCCGTCTCTCATGATGACACCGCAGCACAACTGTAACACAGAAGTTTCCCCCTTTTTTTAAATACTGAAATTCAGTGTGACTTGAGAGTTTTTTACTTGAAATATGGATTTTCTGAAGGATAAAGCCTTTAATGTGACTACTGGATGGGTAACGCCTCTAAAATGATCTTTGACCCTTTCAACACAGAGTTGTGTGTGTGTGTGTGTGTGTGTGTGTGTATGTGTGTGTGTGGATATATATACAGAGAGAGAGAGAGCGAGCGAGTGAGAGAGAACGAGAGAGAGGGAGAGATATACAGAGAGAGATACAGAGAGGGAGAGCAAGAGAAGGTGAGAGAGAGTGAGAGAGCGAGAGAGAGAGATGCAGAGAGGGAGAGCAAGAGAAGGTGAGAGAGAGAGAGAGATACAGCGAGAGAGAGTGAGAGAGAGAAAAAGTGAGAGAGACAGAGCGAGCGAGAGTGAGAGACAGAGCGAGAGAGAGAGAGAGAGAGAGCGAGAGAGAGAGAGAGAGCGAGAGAGAGAGTGAGAGCGAGAGAGAGAGAGAGAGTGAGAGAGCACGAGAGAGACAGAGCGAGAGCATGCAAAAGAGTGAGAAAGAGACAGAGAGAGAGAGAGAGAGAGAGAGAGAGAGAGAGAGAGAGAGAGAGAGAGAGAGAGAGAGAGAGTGAGAGATACAGCATAAGCTTCATTTCACTAAGCCTGTGTTTCGCAGCATGCGGGAATCTACAGCGTGAAGCTAGAGACTCATTAGGATGTGAAAGAGATATTTATAGAGAAAGACAAACTAACAGAGAGGGAATAGAGATGGTATATTCAGGGTTGGTAGTCTGTGTGGACACAGTTGAATTTCCTACTAGTAGACCTACAGCACCTGAAGATATCTTAGACACGAAGACCTCCTGTCAACATGGACTACATGACAGATCTTCTGCTACATTAGGACAGTGAAGCATCTTCAGTGTTCTCCTCACATGACCAGTCTGTCATAGACAGGGTGCGTGCTGTGTATGTGTGGGTTCATATTTACTTTCAGTCTCAGCAGTAGACAAGGCTGTGGTCAAACCATGAAGGTGTTTGGGTTTTGTAGTCACATCTTAAAGGATAGTCCTGAACGTTCCACTACCTTCTCTCATCATTATGGTGTCTTCAACTTAACGATCAAAAGTTGGTTATCGGTTTTGCTGCTCATCATCCGTCATCACAGAGCAGATCCACATTTCTCTCTGTTCTGATTTTAGGAGTTCAGAGGAATATCTAATAGTTCCCCGTCAGGCTGGGTTTTTGCAGGATGACAGAGGATTCTCGTGGTGACTGTCCTGAATATGAAACCTAGCCCCGTGATTAAAAGACAGCACTCACATTTATTGAAGCGCTGGTCGTCTCCACAGAAAGTGGTTCCACGTGGATGGACCTCTGCCCTTCATCCCTTCAGACGGGAATGCTTCAGCTTGTTTATAAGTGAACGAGTCTGATCTCTCCTTCGAGAACAGGGCAGATTCTGCTCCTCCATTTAGGGAGAAAAATGCATCATGAGTGGAGAGATAGGACTTGAATGAACCAGATGGGAAAGGAAACTCCTTAAGAGCAATAAAAACACGATGTAACCCTGAATCTGATAAAAATCTGATATCAGAACCTTTTCTCTTTGTGACACCGTGAAGCGGTCATACTACTCTGAATCATTCATTCATTTATCCGCCGCTTCTCCGGGGTCGGGTCGCGGTGGCAGCAAGCTAAGTAAGATGTCCCTCTCCCCAGCAACGCCCTTCAGCTCCTCCTGGGGGATCCCAAGGCGTTCCCAGGCCAGATTGGACATGTAGTCCCTCCAGCAAGTTCTGGGTTTACCCCGGAGTCTGCTCTGAGTTGGCTGTGCCCGGTAAACCTCCAAAGGAAGGCACCCAGGAGGCATCCTAATCAGATGCCCGAACCACCTCAACTGGCTCCTTTTGATGCGAAGGAGCAGCGGCTCTACTCCAAGCTCCCTCTGGATGTCCGAGCTCCTCACCCTATCTCTAAGGCTGAGCCCAGACACCCTACGGAGGAAACTCATTTCAGCCACTTGTACTCAGAATCAGAAAATCAGAATCAGAAACACTTTATTTGTCATTTCATTTCATGCACTTGTGCACATGAAATGAAATGAAATGTTTCCCCCAGCCCACGGCAGTGCAACACAAAAACAAAAACACATATCCAAAAACTACAAGAACACATATATCCAAACTAACACATATATCTAAAGTAAAGAAAAAAAAATCACTGCCCAGAGAACAAACGCCAGCCAGGATGACCGCCCTCGGTGTTTCCTCTTCGGGTGCAGCTCCGGTCAGGGCCGTGGTCCTTGGGCCCACAGGATGCAGCAGACCAGGCTCCCTCAGCTGATCAAATGCCAGCTCTCCCAGCCAGACACCTTCGACACACCTCCCCGCACTCCACACGACAACACTAAAAACACAGTCAAGGCTAGGCGAGGCCGCCGTCAGACCACCCTCGGTGCTACTGGAACTGTCGGTCTACATGGGATAGCAGTTAGCTTAGCCTGCCCCGCTTCCGCGTCCTGTCAGACTGCCCTCGGTTTTTCCTCTTCGGGTGCAGCTCTGGTCAGGGCTGTGGTCCCTGGGCCCACAGAACGCAGCAGACCAAATTCTCCCAGCTGATCCAGCGCCAGCTCTCCCAGCCATCAAACGAAGACAAAACTTGGACGCAGACGTGGACAAAGACACTGCATGGACAGTACTGTGTGAGGCTGCCGCAAACGTGAATTTGCGCCGCCATCTTCCCTCATCGGTACTGGATGAGGCTGCCGCAAACGTGAATTTACGCCGCCATCTTCCCACTCCGGAAGCAGAAGTAACATTTAAACATGTTAAAAAAGTGTTCAAAAGTAACATTTTAACAATAACAATACTGCACAGTAACATTTGAAATAGGAGACATGAGTCTGGACTGTCTCATTTCAGCACCTTAATCTCATATGTTTCTTTCTGCTGCATTTAGTTCAAGGACTGCCGGTCGTTGTTTACAGACACCATTATAATCACTTGTCTCAGGGATGTCTCTCCACACACCAGCACTCCAAAATGTGGCAATCTGACCACTCTAGTGTGTGTGTGTGTGTGTGTGTGTGTGTGTGTGTGTGTGTGTGTGTGTGTGTGTGTGTGTGTGTAAGTGGACCAAGCCATCGCTCGGCAAACGGCAGGCTGTGTGGATGAAAGGCTGGAGGGGGATTAGGGAGAAAAACATGGGAAAAATAATCTGCAGGCAGGCTGACGTCATAGTGTTGAGGCCAGCATGGTGGAGGTGGGGCCGTCCATTATCATTCAGGGGATTTGCGGCGTCCTCGGCCTGCGGGACCGTTTGTACATGGAGTGATTATTCCAGCACCCTTACCTTGAGGCCAGGCAGCGGTTACCTGCCATAATTCAATTCAATTTATTGTCATTAAAAACAGTGTGCAGGCACATGGGTAAAAAAAAAGAGGGATGCAGTGCTGCGAAACAGTGCAAGACAGACATAGACAAACATAGTAAACATAGAATAAGATATGCACAGATCAAGACTAAAAGCTAAAGTTAAAAAAAAAAAGAGCATGAGTATACAGATATTTACAGACATTCAGTGGGTAGCCAGGTTCAGGTGGGTAACAGATTGGGGAAAGAAGCTGTTTCTGAGCCTGGTGGTGCTGGCTCTGAGTCTCCTGTAGTGCCCCCCAGAGCGCAGGGGGGAGAACAGTCCATGGTTGGGGTGGGTGGGCTCTCTGCTGATGCTGAGACCCCCTTCGAAGGGAGCGTTTGTGATAAATGTGTTTTATGGCTGGGAGCTGGGTACCGGTGATATGCTGGGCCGCCTTGACGACCCGCCGCAGAGCTTTCTGGTCTACTGAGGTGCAGCTGCCGTACCACGCTGAGATGCAGCTGGTCAGGATGCTCTCTGTGGTGCAGTGGTAGACGTTGGTGAGAATTCTGGGGGATAGACGGGCGCTCCTCAGCCTCCTCAGGGAATGCAGGCTTTGTCAGGCCTTTCTCACAAGGGCCTGGGTGTTTGATGTCCAGGGGCCTCATGTATGAATCGTTACTATGGGCAAATGTGTTCTTACACACCCATGGGATTTTTTACCCCTGAAGTTTGTCTCAGAGACCAGTGTAGAACCTGGGTAACCCCTGAATTTAGACCCCGATTGGCTAACACTGATGTCTTTGCAGGCCTGGGTGATTGCTCGTTGCAAGAGGTAGACAATAGATGTTAGGAGGAAGGAATTACAAATAACCATCATGCTTTGCTACTGACTGTCAAAACAATCTTGAGGGCTAAAAAATTCCATGGATGGGTAAGAACAAATTTGCCCATTGTAACGATTGATACATGAGGCCCCAGGAGAAGTCCTCGCTGATGTGGACTCCAAGGAATTTAAAGCTGGAGAAACGCTCCACTTCCACCCCATTGATGTATATGGGGGAGTGGCTGCAGCTTCTAGACCTCCTGAAGTCCACAATCAGCTCCTTCGTCTCCTGCACATTGCCATAAAGACTACCCAGTGTGAGTGGATGAGCCCAGATACAGATATAGAAATACAGATGGGTGAGTCTTGTTTAACAGTTCCGGGGGTTATTTTAACTAATGCTGTTTTACATTAATGTCACATGATTACTGAAGAACCACATGTAATTTCCATGTAATTACATGTGATACCCATGTGTACCACATATATTCATTCATTCATTCATCATCGGCCACTTCTCCGGGGTCGGGTCACGGTGGCAGCAAGCTAAGTAGGGAACTCCAGACGTCCCTCTCCCCAGTAACGCCCTCCAGCTCCTCCCGGGGGATCCCAAGGCATTCCCAGGCCAGATTGGACATGTAGTCCCTCCAGCAAGTTCTGGGTCTACCATGGGGTCTCCTCCCAGTTGGCTGTGTCCGGTAAACCTCCAAAGGAAGGCGCCCAGGAGGCATCCTAATCAGATGCCTGAACCACCTCAACTGGCTCCTTTCAACGTGAAGGAGCAGCGGCTCTACTCCGAGCTCCCTCCGGTTGTTCGAGCTCCTCACCCTATCTCTAAGGCTGAGCCCAGACACCCTACGGGGTCAGCCACTTGTATCCACGATCTCACCCTTTCGGTCACTACCACATATAGTCACCACATATAGTCAAGTCAATTTTATTTGTGTAGCCCAATATCACAAATTACAAATTTGCCTCGGGGGGCCTTACAGCAACACAACATCCTGTCCTTAGACCCTCGCGTCAGATAAGGAGAAACTCCCGAAAAAATCCTTTAATAGGGAGAAAAAATAGGAAGAAACCTCGGGGAGAGCAACAAGACGGACAGCGTGCAATGGGTGTTGTGTGTACACAATTTACAGAATAGAACATTGAAAGAGGATAACAGAATTATAATGGAATTATAACATATGGGCAGCACGGTGGCGCAGCGGTTAGCGTAGTCGCCTCAGCAAGAAGGTTCTGTGTTCGAACCCCAGGGTAGTCCGACCTTAGGGGGGGTTGTCCCGGGTCATCCTCTGTGTGGAGTTTGCATGTTCTTTCCATGTCTGCATGGGTTTCCTCCGGGGGCTCCAGTTTCCTCCCACAGTCCAAAGACATGTAGGGCAGGTGAATCGGCCATACTAAATTGTCCCTTGGTATGAATGTGTGTGTGTGTGTGTGTGTGTGTCAGTCCTGTGTGATGGCCTGGCAGTCCATCCAGGGTGTCTCCCCGCCTGCCGCCCAATGACTGCTGGGATAGGCTCCAGCATCCCTGCGACCCTGAGAGCAGGATAAGCGGTTCGGATAATGGATGGATGGATTATAACATATATGAAGAATATGATGAGGGGGGTGCCAAGCAGTGTCCAGGTGCCACCGGAACAGCCCAGGATCCGAGCCACGCAACCACCATTACCACGTAGGCCTGACAGGAGAACAGACTACCCATGCACACAAGAGAGACTCACATCACACCATTCACATACGCAGGAGAAGAGACAAGAAAAACACACTAGTCACACAGCTGAGTGAGAGAGGATGTAACATTGAAACGGGATGACAAAATTATCTGGATTTATAAGATATATAAAAAGATATGTGATGAGGGGGATGCCAAGCAGTGTCCAGGTGACGACCACCATCACCACGGAGACCTGGGAGGAGGACAGCCTGCACGTGCACACAAGAGAGACTCGCATCGCACCATTCACACACACGGAAGAGAAAGGAGAAGACATCATTCGGAGAGAGAGAAAAGACATGTGAGAGAAGAGAACAGTTTGCAATAATCAATCTATATCTATAATCTGGTTGGCAGAACAGTGATTGGTAAATTCATTGAGACAGAAACCGACCCGCCATGCAGTACAGGTTGTGAAGCACCCAACTTAAAGTCAACTAATTGTAAGCTAAGACAAAAAGATGAGTTTGAAGTTTGGATTTAAAGGACTCAGCAGACTCTGATTGTCTGATGGCAGCAGGCAGGTTATTCCACAAGAACCGGGCCCGATAGGAAAGGGCCCTGCCACCAGCTGACTTCTTTTATATATATATATATCATATACACATCACATCATATACTCATGTTTACTCATGCTTTGGTCACCAAATGTGGAAAGACATGCGTGAGAAGGCCTGCAAGAAATCACGCCAATCAACTTGTCAACGACACAGGATGTCCATCCTTCCAGCTGCTATGCAGGACAGAGACGGGTGGCGTGAGCGGGTCAGATCCATCCGAGGATACTCGACCTGATGATGATGATCCTCATGTTATCACATGCAGAGCACCTGTTCTGTGCATATTAACACAAGTTTTCTGTGCTAAACATGAACTTTGCCCACAAAACCATGAAAACGTTCAAAAAACATTTTTTTCCAAAGTGAAAAGCACATACATCTACATATTGGCCATGCAATTTTACCGAAATGAAACTGCACCAATGTGCCGTACAGTTAAACAGATGGACTTTTATCCCATAACTTACTCATGTCCCTTGAGCAGGGAGTGATACCATGAACACATCTTTTCGCTAGTGTCACCAAATTGCTGTAGAAAATAAATATGACCAAGTAAAAGCGAAGTTTTCTCATTAGATTTACTACCAAACATAGATGTTACCATGGTAACCCTTTTAATCATTTTCATTATTTACACCCCAGCCATGAATTTCACAGCCGGGGAAAGTGCTGAACGGTGCAGACGACATGATTTAACATTCCATCCATTATCCCGACCGCTCATCCTGCTCTCAGGGTCGCGGGGATGCTGGAGCCATCACAGCAGTCATATGGCGGCAGGCGGGGAGACACCCTGGACAGGCCGCCAGGCCGTCACACAGGGCACACACACACACATACACATTCATACCTAGGGACAATTTACATGCAAACGCCACACAGAGGACAATGTGGATCGACCCCCCCAAGGTTGAACTACCCCGGGGCTCGAACCCAGGACCTTCTTGCTGTGAGGCAGCCGCGCTAACCACTGCACCACCGTGCCTAAATGATTAAATATGTCCAACCTTAAAACTCAACCCACCCACTGCACAGACAGAAGCACGATGTCTTTCAGCTAGGACAAAACTATGTTTACTTCCATCAGCCACTGGCAACTAAAGCCTACCTGCAAGCATCAAGATAACGATTCCACACAATGCAATTAAATGCATAACTTTAATGTTGCTGGGTTGATTATCTCTCAATAGCCCTCCCGTTTGTAGGAACCCCAGATGAACCCACTTGGGTCCGGCCTTTTGAGATCACACCGTAATCTTACATGTGTGGCTGCTGAATCGCCTCGGTGTCCGCCGTCTTGGTAGAGAAATTTTGGGCGGAAACCGTTCTCCATATCTCCACGGTAACCACACAAAGTCGCCATTTTCTTCCAGAGTTGCGTCCAGTTGATCCATATTAGATATTTTTGGGTGAAAATAGTACACATCTAGGCATTTTTAGCATACATGATTTTTTCCAGACTTCTAACATTTTGATATAGAAGTGTGTACTATTTATACAGTATGTACAGTATGTACTATATACTATACAGTACACACTGCAGTGTTCGGACAGAACGCGTTTTTCTCCACGTGAATATAATATACACAGAAGGGTCTTTTTTGCTCATATGTTGAAGCTGCCGTTGATGAAACAGAGGAACCATAACAGACTTCCACATTTCCAATGTGACCTGAAGGGAATCTTTTCTCGCATATCATTAGTTCTCAATCAGGTCCTCAGGTACCGCTTGTTTCCTGTTCATTGCATTCGCCTCTATAAACTTGCTGACTAAGTGGCTGGAATACACGACTAAATGCCTCCGGCTCAACTGAAAGTAAAACTTTTCATTTTCTCCACCAACACCGGGGGCTGAGAGTAAATTAACTTTTATCAGATTTACCTAAGCAGCAGAATTTAATAAACGCCTAAAAACCTGCAGAGGGTGTCGTATTTGGGTGTGTGGCATGGGGCTTTCAGTCATTTGGTTGCTGGTTGCACAACATTACGGTGTCGATACAGTGTCATGAAAACTGGTCCAGAAAAACCATCCTGTCTGACAGTACACATCATGGTTCTGGAAGTTGAAATCCACTTTTGCCTCTTCTAAATAAATGAAGAAATTAATATTTTTTATGGTCTTTCTGAATTTATCGATTTCTAAACAAATTAAGAAATTTAGAAAGACCATAAAATGATTAATTGCTGACCGGTGATAAGTATGATGACGTGGTATTTAATGATGCATTTGAGTTTCAACTCCTGTGAATAAAAAAGAATAAAAAGAATAAAAAAAGCATCTTAAGACCATAAAATGTTGTATTAAGACGTATCAAAACTGTCCTTTCTCATCAACAGGTTACTTAACTGTCAGAATTGAGCATCTCCCTCCTGTTGTTATCGGGGACACGGTGACACTCAAGTGTAATTTCCGGACGGATGGCAACCTCCGAGAGATCGTCTGGTTTCGGGTAAGAACACATGGACTGAAGTACATTATTTTACCGTTGACTTGCCAGCTGACCCCATCGTAAGACTGTTAATGTCAATATTACCTTAAAAATGTCACAGTGTGGGGGTCCGGCTTGGTCGGGCATCCGTCCCTACAGACACAATTGGCCGTGTCTGCGGGTGGGAAGCCGGATGTGGGTATGTGTCCTGGTCGCTGTACTAGCGCCTCCTCTGGTTGGTCGGGGCGTCTGTTCAAGGGGGAGGGGGAACTGGGGGGAATAGCGTGATCCTCCCACGCGCTACATCCCCCTGGTGAAACTCCTCACTGTCAGGTGAAAAGAAGCGGCTGGTGACTCCACATGTATCGGAGGAGGTACAAACAGTACACGACCAATTGTATCTGTAGGGACACCAACCAAGCTGTAAGTAACACGGGGATTCGAACCAGCGAGCCCCGTGTTGGTAGGCAACGGAATAGACCGCTTCGCTACTCTGTTTCCATCTTTAAAATGGATGTGATGCCAGTAATTGGTGATGCCATGATACTGTAGTAAATAATGTATGAGAACAGTGGGTCATTTCAGAATTCATCTCAGCTGATAAAAATATGGGCTTGTAGCATCACTGAAAGCAAAAGAGTCTAAAAATACCGCTGGATGTTGTTAGAGGCAATATTTTTACACCCCTGCACATTTTTCCATTAAGCTGAAACACAAATGCATCTGGGCTTCCATACAAAGACATGGAAACGAGGTGCCCCTGTAGAGGTCCATTCACTTCACGGGGCAAGAAGGGCTTTGCATCGCCCCTGTAGAGGTCCATTCACCTCACGGGGCAGGAAGGGCTTTGCAGCGCCCCTGTAGAGGTCCATTCACTTCACGGGGCAAGAAGGGCTTTGCAGCGCCCCTGTAGAGGTCCATTCACCTCACGGGGCAAGAAGGGCTTTGCAGCGCCCCTGTAGAGGTCCATTCACCTCATGGGGCAGGAAGGGCTTTGCAGCGCCCCTATAGAGGTCCATTCACCTCGTGGGGCAAGAAGGGCTTTGCAGCGCCCCTGTAGAGGTCCATTCACCTCACGGTGCAGGAAGGGCTTTGCAGTGCCCTTGTAGAGGTCCATTCACCTCGTGGGGCAGGGTCCATTCACGTCACGGGGCAGGAAGGGCTTTGCAGTGCCCTTGTAGAGGTCCATTCACCTCGTGGGGCAGGAAGGGCTTTGCAGTGCCCCTGTAGAGGTCCATTCACCTCGTGGGGCAGGAAGGGCTTTGCAGTGCCCCTATAGAGGTCCATTCACCTCGTGGGGCAAGAAGGGCTTTGCAGCGCCCCTGTAGAGGTCCATTCACCTCATGGGGCAGGAAGGGCTTTGCAGTGCCCCTGTAGAGGTCCATTCACCTCACGGTGCAGGAAGGGCTTTGCAGTGCCCCTGTAGAGGTCCATTCACCTCGTGGGGCAGGAAGGGCTTTGCAGTGCCCCTGTAGAGGTCCATTCACCTCGTGGGGCAGGAAGGGCTTTGCAGTGCCCCTGTAGAGGTCCATTCACCTCGTGGGGCAGGAAGGGCTTTGCAGTGCCCCTATAGAGGTCCATTCACCTCGTGGGGCAAGAAGGGCTTTGCAGCGCCCCTGTAGAGGTCCATTCACCTCATGGGGCAGGAAGGGCTTTGCAGTGCCCCTGTAGAGGTCCATTCACCTCACGGTGCAGGAAGGGCTTTGCAGTGCCCCTGTAGAGGTCCATTCACCTCGTGGGGCAGGAAGGGCTTTGCAGTGCCCCTGTAGAGGTCCATTCACCTCGTGGGGCAGGAAGGGCTTTGCAGTGCCCCTGTAGAGGTCCGTTCACATCACAGGGCAGGAAGGGCTTTGCAGCATCGCTGTAGAGGTCCATTCACCTCATGGGGCAAGAAGGACTTTGCAGTGCCCCTGTAGAGGTCCATTCACCTCATGGGGCAAGAAGGACTTTGCAGTGCCCCTGTAGAGGTCCATTCACCTCATGGGGCAAGAAGGGCTTAGCATGCACCTCAGCCGTTGAGCTCAATGGAGACAAAGTGTTTTGCTGTCAAGTCAAATTTATTTCTTATAGCCCTCACCCAGAATTCAGTGCCACGGGGCTTTTCAACCCACTGCAGAGAATCGACATGCAGGGTACATCAGCGCCTAAACCCAAGGCTGTCGTGTAGAATGTTTTTTTTAATGCCATTTACAAAAGGGAAGGAAGCTGTGTTTATGTGTACCTGAACTTTATGAGCAGTACAACAACATCAGTTTACAGAACGGCACGGCGACTTGTTCAGCTTTTCTCCTGACTGCACTTTATGACCTGTTTTTATTAATGTGCTTGTTTTATCACATTCTGCCTTCACTTTAGGTCTTATCGTAGATTATTTTATTCCAGTGCCGCTGAGAGGAGACTGAAAGTCAAAGCGCTTCATTGCCAGGAACACGTCCACTACCGTGCTTAAGACAGATGACGCTTCAAACTTTCCAACGCGTCCATCGTGTTTGTACGTCAAAACAGACAAAAAAATAAACATACTGAAATGCTGCTTACAAATTTTCACAATTGCTTAAGTGCAACTCCTGAAACATTGTCTAATTTCTCAAAATTGTAAGTACAATCTGCACAACAGTCAGCACAACACTACACTTCACTTCACTATACTTACTTTACATACTGACCTTAACACCTGATGGTCGCCATATGGCTATCATTAGTCTATAGACTACCATGTCTACTGCTGCTGTCAGGAAAGACTGTTCTGCACACAAAGATTATAAAAAAAAAAATTGCAGAAATACTGTAAAGAGGGGTGGCGCAGTGGTTAGCACGGTCGCCTCACAGCAAGAAGGTCCTGGGTTCAAGCCCCGGGTTTGTCGAACCTTGGGGGTCATCCCGGGTCGTCTTCTGTGTGGAGTTTGCCTGTTCTGCCCGTGTCTGTGTGGGTTTCCCGCAGGTGCTCCGGTTTCCTCCTGCAGTCCAAAGACATGTAGGTCACGTGAATCGGCCGTACTAAATTGTGCCCAGGTGTGGATGTGTGTGTTGGCCTTGTGATGGCCTGGCGGCCTGTCCAGGGTGTCTCACCACCTGCCGCCCAATGACTGCTGGGATAGGCTCCAGCATCCCGCAACCCCAATTGGGATAAGCGGCTTAGATAATGGATGGATACTGTAATGAAGGAAATACTGGGAAGATAGTGTAAATGTGACTGTAGTATCTCAGCAGTCATCCAGTCTCTCCTGTCTGTTCGGACACATTTCAACACGTCACAGTGTCGGTGTGTTAACTGTCGGTTTTACTATTTTGCATGTTGAGGATTTGTGTAGTGAACATGAATACATGCAATGTGAGAGCGATAGAATTTGACTGATGAGCATACCATCCATTTTGATTAACAAGACTTGGTTCACTGATTTTTGTGTCAATTGTGTGAAGTGTGTTTACATGGTTGCAAAAATGTGTTTACCATTTGCAGTTTGTGTGAAAACTGTCAGACATTATATTGTGTTATAGTGTTATATGGTGTTCCATAGAGTTATATGGTGTTACATAGTGTTCTATGGTGTTATATAGTGTTACATAGTGTTACATAGTGTTACATAGTGTTCTATGGTGTTATATAGTGTTACATAGTGTTACATAGTGTTCTATAGTGTTACATAGTGTTACATAGTGTTCTATGGTGTTATATAGTGTTACATAGTGTTACATAGTGTTACATAGTGTTCTATGGTGTTACATAGTGTTCTATAGTGTTCTATGGTGTTACATAGTGTTACGTAGTGTTCTATGGTGATATATAGTGTTATATGGTGTTATATAGTGTTATATACTGTTACATATTGTTATATGGCATTATATAGTGTTACATAGTGTTATATAGTGATACAGAGTGTTAAATAGTGTTACATAGTGTTCTATGGTGTTATATAGTGTTACTTAGTGTTATACATAGTGTTCTATGGTGTTATATAGTGTTACATAGTGTTCTATGGTGTTATATAGTGTTACATAGTGTTACATAGTGTTCTATGGTGTTATATAGTGTTACATAGTGTTCTATGGTGTTATATAGTGTTACATAGTGTTACATAGTGTTCTATGGTGTTATATAGTGTTACATAGTGTTACATAGTGTTCTATGGTGTTATATAGTGTTACATAGTGTTACATAGTGTTCTATAGTGTTCTATGGTGTTATATAGTGTTACATAGTGTTCTATAGTGTTCTATGGTGTTATATAGTGTTACATAGTGTTACATAGTGTTCTATGGTGTTATATAGTGTTACATATTGTTCTATGGTGTTATATAGTGTTACATAGTGTTACGTAGTGTTCTATGGTGATATATAGTGTTACATGGTGTTATATAGTGTTATATACTGTTACATATTGTTATATGGCATTATATAGTGTTACATAGTGTTATATAGTGATACAGAGTGTTAAATAGTGTTCTATGGTGTTATATAGTGTTACATTGTGTTATATAGTTGTTATATGGTGTTACATGGTGTTATATGGTGTTTATAGTGTTATATTGTGTTCTAAAATGTTACATAGTGTTATATAGAGTTATATAGTGTATATAGAGTTATATAGTGTGTTACATGATGTTACATAGTGTTACATAGTGTCATATTATGTTATATGGTGTTACATAGTGTTATATAGAGTTATATAGTGTTATATGGCATTATATAGTGTTATATAGAGTTATATAGTGTTATATAGTGTGTTACATAGTGTCATTATGTTATACGGTGTTAAATAGTGTTATATGGTGCTATATAGTGTTTTATAAAGTTATTTGGTGTTATGGACAAATGAGTTAACGGTGTGGTGTTTGACGCTGTTTTGAGAATGCAGCTTATCATTTGAGGATTGTATTTAAGCAACTGAGAAAAACTAAGAAGTGAAAGCAAGGTGTCTTACTTCAAAAACTAAGATTGGAGGTGTGAGAGGGTCACCTGTATATAAAAAAGGAAAACCAGAACCATCAGAAGAGTTTCTCTGTCTGCATAAAACCTTTTATCGAGCGTCTGCAGTAGAGAGGTCTGAGGTTTGCTGAAATGTGTGTGAAACTAGACACATGTCAGAATTGGTACTACAGACCTGTAGTACTATTGTAGCACAGACTAGTCGTACAAGTGCTACAGGTTTGTAGTACTATTGTAATACAGGTCTCTGAGCCCGAAGTCTGACCGACTGTTGAGTCCGATTAAGGTGGATTTAGGTCACTTACCCAGTCTGTTTTCAGGGATGGATGAAACAGGTGTCGTCCATCCCATTAAAAGGCATAGATGACAGCTTCTCAGTCACACTTGTTTTTTTTGGTTTTTAATGTTTGTTTTTTTTAAAATTCCCCCCCATCCCCATTTACCCCACTCTTCCAAGCCATCCCAGTCACTGCTCCACCCCCTCTGTCGATCCAGGGAGGGCTGCAGACTACCACATGCCTCCTCCCATACATGTGGAGTTGCCAGCCGCTTCTTTTCACCTGACAGTGAGGAGTTTCACCAGGGGGACGTAGTGCGTGGGAGGATCACGCTATTCCCCCCAGTTCCCCCTCCCCCCCAAACAGGCAGCAGACACAGCTAATTGTGTCTGCTGCCCAACCAAGCCGGCGACCAAGCCGGCGGTAACACGGGGATTCGAACCGAAGTTCCCCTTGTTGGTAGGCAATGGAATAGACCGCCACGCTACCCGGGACGCCCTTGGTTTTGAATGTTGATTTGGGAACTGGTTTAAAAAAATACTGAGTCATCTAACATAATATCCCCTAGGCAGGACGTTGGGAGATCCAAGTGGCGTTGAGGCCATAAAGTCTTAAGTCTAGACTTTAGGTCGGCTAAAAGAAACCTTTGTGTTGGCTCAGACGGTTCTGTAATATAGACAGAGCTGTTACCCCGCAGTCATTTAAAAGGGATGGGTAAAATATCACGACAGGTTACTAGAGACTGAATGTCAGGATTGAAGTGATGCGATGAAATCTGTTTTTCCTTCACAGGTGTTGGACGACGGGACCGCTAAGCATAAAATCTTTACCTACGATGCCATGTACAACACCAACTACTCCAACATGGAGGACACCCACCGACCGGAGGACCTGGTGTATCAGTCCACCGTGCGGTAGGATAATCACTACTAAGTGACAGCTTGTTGTGTTTTGTTATTTCCTTTTGTGATGTTCAGATGAATTTAATCTGCAGTTTATTAAAATTTTGGTAGTACTGCTAATGAGGGTATTAATAGTTCTTTAAAACAACAAGAACAAAAAGGGATTGGTCTCATTGGGTTCATCATCTACTTTCATGCATAGATGTTAAATTATTGAGTCACAGCAGCGGTATCGTGACTTCGTGGACGTCGCCATCGCCTCACAGTAAGAAGGTCCCGTGTTATATCGAAGCTCTTCTCTGTGAACTTTTCCTGTTCACCACGTTTGTGTGGATTTCTTCCCTCAGTCCAAAGAAAAGCATGTCCGATCACCCGGAGACTTGATTATTATTTCCTATAACTGTGAATGGATTGTGTGTGCAGGCCTGACATGGACTAAAAAAAACCTGCCCAGAGCATCTCACCGTCTTCTGCCCAGTGCATGCTGGGACAGACTCCAGGTCGCCATGATCCTGAATTGATAAAGGATAAATGAATCTATAGTCAATCTATAATAGCAACTGCCATACATCTTATCATCTGTGTTGTAGCTGAAACAGTGGAGACCTGCCCACTAAAGGACCAGTAACTACACAGCTGTTGCTGAGTTTGATCTCTGAAAAAGTAATCAATTACTAATTTCTGACCTTGTGCATCCCTAGTGGCTGGGGATGCAAAAGCCAGTGCATTCTTAATACCGGTCCCAAGCCTGGATAAATGGGGGAGGGTTGCGTCAGGAAGGGCATCCGGCGTAAAACCTTTGCCAAATCAAATATGCGGCTCAAAATTCAGATTTCCATACCAGATCACTCGAGGCCCGGGTTACCAACGACCACCATCGGTACTGTTGGCCAGCAGGGTGCCAGTGGAAACAATGCTACTGTTGGGCGAAGGAGAGGGAGAGGAGGATGGCATGTCCAGCAGGAGAGGAGGAAGGGTAGGAGTGTGGAGGTGAGAGTCAGAACTTTGAATGTTGGCACTGTGATTGGTAAAGGGAGAGAGCTGGCTGATATGATGGAGAGAAGGAAGGTGGATATACTGTGTGCAAGAAACCAGGTAGGCCAGGAGCCAGTTTGCACCCACTCCTTACAGGAATGGGTTCAAACTCTTCCACCACGGTGTGGATGGGAGGAGAAATGGAGTAGGATAAGAGTGG
Organism: Lampris incognitus; assembly: GCF_029633865.1. NCBI lineage: Eukaryota > Metazoa > Chordata > Actinopteri > Lampriformes > Lampridae > Lampris > Lampris incognitus. Next base: position 9,971,101 of record NC_079212.1, on the reverse strand, counting down.
AGGAAAGCGCACACAGGTGGACTATATCTTATGTAGGAGGCACAATTTGAAAGGGATTGGCGACTGCAAGGTGGTGATGGGAGAATGTAGCTAGGCAGCATCAGATGGTGGTCTGTAGGATGACTTTGGAGATCAAGAAGAGGAAGAGAGTGAAGACAGAGCCAAGGATCAAATGGTGGAAGTTGAAGAAAGAAGAGTGTTGTGTGAAGTTCAGGCAGGAGTTAAGACAGGCACTGGGTGGTAGTGAAGAGTTGCTGGATGGCTGGGCAACCACTGCAGAAATAGTGAGGGAGACAGCTAGGAAGGTACTTGGTGTGTCATCTGGACAGAGGGAGGAAGACAAGGAGACTTGGTGGTGGAATGAGGAAGTACAGCAAAGAAGAGGTTGGCAAAGAAGAAGTGGGATAGTCAGAAAGATGAAGAAAGTAGACAGGAGTACAATGATGTGGCGTAAAGCAAAAAGAGAGGTGGCAAAGGCAAAGGAAAAGGTGTATGGTGAGTTGTATGAGAGTTTGGACACTAAGGAAGGAGAAAAGGACTTGTACCGATTGGCTAGACAGAGGGACCGAGCTGGGAAGGAAGTGCAGCAGGTTGGGGTGATGAAGTATGGAAATGGAAATGTGCTGACAAGCGAGGAGAGTGTGTTGCGAAGGTGGAAGGAGTACTTTGAGGGGCTGATGAATGAAGAAAATGAGAGCGAGAGAAGGTTGGATGATGTGGGGATAGCGAATCAGGAGGTGTGGTGGATTAGCAAGGATGAAGTGAGGGCAGCTATGAAGAGAATGAAGAGTGGAAAGGTGGTTGGTCCAGATGACAACCTGTGGAGGTGTTTAGGAGAGATGGCAGTGGAGTTTTAACTAGATTGTTTAACACAATCTTGGAAAGTGAGAGGATGCCTGGGGACTGGAGAAGAAGCATACTGGTCCCCATTTTTAGGAATAAGGGTGATGTGCAGAGCTGTAGCAACTACAGAGGTATAAAGTTGATCAGCCACAGCATGAAGATATGGGAAAGAGTAATAGAAACTCGGTTAAGAGGAGAGGTGATGGTCAGCCAGCAGCAGTTTGGTTTCATACCACGAAAGAGCACCACAGATGTGATGTTTGCTTTGAGAATGTTGATGGAGAAGTATAGAGGAGGCCAGAAGGAGTCACATTGTGTCTTTGTAGATTTAGAGAACGCATACGGCAGCGTGCCGAGAGAGGAGGTGTGGTATTGTATGAGGAAGTCGGGAGTGGCAGAGAGGTATGTAGGAGTGGTGCAGAATATGTATGAGGGCAGTGTGACGGTGGTGAGGTGTGCGGTAGGAGTGACGGATGGGTTCAGGGTGGAGGTGGGATTACATCAAGGATCAGCTCTGAGCCCTTTCTTGTTTCTTGTCAACTGGAGAGGTGGAGGTATGCACTGGAGAGAAGAGCAATGAAAGTCAGTAGGAGCAAGATGGAATACTGTGTGAATGAGAGGGAGGACAGTAGAATGGTGAGGATGCAAAGAGTAGTGGTGACGAAGGTCGATGATTTTGTATACTTGGGGTCAACTGTTTAAAGTAACAGGGAGTGCAGAAGAGAGGTGAAGAAGAAAGTGCAGGCAGGGTGGAGTGGGTGGAGAGGAGTGTCAGGAGTGATTTACGACAGACCAGCAAGAGTTAAAGGGAAGGTTTACAAGATGGTTGTGAGACCAGCTATGTTATATGGTTTGGAGACAGTGGCACTGATGAAAGGACAGGAGGTGGAGCTGGAGGTGGCAGAGTTGAAGATGCTAAGATTTTCATTGGGAGTAACGAAGAAGGACAGGATTAAGAACGAGTATATTAGAGGGACAGCTCAGGTTGGACGGTTTGGAGACAAAGCAAGAGAGGCAAGATTGAGATGGTTTGGACATGTGTGGAGGAGAGATGCTGGGTATATTGGGAGAAGGATGCTGAATATGGAGCTGCCAGGGAAGAGGAAAAGAGGAAGGCCGAAGAGGAGGTTTATGGATGTGGTGAGGGAGGACATGCAGGTGGTTGGTGGGACAGAGGAAGATGCAGAGGACAGGAAGAGATGGAAACATCCGTTGTTGCGCCCCCTAATGGGAGCAGCTGAAAGAAGAAAAAACTGATGGAAAAGCTTTGTAATTTGAAGGTAGTTTTGGCGGATGTAGTCAGACTAAATGAGCAACTTTGCATGCTTCTCACCATCTATTCAGGCTGAACCCCAGACCCCATCAATTTATCAAAGTACTGCCTCTTAGATTTCATAGAGCTGAATCTGGAACTGGGCTTGTGCTTGATTTTAGTCTTGTGTACAGAGAGTAAAATATGAACAAACAGAGAAAGAGAGGGAGAGTCTGTCAGTAAAAGACCATGTTCAGGGTTTCATGTTTCATGCCGAAAGTAGTAGTAGAAGGTAGTAGTAGTAGTAGTAGTCGTAGATTAATGTTAATTGCACTACCAGGTTAAGTAAAAGTTGAATAATAGTAAGTGTATTCATCTTGTAATGGTTTCTTGTATTTGTGGTCAGGCTCCCTGAGGTGCAGATGGAGGACGACGGCTTGTATGAGTGTCATGTGGGAATCTACGACCGGATGCTCAGAGACAAAGTTGTTCTGTCCTCCAGCAGCATCTTCCTCTCCATCATCGGTAGGAGGAGAGACTCACTACTGCAGAGTTAAAGTGTTTCATTTCTGTTAATTCTCCACCCCCCTTTTTCTCTCCAACTGTATCCGGCCAATTACCCCAGTCTTCCGAGCCGTCCCGGTCGTTGCTCCACCCCCTCTGCCAACCCGGGGAGGGCTGCAGACCACCACATGCCTCCTCCCATACATGTGGAGTCGCCAGCCACTTCTTTTCACCTGACAGTGAGGAGTTTCACCAGGGGGACGTAGCGCGTGGGAGGATCACGTTATTCCCCCCAGTTCCCCCTCCCCCCCGAACAGGCGCCCCTACCGACCAGAGGAGGCGCTAGTGCAACGACCAGGACACATACCCACATCCGGCTTCCCACCCACGGACACGGCCAATTGTGTCTGTAGGGACGCCCGACCAAGCCGGAGGCAACACGGGGACTCAAACTGATGATCCCTGTGTTGGTAGGCAACGGAATAGATGCCCCTTTTCTGGGATATCTACACCGGTGTTTTTGAGCATCGAGACATATTGACAGATTATTTTGCCGGTTTTCTTACTTGAATGTGTGGTAATTTTGACACGGCGTTTTGCAGTGTATATTTGTGCTCTGTCGGGGGTGTCCTACTTGATAGGCCTTTAACCAGAAAACTGGTCTAAAAAAAAAAGAAGAAAAAAAAAAGACTTGATGAAGAAGGTACTAACATTCCAGTGGGGGCTCTATGGTGTTGTGTGTTGCGGGGGGTCGGAGAGGTTCGGCTTGCACTTGTAACCTGCTTATCTTGTTTTCTTTTTTTCTGTAGCACCTCCAAAGTCCATTTCAGTGGTGGCCGCCGATAGTCCGGCTCCCTTCAGTCGCTATGAGGCCCAAAACTTCACTCTGGTCTGCATCGTCACGGGAGGCAAACCAGCTCCTCAGGTGAGCTGAAACCTGGATTCAGATGTCATAATCTACGAAAACACCCATTCTGATTCTGGTTCTGCTGCCAGACTGCTCAGAGGAGCAGCAAGCCTCCACCAAACCTCCAATTGCTTTGTGAAATGGAAGAAAAAGAGGCCAAACATCTTCCAACTACAGTTAGAAATGACGTGAGAGGGGCGTCTGGGTGGCATGGCAGTCTATTCCGTTGCCTACCAACATGGGGGTCGCCGGTTCGAATCTCCGTGTTACCTCCGGCTTGGTCGGGTGTCCCTGCAGACACAATTGGCCGTGTCTGTGGGTGGGAAGCCGGATGTGAGTATGTGTCCTAGTCACTGCACTAGCACCTCCTCTGGTTGGTCAGGGCGCCTGTTCGGGAGGGGAGGGGACTGGGGGGAATAGCGTTATCCTCCCACACGCTACGTCCCCCTGGTGAAACTCCTCACTGTCAGGTGAAAAGAAGTGGCTGGCGACTCCACATATATCAGAGAAGGCTTGTGGTAGTCTGCAGCCCTCCCCGGATCAGCAGAGGGGGTGGAGCAGTGACCGGGACGGCTCCGAAGAGTGGGGTAATTGGCCAAGTACAACTGGGGAGAAAAATTGAAGGAAAAAAAAAAGAAATGAGGAGAGAGGAGTGAACCATCCACAGTAGAGAGCAGGGCTTGACTAAGGATGACTGAAGTACAGTCTTATCCATGAACATCTTTTACACGATATCTAGGACAAGATGTTTTGAAAATTCATATCCTTTTAAATAACTAATTTGGTGTTTTCCAGAGTGGATTTGACTAAAATATGGAGAAATTTTCTGAATTTGTTTTAGATATGTTAGGTCAGTTCAGTTTTTTGAAATGCTGAGTTTTCAGAAGAAACTCACAAGTTTCACCTCATAAGTTTCATCTCACAACTCCTTTCAGGTGTACTTCAAGCGGGACGGTGAACTTATTGAAGTTGTGCCTTCGGGCCAGTCCTCCTCATCATTGGTGAACGAGAGTAAACTTCAGGGAACAGGAAGGAGCCAGGCCAAGGACAAAGGGGGTGTTCAAAGCTCCCAGCTTCTCATCAGCCAAGACCCAGATGAGACCAAACTGCAGAGGTCTCTGTCTTTGCTGGAGGAAGAGGGAAAGCTGCCTCAGCTGGGCAAGGAGGGCCCCACAATGAAAGAGGATGAAGAGCAAGGGTTCGAGCCGGACCCCAACCCGACCACGGAGGTCATCCCCGAGACCGTGGTGAGCCGGGAGTTCCCTCGGTGGGTCCAGAGCACAGACCCACTCTATTACTTCCAGCATCAGCGAAAGGTTGCTCGTGACGGGACCATGGAAGTGCGAGCCATGCTGACCTGGAGCCTCAACCCCCAGCTGGACAACGAGGCGCTCTTCAGCTGTGTGGTCAAACACCCGGCCCTGTCCATGCCCATGCAGGCCGAGGTCACCCTGTGTAAGTGGAGCCATTTCAAACTAAACAAGAAGTGGTTGTACAACTGCTGAGAACATGTATTCAGTAATATGTGTTGAAATGGATTTGTTATGGACGAAAGACTTCAAATATAAACTAGAAGAGTGCACTCAGTAGACTGCAGATCCCCCGCCAGGTGTATCTCCTCTTCTCCGGTGCGCCACACTCAGTTGCGGTATAGAACAGGTTTTTCAAAGGTTTTGAATCACTACAACCACGAGAAGTTCTTCATCTTACACTCATAAATCGTAAATGAAGTGTATTTATACTTCATTTACGATATAGTTCACTTTTCTAGTCTACCAAATATAGTTCACTTCATAGTGGTATATTTGGTAGTGGTATTTGGTAGTGGTATATTTGGTAGTGGTAGTGGTATTAGGTAGTGGTATATTTGGTAGTGGTAGTGGTATATTTGGTAGTGGTATATTTGGTAGTGGTAGTGGTATATTTGGTAGTGGTATATTTGGTAGTGGTAGTGGTATTTGGTAGTGGTATTTCGTAGTGGTATAGTGGTATATTTGGTAGTGGTATTTGGTAGTGGTATAGTGGTATATTTGGTAGTGGTATAGTGGTATATTTGGTAGTATATAGAACTTCATATAGTTCACTTTTCTAGCCTACCGACCACTCAAAACTGTGCACAAAAAAAGTTAGGCTGATAGGTCCAGTAGTTTGCGAGATACACACACACACACACACTCCCATCATCATCGGCAGTCACTCGGGGTCGAGTATGACTGTCCTCCCTCTGGGTCCCTCTGGGTCTTCAGGTGGGTGTAGAGGTTGATCCTGGAGCCACATAATGGGAGGATGCCTGCGCATGACAGCTTTTCACGTGGAGTGGCTGGTGCTCCTGCAGCCACCACACGGTCCTTGGCAGGGGGTGGCCAGAGTCCAATGGCATAGAGCAGTGGTTCTCAACCTTTTTGGGGTCCTGGACCCCCTGCGTATTTTTGATCTACCCTGAGGACCCCTCCACCTGATCTTGGGGGAGGGGGGTTGCAATTTGATAGAAACAGTAGAAACTGCATTTTAAATTGCATTATAGCATTTATTCACTCTTTGGGGCAAAAATAAGAGCTTTCAGTTGTAACTTAGATATGGTTAACAAAACAGAGTTCTTATGCAGTAACTTTCAGATATATGTAACAAAACAGAATATGTATTCAGTAACTTTCAGATATATGTAACAAAACAGAATATGTATTCAGTAACTTTCAGATATATGTAACAAAACAGAATATGTATTCAGTAACTTTCAGATATATGTAACAACAGAATTTTTATGCAGTAACTTTTAACAATGCAAACGGGAGCGAGATCTCTTATTAAAATACAATAAATGACACTTGTGAAACAGATGTAATTAGAGAAAAAAGTCCTGTTACCCTTTATAGTTTAGGTAGATAAAGGTCTCAGTCACATTTGAGTAAAATAATCTTATTTCTATAAATGTCATAGGATCTTTTTTTTAAAGATATTTTATTTTCACGGACCCCTTGCAATTACACCATGGACCACTAGGAGTCCGCGGACCCCCGGTTGAGAAACACTAGCATAGAGAACCAAGACGATTGAGGACCACCCTCTGCAGCCTTCATCCGCCCTCTGAAGACATCTTCCTCCAGTTCCACCGTTGAGGTCTTTGTTGGATCGCGCTTCGTCTGGAATCTCCCCCTTGACCTGTCCGCCTTGGGTGACCCTACCAGGAGCCGAGCTCCGGACGGCATAGCTTTTGGGATCATTGGTACACGCAAGCTTCTCCACAACAGCAAGGGGGCCATCCAGGAGAAAACGCGCACACACACACACACACACACACACACACACACACACACACACACACACACACACACATAATCCCCTCCCAGGCTACCTGCTGCCTGGCAGGGATAAATAAATATGGAAGAAGAAAAAAATCCCTAATTCCAGCATTTTACATAAAAGACAGATTCAGGAGGTAATCCCAAAATATTATCATCCACTTAGTTCAGGGATTTAAGTAAATTTACTACATATAGCTGTACAGGATTATGTCTTTTCTCAGTAAGATGCTCAATATAAAGACATGTGGACTTAAAAAATGTTTTGGAAGTTGAACAACAAAACACTAGGATCACCTAATTTCGAATAAAAACTAGGTATACTATAGACTGTACTATACTATAATTATATATAGAAACCTAAATCTTTCTATGCAATATGGTGTAGAGAAATGAGTGTACTATGTACTGCGTGTGGTGGTGTATGGAATCACATTTCTGATAAAAGCATATAGGGCAGCGTGGTGGCACAGTGGTTAGCACGGTCGCCTCACAGCAAGAAGGTCCTGGGTTCGAGCCCCGGGGTAGTCCAACCTTGGGGGTCATCCTGGGTTGTCCTCTGTGTGGCGTTTGCATGTTCTCCCCGTGTCTGTGTGGGTTTCCTCCGGGTGCTCCGGTTTCCTCCTACAGTCCAAAGACATGTAGGTCAGGTGAATCAACCGTACTAAATTGTCCCTAGGTATGAGTGTGTGTGTTTGTCGGCCCTGTGTGATGGCCTGGCGGCCTGTCCAGGGTGTCTCCCCGCCTGCCGCCCAATGACTGCTGGGATAGGCTGCAGCATCCCCGCGACCCTGAGAGCAGGATAAGCGGTTCAGATAATGGATGGATGGATAAAAGCATATTACACACACTGGACAAAATAACGGACACTACACAGGACAAAGGAACTTTGAAGTAACTAAATTTAAAGTAACTAAAATCACCACTTCAACGGCCCATGAAGTTGAACGCCAATTTTCAGAGAAGAAATTTCGTTTTAAAAGCGGATGTGCTAGCAGTAGGTATAAGCTGTAAATGTTTCACAAGTACATGCAAAATTATAAAAACCAGATTATCATTTTGAACTATTGTTCTGTAAAACACATAATCCAGTTTCTTCTCCTACAGCGGACGACGACAGATATGAGTATTACGGAAAAATAGGGCAAACGAATGATTTTTATGATTTTTGCATGTACTTTTGGAAATGTTAACGCTAGGTTAACGCGTTAAAAGCCTTACTGATCAGCTTCAAAGGTGTATTTCCCTTCTACTGCGAGGAGACTCTGAGCTACGCTAGGCTAAACTCACCACTCGCCACACCTTCAGACTGCACACACAGACATAAAAAAATACATCCACAAGTTTCTCTGACTGTCTTAGTAGAACAGATAGTGAAAACCCCGTGAACCCAGCTACAACTTTAACCCGGTAGTTCTCAATCAGGTCCTCTGGTACCAGCAGTACTGCTGGTTTTCTCTTCTAGCAGGTAGCTCAGTACCTTCTCCTGTTATTCCAGGTGTAAAGCCTCCCTGGTTGTGATGATGTAACTTTATTGATCCCCGTTGGGAAATCACGCTCTGCATTTAACCCATCCTAGCTGTGTAGCTAGGAGCAGTGGGCAGCCGCCGTGCAGTGCCCGGGGACCAACTCCACTTCGTCTTGCCATGCCTTGATCGGGCACAGACAGGAGTATAAACCCGAACATGCATGTCTTTTTGATGGTGGGGGAAACCGGAGCACCTGGAGAAAACCCACCGCAGACACGGGGAGAACATGCAAACTCCACACAGAGGACGACCTGGGATGACCCCAAGATTAGACAACCCTGGGGTTCGAACCCAGGACCTTCTTGCCCTGAGGCGACAGTGCTCACAGCAAGAAGTGCCGCCCAAAAACTACTTTAAAAATACTCTGAGGGAGGTCAGCCTTCTATACCTCTACAATCCAATCCACAAGTTGGGGTGCCAACACTGAAAATTGTGAAGTTGAAAACCCTAGCAGCAAGGGTAAAAAAAAATCAGAATATGACCCTAAAAAGAGTATAGCCAAAAAAGGAACATTTTAAATATATATTTTTTCTGTTTCTTGTTCACAAGTACAGCTTTGGTTGTGGCTGAATAACTGAAACAACAGGTGAATGTAATGACTAACCTGCTAGAATAGAAAACTAGCAGTACTGCTGGTGCCCGTGGACCTGATTGAAAACCACTGCTTTAAGCAATTGCCCCATTGGAGTATATTATAGCCTAGCATAAAGATCCAGGAAAGTGGTAAGTTTCTCAATACTGAGGGAATCAGTGACGTTTATCTGTATTAATCTAAATGATGCTCGACAACCTTTTAATGAGGTGTGGGTTCAAAACAGGTGACACTGTCCTTTAATGAGTCCAGTCTGCATTGTCGAGCTGACTGTGGCTAAACCACAAAATGGCTTAATTCTCACAAAAGCCTCATCACTCCCACCTAAAGCCAGGAGGCCCGGGGAATAACCTATGCCAAGCACCTCGGTAGGTCCTTGCGGGGTTAAGATCGGAAACAGTAATTTAGCAAAGTGAATTCAAGTGGAGTGACAGACATGCTGGGGTCCACCATCATAACCAGAGGTGAGGAATGAAACGTTTTAAAACTGGGACTTCTGTTGGCATAACTTTTTCTTTCAGCTGCTCCGAGGGGGCCGAAGCTGTCGATGAGCCCTAACAAAGCCAAGGTCGGTGACACCGTCCGGATTACAGTCCAGGGGTTCCAGCTCGGGTCATCTGCAGTAAGCAATTCAATTTTTTGTACGTTAGTCACTGATGTCAGTGGAACGGTGGAGACAGATACCATTTAATATAATCAAATAGGGCGAGGAGCTCGGACATCCGGAGGGAGCTTGGAGTAGAGCCGCTGCTCCTTCGCATCGAAAGGAGCCAGTTGAGGTGGTTCGGGCATCTGATTAGGATGCCTCCTGGGCACCTTCCTTTGGAGGTTCACCGGGCACGGCCAGCTGGGAGGAGACCCCGGGGTAGACCCAGAGCTCGCTGGAGGGACTACATGTCCAATCTGGCCTGGGGACGCCTTGGGATCCCCCAGGAGGAGCTGGAGGGCGTTGCTGGGGAGAGGGACGTCTGGAGTTCCCTACTTAGCTTGCTGCCACCGCGACCCGACCCCGGAGGAGCGGCTGATGATGAATGAATAATTAAATCATGGCATCTATAACTATTTCTACAGGGAATAGAGTGTTTTACCTCATTGCTTTGTTTACAGAATGGGGTGTTTCCTGAACCCCTGTTCACCTGGACCAAGGTTGGTGGACATCTACTGGATGGCCGCGAGGCGCATGACGGCAGAGAACTCATACTGGAACGAGTTCCTGCCGAACTCAATGGCTCCATGTTCCGCTGCACGGCCCAGAATCCTCTGGGCTCAACCGATACCCACACACGTCTCATTGTGTTTGGTGAGTCCGTCTGTCGGCGTGTTCTTTAAATTGTTGTTCACCATTTGTACTTGGAGTTCACAGCGATTGTGATTTTCTCCCCCCCCCCCCCCCCAGAGAACCCAAGACTCATGAAAGGAAAAGGAAAAGAACACTTGATAGGTAAAGCTCATGAATATATCTCTCGATCATTTTACATTCCAGGCGGGTAACCTGTTCAGGCAGATGTTTTTGCAAACCCATAATTCACAGACACTTTTCTTTGCTATGAACTCCTATTAGAAGACGTAATAAGTGAACTGTTCATTTTGTCCAGCCACAGATGAGGCGTGCTGTCTCAAGTCGCTGGGCCTGACCTCCATCTTGCTCCGACTCACGCTGGTGTTAGAAGTGACGTGACCACTCAGGAATTTCGACTCCTTTTTCCAGTTATGTTGCGCCCCAACTCTACTTGCGGCACCCAGTGTGAAGTAACCCTGTAGCAGCTCTTCAACTGTTGATGAAGGTTGTCGGTTTGAAGAAGATTAGACATCCAGAAGGAAGACTTGACGTATTGAGTACTGTCAGAGCACAGAAGGTTGATGAGAACGTCCACCCCGAGACCCTGCGTGAGACGCCGCTATGCTTTTCTTAAATGCAACATGACAGAATTTTAGTCACAATGCAAAGTTGAAGCCCCCGCACACAATACCTCAGTACTCTTCTACACTTCCTGTGTCGTCTTTCCAGCTTCGCATTCATTCAAGTCTTTCATAAAATGAAGAGGACCATCTGCTTAACTTGCCAACGAGCTGAAGATTTCAGATATTAAACTAAGCAGGAGATGAATGAGTGTGATTAACGTCACAGTTTTGATTCCTGGAAAGGAATTTGGATTGTGTGCCGAGTGTTGTTCAACTGTGCCGACTGGCATGTAGGCAGACCGGTGTCATTACTCAACACTGTAGTCTACTTTTTTTAACAAGTTTATCCATTCTGTGTATTTCTTTTCGGAAACCTCTCGATTAGGGTAGTTTGAGCTGTGACGCCTCATTCCCACCAAACGCTGCAAGGCAACAGGAATAAATGAGAAGTAAGCGGAAAGCTGGGACTCGTGGCTTTGTTTCTTTAGGCTTCCTCACGTGCCACCAAATATCCCGAAGGAACAAAGCCACAGTCACTTCTGTTTGGGATCACAAGGCCATGACCCAGCTGTCATGCCGGAGAAGAGAGGCCAAAATGGAGGACAGATTGATTTGTTTCTGGAGTTGCATGATACAGAGACTGAAATAAGAAGTATTAACAAGGTGAACGGTCAGCGAAGTTGTTGGATTCTCTGGTAGGTTTTCAATGGCGTCGAACACGCTGTCGCTGTAGCTGATGCTGTATTTAATATGTAATGTATATTTATTAATGGTGTCGTCACGTGAACTTACGAAACTGTGGTGCTACTCACGCTACTTGGTAGCACTAGCATATTTAAAGCAATATGCAGCTTTTGGTGTGAGTTCAGCATGAGAAGGAAATCCTCCAAAGATCCAGTTTAGGGGGAAGAAAAAGTTCTTCTGAAGCCGCTCACACCTACTTAGGATAATTGTCAAGAGCAACTCTAAAAGGGTTTTATTTTCCATTTATTTATTTTAATAACGACTGACCTGAGTGCAGAGGGTCAGAAAGGCGTAACCAGCCAATCACAACCAAGTTCCGAACCAATAAACTACAAGGATTCAGACATACCTCTGCCTCACAACGTTGGCTCTTTATCCTGATCTTGCGTTTCTTTTTTGGGGAGAATTTTCCCCTCGTTTTCTCCCCAATTGTATCCGCCCAATGACCCCACTCTTCCGAGTCGTCCCGGTCGCTGCTCCACCCCCTCTGCCGATCCGGGGAGGGCTGCAGACTACCACATGCCTCCTCCGATACATGAGGCGTCGCCAGCCGCTTCTTGTCACCTGACAGTGAGGAGTTTCACCAGGGGGACGTAGCACATGGGAGGATCACGCTATTCCCCAGTTCTCCCTCCTCCCCGAACGGGTGCCCCGACTAACCAGAGGAGGCGCTAGTGCAGCAACCGGGATACATACCCACATCCGGCTTCCCACCCGCAGACACGGCCAATTGTGTCTGTAGGGACGCCCAACCAAGCCAGGGGTAACACAGGGATTCGAACCGGCGATCCCCGTGTTGGCGGGCAACGGACCAGATCGCTACGCTACCCGGACGCCCTTATGTTTCTTTTCTACAGGTTTTTTTTTTTTTTTTGCAGTGATATATTAAGCAAGTCTTCATCATCCAACTCATATTAAAACTTGTTTGAATAAAAAGCATGTTAATGTGTTTATCCTTGATCAGCCAGTATACACCTGTTTAAATGCTACCGTCTCAGCAAGCCTAATTAGTTGCATCCATCACGTGCCCCACTCAGTACAGCAGCAGTCTGACCCTCATCATCAGCATCTCCTGACCAGGCTGCGAGATCTGGGGGGCTTTTGAGTTCGAGATCATCTAAAAACACAACTTAATCACCGAGGCTTCAGCAGCAGGAAGCTAAAGGAAGAATCCTAAATGATACTGAAGTCTTTTTATCCTTTTATGAGCAGACAAGCCAACCAGAATACAGAACAGACAGAGGTCTGCTGCCATGACAACGCCAAACCTCCTCATGATGGACTAAACGCTACACCCAGCATCCCGGCTGCAACCACGAACAGAAGAGGTGTTAAGCCACTTTCACATTCAGACACGAGGCGGTTTTGCGCTGCGCGCGCCTCTGGATTTGGCAGAAGAAGACAAAGCAAAATAGGCGGAGATTCCAAAACCACTAGTGGGACTTTTAAAAACCTCTAGCAGGACCAGTAATTCATTTTGTTGTTGCCAAAAAACTAAACCAATTCTCGACTAAGAAACTTTAAGAGGTCTGTGGAGCTATTGAGGGGGAACACACCCAGCAGTCATTGGGCGGCAGGCAGGGAGACACCCTGGACAGGCCGCCAGGCCATCACAGGACACACACACACACACACACACACACACACACACACACACACACACCTAGGGACAATTTAGTACAGCCGATTCACCTGACCTACATGTCTGTGGACTGTGGGAGGAAACCGGAGCCCCTGGAGGAAACCCACACAGACACGGGGAGAACATGCAAACTCCACACAGAGGACGACCCGGGACGACCCCCAAGGTTGGACGACCCCGGGGCTCGAACCCCGGACCGTCTTGCTGTGAGGCGACCGCGCTAACCACTGCGCGGCCCCCATAAGACAATCACATCTCGTAAAAACGAACAATTATTTTCTCTATATTCAAATTTGTTAGCGCCTTTTTAAATCCTAAGCAGCCCGCGTGGCCTGATGCAGTAAAGCTGTTTGAGTCTGGGGGTGAATGCAGAGGATCCGTGTGAGCGCCGTCCTCAGTAAAGTTAAAGTACCAAACCTGCACACGGGGACTTCTGCAGCTGTGGTGCTTTATTATACGCAGTGTAAATTTGACTTTACAGCAGCAGTTTGTCCTCTTATCTTTTACGTCTGTCGGTGAGAAGCTGCGATCGTCCGCAGATCCTCTGCTGCTGAACCACCTTTCACCGAAACGAACGACTCACGCGCGCTCGGTTCGGCCCGGCGAAGGCCGAGTCCACTCGGCAAAACGAGCCGAGCCGAACTTCAAGTTCCTCCCAGGAGATCCTGTTCAGTTACGAGCCGTCCTCTCGGGAAATGTAGTTAGAAGGGACGTCAGTAAAAAAAGGGGCCGCGAAATAAAAAGTTGTCACCTCAGCTTCGAGGTCTGCGATTGTAGAAGACGGCAGAGACGGCGACCCGCAGATCCATAGTGGACTCCCACGTTGCGAGACAACCGGTACCAACATCTCCACCCGGGAAATATATTCTCTCATAAAGAAAATAGTTTTAAAGGCAGTTTGTTACAGCTGTTCACATAGACTTTCTTCATTATTTTCCATATATGTACACATTTGTTTTTGTTTTACAATTTTAAATCCATATGTGCATTTGTCTATTCACAAACATATAACACTTGTAGTGTCCCTCTGCTGGCGCCGGCGGCCGTATCCACATGCTCGCACAGGAAGAGAGCCAGTACACGTCCATCTGTCCTTTAAATATACACTGAAATAAACTACAAATCTGCTGTTATTCTTCCTGTATGTTAAATTCTCTGAACAGATTTGACAGACGTCTGGTCCGACCTCTCTCCGCATCCAGAAAAACGACTCCCTTTTAGTGCGAGTTTGTGATTTTTGTCAAACACGTCATCGTAAGTGAACTGGATAAGGGTCGACTATTCCCTTCGGGGTAGGAGAACTCTTAGTGTTTCTTAAAAACTGTGGTGGGTGCGATATCTCCCCTCACGCAACACGGGTAGACGGCAGTTCATCTGGTTTGGGGGTTTTAGGACTCCAGTAGTAAGCAGCTGTCGTCCTCGCTGGGCGGCAGCATCAGCTGCTGCTCGTAGTAAAGACTCTTGGCATAGTTGATTTCTTGAGAGATTTTGATCGCAAGACTCTCACTCTTCACATGAACCTGTGAAGGAGACAGAAAAGACAGCACTGAAATGGAGACCGCCACAGAATAGAGACAGACTTCATTTCCTGCTAAAGGGGAAGGGCTGCGGGCTGTCTCGTCCATCCTCAGTGTCTACACGAATGTAGAGACAAATCCTGATGGTCACAGATCAGTGGGAACATGACAGAGTCATACCAACAAAACATCCATCCATCCATTATCCCAACCGCTTATCCTTCTCTCAGGGTCGCGGGGACGCTGGAGCGTATCCCAGCAGTCATTGGGCGGCAGGCAAGGAGACACCCTGGACAGGCCGCCAGGCCATCACACAGGGCCCACCCCCCCACACACACACACGCCCACACACACACATTCATACCTAGGGGCAACTCAGTAAGGCCGATTCACCTGACCTACATGTCTTTGGACTGTGGGAGGAAACCCACGCAGACACGGGGAGAACATGCGAACCCCACACGGAGGACGACCCGGGACGACCCCCAAGGTCAGACTACCCCGGGGCTCGAACCCAGGACCTTCTTGCTGTGAGGCGACCGCGCTAACCACTGTGTCACCCTCAACAAAACATCTCCGCTCCTATTTGTAAGAAGTGATAGGTAACTTCTTACAAATATTTAGAGGTCCACATCGGGGCGTCCAGGTAGTGTGGCGGTCTATTCCATTGCCTACCAACCCAGGGATCGCTGGTTCGAATCCCCGTGTTACCTCCGGCTCAGTCAGGCGTCCCTACAGACACAATTGGCCGTGTCTGCGGGTGGGAAGCCGGATGCGGGTATGTGTCCCGGTGGCTGCACTAGCGCCTCCTCTGGTCGGTTGGGGCGCCTGTTCAGGGGGGAGGGGGAACTGAGGGGAACAGCGTGATTCTGGTCGGTCGGGGCGCCTGTTCGGGGGGGGGCTGGGGGAGAGAGTATGATCCTCCCACGCGCTACGTCCCCCTGGCGAAACTCCTCACTGTCAGGTGAAAAGAAGCGGCTGGCGACTCCACATGTATCGGAGGAGGCATGTGGTAGTCTGCAGCCCTCCCCGGATCGGCAGAGGGGGTGGAGCGGCGACCGGGACGGCTCGGAAGAGCGGGGTAATTAGCCAAGTACAATTGGGGAGAAAAAGGGGAAAAAAATCCAAAGAGGTCCACATTGATAGTGAGTTTCACTGGCACACATGTGGCAAGTGTCTGTGCAGGAATCCATCAGCACCTCCGTCTCCTTCAGACACGGAGTTTTTGGTGTTTGTGGGAATATTATAATTTTCTATAGAACTACTATAAAGTCCATCTTACGTTATGGTACTACCAGCGGGTTTGGAGACTAACGGTCAAGTTTAAAGCGCAAATATTTAGTCTGGTTAAAACTGCAGGGAAGATTGCGGGAAGGCCCACACCCCTCACTCCCCAAGACATTTTTTACCAGTCCACTATTTGGCAGGCCACCAGGATTTTATGTGACCCTTCCCGTATCTTGAACTCTGAGTCTGTACTAATGAACTTTGGAAGGAGGTGCAGGGTCCCTTTGTGTAAGCACAGCTGTTAGAAACATTCATCCATCCCTGTCAGTTAAACTTATCAAGGGGAACTTCCTGGAGGACAGACCCAACAGCAGGGAGACTAATTCAACTGCAGGTTCCACCAAGCTTGGTGCTGGTTTCTTACCATGGGCTTCTGGTGAGACGGGCCGGGGATGGCCACGCCGCTGCTGGAGCTCTCAGCCTTTTTTGTGAGCTGCACGTAAACCTTCCCGTGATCTTTAGAGACCAGGCAGTGGTAGAGGTCGTCGTACTTGACCTCCAGGAAGATGGCCTCTCGGTCCACGTATTCACCGGGCTTCAGGAAGTACACCACCTTGGAGGAGATGAGCACGCAGTAGGTGTCGATGGGCTCCACTGCAACGAAACTGGGGTTTTGGGGGGTGCGGGTGGGGTATTTAAGAATGGAGTTCAGAAACAACACGTTAACTTCAGTGTGGTCTCATACATGTGAAAGTAAACTAACATGAAACACCACCCACATGTCCAGTTGCACTTGATTCAACTCCTTTGGCTAACCATGACCTGGATGAATGAGAACATTCACAGACACCACCCACATGAATAATTACTGTAAGTGTGGAAGGATGGCAGTCGAGGATGGAAGGGATGTGTTGCAACAAGTCCTTAACTTTGGTCCTGGAGAAGCAATAGATAATACCCCTCCGTAATTCCACAAACCTGATTATTGAGTCCCCAATTAAGGGGAACTCAGGACGTCTGTATTTCCTGTTGTACACGGCAAGGTTAGCGGGTGCACCACTTGAACGGAGGTCAAAGACACAGACATTAAGCATTTCTGTCAAGGCGTTCTCTCCTATATATTTGTATACAGTATATTTTAATCCTCAACCCGTCAGTGTTTTGTGTGTTCTTTCGTGACAATTGAGTGTTTGCAGGCAATTTCCACGACACAACGTGCATTTCCTCTCAGTCTTGGAAGTTAGTATTTTGTCCTGAAACAAGATTGCAAGTTTTTTTTCTTCTTTTTAACGACATTACACACGGTCCTGAGCGGTAAATCGAAGTAGAATCTGGATGTTCGCCACACAAAATATCAAAAAGAGAAGCCCGTGACTTCACAATAAGTTTGACGGTTTAAATAGACAGAATTAAAAGGACTCACAATTCAGAGTGGATGTTGTCGGTGAGGCGGAACAGTTGTTCCTGTCCGTCGGCTTGCGTCACCAAGTAGCGCGGCAGGAGGCCCTGCGGTCCTTTACAGCAACGCGGCTTCCGGACGCGATGGACGCTCAGCCTGCCGGGAAAACCCAGAGGAAAACCACCGAGTCAACACAAACCGAACACAGCAGAACAGGAAAGGGTTTCTTTCTAACAGTCACTCCATAAGACGTCTGATAGAAATGAAAAGGGGGGGGGGGTATCGCAGGTTACAGGAGTAGCACTCTCACAAACACGTTAACCACTACCTGTGAAAATAATAAAAAACCTCAAGGACAGGAAATAGACCAATAAAATGGTGGACGAACAGCAGGAGACGAGAGAAATACGTTTTATGAAAGTGTTTTTGGGGGCACCTCTGTGGCCGAATGGTTACAGCGCATACCACATGGCCATAATGTTGCAGGTTTGAAACCAGCCAGCGACTTTTATTGCAAGTCATACCCCCCCACCCCCCACCATCTCCTGTCTGCCTCCACTATTATTATCCAATAAAGGTATAAAATACCCGACAACAAAAAAAACCTCGTAAAAAATGAGAGTATTTACATCTGAAAATTTTATTTTAGCTGACACTGGACTTGTTTTAAGTTGTATTAATCCTTCAGAGAAGACAGTAAACCCGCATGAGCATCTTGATATTTAAAATGCTATCTTGCTCACTAAACAATCCTTCGTCTCCCTCTGAAAAATCTCCACAAAGACAATCCAAAGATTCATTTAATTACGTCTCCTTCACACTGTCTCGTGTGACTTAATCTCCTCATTGAAAGATGGCGGACAGTAGATGGAATATCACACAAAGAAGACCTGATGAAACTAAGCCTCAATTTCTGATGAAACTGGGATACAAATGGCACCTCGTGTCCCTATGACCTCCGTTCTGTGTGTCTGTCCATATGATGAAGACTGGTTATTTGTTTTCTACTGTACTTTCTAATGTCTGACTTTGTCCGGGGAGACCAGAGGTGGGGGTCTCTGTGCGTACCTGTGGTTACTCAGGCTGGCCATGTCCCGGACCGTCTGTGCCGTCTCTGAGGCAAAGTCCAGTGCTCCGGCGACGGGTTTGGTCACCGTTCCCACCAGACCTTTACCGAGACCGGAGAAGAAACCGCTGACACCGCCCTCGGTCTTCACTCCCTCTACGGTGGAGGTGATGATGCTGGTCATGCCCCCAATAATGCCTGCGGAGTGCACGGTATTTCATTAACAGGAAGACGGAGCATTCACATGCATTCCAACACTTTTTTAAATTACTCCTTCGTTTAACCAACAGTCAGAAGCCTGCCTCCATCACTGAGTGAAAAGATAAACAGTAGAAACTGAAAAGTTTAACTTGTGCTGTGTTCCTGATATGGTGGGATCCGACCTTGTGTTGAAAAGTTGAACTGATGCATGATCCCCTTTCTACACATGCTGACAGTAAGTATTCCTACACATACACATATACAAATTGATCATTTACAACTCAAGCATAGACAAGACACACACTCAAGCGCAAGTAAAACCAGGTAAAAACCCTAATGAGGGCTCTCACATCAGGAGTTCACTTGAATCTCATCTATAGGAGCAACATGAATCCTCAGATTCACCCATTTTATCATTTAAATAATGCACGTGTGAGGAAATAGGGACTGAACTATTTAGTTCAGCTCAAGTACCTGTTGTGAAAAAGTAAAGAAGTTAGGATATCAATACTATTAAATGCTCAAATTAAACAAGCCATTTCGACCTGAAGCATTAAAGATATATTTCAGTGTCTCCACTTCCTTGACCACGTACTTAAGTCTTAACAGTTCCTTTAAACTCAAACAGAATCAGACAGAGACGTCTTTTGGTTCTATTGCGGTAAGGACTCAGCCTTATGTGGTCTGCACTCTACTGGGTGAGCCACCGGGGCGCCCCTCTATTCTGAGTGTAATTCTGAATTTAATCTGTACCGTGAGCCAGTCCATGGATTCCTGCCACAAGATGCTCCCCACTGGTGGCTCCATGATAACGGATGTATTCTCTTTCACTTTGGTGGCGGTTGTCCATGGTCTTACCCAGCCCATCTGATAGAGTGCCTGCAAACTGATAACAGAGAGAGAGACAGAGAGAGATAGCAAGAGATATTAACAACCCCTCTCAATTTGATTGTGAATAATTCAGTTAAGAGTGATAGTTTGATTATGGTGTCTACATGTATTTGCAATAATATGATCTCTTCAACAATTCGAGTTTTTTACTGTTGTTCACCATGTTGTTCTTTGTCCATCGTTTCCGGGACAGATGCCGGTCACTTTTTGGTGCATATTATTTAGTTGGCTATGGGTTATTTGAGTAGAGATGTGAAGTGTCCAGCCAGTTGTCTACAGAACTCAGGTGTTTTGTTGGTTGATTTGAAAGTGTAGAACATGATTTGCCAGCCACATACACCACAGTATCGTCAGCATACATTTGAAGACCTGCACCTGGGCATGCTTCTGGAAGATCTTTATATATAAAGTTAAGAGAATTTGTCCAAGGACTGAGCCTTGTGGGATGCCCATTTTTGTGTTCTGGAATGTAGATTGTATGTTATTTACATACAATCTACTATCTGTAGACAACCAGTTCTCTGAATGAACTCTTGATTAAGTTGAATACAAATCACAGTAAATCAAATGATCAATGAAAAATCTATTTCTGTTAATCAGTTTATGCTTACATTGATTTAGACCTTAATTTGATAAAGATGGTTGGATTAAGCTGTTTACATGGCAGTAGTTATTATCAAATTATAGCCTTAACCTGATTGAAATTGAATTTTTAACTTGCATGTAAATACACTGAGGTTTACATCCTGCTGTCTGCATGTAGACTCCTCCACCATTTCTGACCATCAGATATAATGGATATTCTCTTATATACCTTTGCTGCAGAGTTGGACACACCATGTGTGACGTTGCGGATGAGCCCGCCGACGTTTCCGTACTTGATGAGTTCAGAGACTCCCTCAGTGACGTCGTTGAGGAGGCCCATGGGGTTCCCCAGGAAATCCACAGAACCGAGAATCTGAGCTGCCTGGCTCATCAGCTCCTACAGCAAAAATACAGATATAAAATTAGTACAACACATAATATTCTACTTTAAAGAATTGATGGTATTCTTGAAGACTTTGCTGTACATCACAGTTTGATCAGTCTCGGGTAGTAACGGCGTCTAAACTCAAACAGCGGCATGTTATCAGAATTCAGCCGTCCATTACAGAGACATGGCCGTCCCTCATTCACCTTGTTTAAATTCACATCAACAAGACGCTAATACACTAAACACTGAAGTGTTTTGCTGCTGTCTGGTGAAAACTTATGCCGAATTTACTGTACTAAAATGTTCACAGGCAAAAATGTATGTTGTACTTCAGACAGTTGAGAAAATTAATGTGACAAATTTTGACCTCAGGTTGCAGCACAGCATCTGGATGCACACTCTGGTTTGTTTGCCTGGATGTGTATTTTCTAAATAAGAACTAAACAAAATTATACCAAACACATCCAGTTAAAAGAAAAAGAAAACATAATCACACGAGTATGTCTTCTTATGAAAAAACTGTTATATCTTATCCAAATGATGTGTGATGGTTAAATTCAAGTTGCATGTCACACGCATATCATTTTAGGGGCAAATGTGCAAAAAAATGCTCATAGCTGAATGTCTGCAGTCATCCAGGGCAACAAGAGACGATCTGATAAGAGTTCTCTGTAAATACCACATCCCTGTTGAACCACAGGGAGGTAGAAGAGGGAATGTATTTTAGGATCAGACACGTGCATAAATCATAAATATCCTTTTTTGACTATTCAAGAGGTAGCTGAGATGTGCATGAATTATTTCATTATAGTGGTACCCAAGATGCAACTGAAACTATGAAAAGTACACTAGCTTTTTTTTTTTTTAAATGAGTTATTGTGGAATTGGTGATCCTTAAATTGAAGATGTGTTTTTGGTGTGGGTGTTAGTTTAAATTGTCTTTTTGGTTGTGAGTGCAAAGACCAAATCTTTGCACTTTTCACTTTGGTTTTGTATGAAACCTAAATTATCAGGGTCAACTTTTTTTAAGAAATAATTTTTCAGGACTGTTCAAGGACATTTTCCATGACTTTACCTTACATATCAATGACAGGTGTCGCTGACTGAAAGTCATAATATTGATGGATTACATTTATATAGTACTTTATCTAGACACCCAATGTGCTTCACCTTGAAGGGAGTAACCCACTTCAACCACCACCAATGTGTAGCACCACCTGGGTGATGCACGGCAGCCATTTTGCACCAGAACGCTCACCACACATCAGCTTGAGGTGGAGAGGGAGGAATCACTGATCCAATTAAACGGGAGGATGATTAGGTGGCCAGATGGAGAGAGACAGGTTGGGAATTTTGCCAGGACACCGGGGAACCCCCTCCTCTTTGCGATAAGTGCCATGGGCTCTTTAACGACCACAGTGAGTGAGGACCTTGGTTTAACGTCTCATCCGAAGGACGGATGAGACATTAACCATCAGTGGAAGTCTCAACAGTCTCTAAATGGATTGTGTGACCCGACATACCGCCCAAACTTCACAAACTGATGTCACATCTCAGCACAGAAACAGAGAAAAATATGTCTCAGCCAAGAATTACACTATAAGTATGCAATATCAGCAGGTAAAAATACAATTTGATAAGAATTTGGTGACCTCAATAAGATTTCCAGGACGTTTTTTCCATAACTGGAAAACTAGTTTATGAATTTCCAGGTTTTCCGGGATGGTTGGGAATCTCCATCACGGCTGTCATAGGAAACTGCTGTGGATGAGACGCTGTCGAACGGGTGTCTCACCTCTCTGAAGTGTTTGAGGATGTCATTAACAATGATCTCCTGGGTCTCATATGGATGGACGCGGGTGAAGGGGTACATGTTGATCACAGCATCCTCAAAGCGGACCAGCAGGATCCCCAGCGTGCCCTTGAGAGCCTTGGATGAAAACAGAAACCACTCAGATGGAGGAAAAACCTTTATAGAACCAAAGCCTTTACAGAACTGGAGGCAATTGAGGATCTTCTTAATCGGTCACACCCACTGGTGACACGGTCTTTCTCAAACATAACTTTACCTGAGCAGCCGCCGAAAGATATTAATGGCAGCCGAGGTATATTTTCGGTCCCATTTTAACAATTTTTTTTTCTATCCGTCTGAAAACACAATGCCATCTGTGATTGATTAACTAGAAGACAAGCTCTTCTCTGACCCTTTTGCTTCACTAACTAAACTGATGTCATTCCTGTGGAAATACAGTTCTTGCTAGTTTTCAATGCATTTCAAACTTGAACAAAGGGTTGTCTATCTTTGCAAGCATGGCAGTGTTTTCGTGACAGCTTAGTAAAAATCCACTGGTATGAATGAAAACAGAGGATGTTACCTTCAGATCGGGAGGGAGTTTGTTGGAAGTGAAGACGCTCAGTTTGACCTGAGGGAGGCTGATTTTTAGGTTCTCAAAGTAGTAACGCTTTGGTGTTCCTGCATCCTCACTGGGCTTCTCATAAAGGTTCTCCTCCAACTTCTCCAGCTCTGGATCAGTTACACAGTAAAAAAAAAAAAAAATCAGACTAAGTCAAAACTTAGCATATATGGCTGGACCGGGTAGGGTCAGTGTTCAAAATTGTGGCCAATTTGTTAGCGGGATAGTTAGTGGTAGTGTCTATAATGTGAATTCCTGGATATTAAATGCTAATATGCAATTTTCTCTAGTGGTCCCGTAATATTTGTTGTTTAAGTGTACTGAAGTAGCATATCACATGACACCATTAAGCTGCGTTCAATACAATAGTTCCGTGTTTACCAGTGAAGTCGCTGGTCGGCCGACCAATCGTGTAACTTCAGTGAGGTCGTTGGTCACCTGATCCAGCAACTCAATCATGTAACTTGTGATTCCACCAGGCACGACTCTATAACGTCTCATCTGTGATGTGGTTTTGTTATGTCTTCCACACAGCTCTAATATACCCCATGGGCAGCGTTTCAGAAGCGGTGTTTTGCCTGCCCAGTTTTGTTGACTTGGACATTTTTCTTTGATTTTTGCACTTCTACCACGGGTAAGTAGGCTAAGTAGTGAAATGGTGTCCTTGTCTGTTTTAATTGTGTTGTTATTTCCTACTTCTGGACTTCTGGCCTGGTGCTACAGGTCATGACGCAGTGTTGGATGTACTGATGTGATGTACGATCAGGAGTCTGCACAGGGTGTTTATTTTGAAAATGACTGGATGCTCTGTGCTGTTCCTGTGTCTGACTTCCTGCCCGACGCAATCTGGTCTGTGCAGCTTCACGCGGCTTCTGTCAAAAATAGACTAGGCACATATTTTTAGTGGTGCAGAGCAGAGAGCTGTTTCTGGTACGCTTCTCAAATGTGCCAAGGTGCATCTGGTGGAATCACAAGCACTGTCTAGAGTGGCCACGAGTAGCTGCGACTCAGCCGTGCCCGGTGGAATCAAGCCATAACATGATCACTGACAGACATTCGTGATTGTAGGGTTTGTTGGCCAACCAACCATGTAACTTCAGTGACGTCGTGGGTCACCTGATCCAGCGCCCCAGTCGTGTAACTTGTTCTCTCAGTCAATCCAACATATTGAGCGACAGACATTTGCCGTTGTAGGCCTGGCCCCGCTGGCCGGTCCAGCCATAAAAAGTCTATGAAGTACAACTATTTTTTTTTTCAAACCAGTGGCACATTATCCATTTGTCTGAAGCATCACAACAAATATCCCCCATGACATTTCACAGAGAACCAACCTGCTTCTGTCTGTCCATAACCGAAGAAGCTAAGCAGCTTCAGCAGAAGTTTCTCCTCTATGATGACTGTGAAGCGGCGGGCCGTAACCATGAGATGCTGAGGAGATGTCATGATAAGGTGATTAGGTAAATGATTAGACTCTCTATCTCCATTAAACCTGTCTGGACTCAAATACTAGACAGCAGTGAGAATGACTTCAAAGTCCATCTAACTATATGGAAAATAATAAAGAGCTTAGCTGTTCCTGGTTGAAAAGTATATATACACACACACACACACACACACACACACACACACACATATATATATATATATATACATATAATATATATATAATAAAAAATCCCAAAGCTAGTACAGTAATTATTGCTAGCTGGGATAAATCAAACTTTCAGAGTTTATTCCATCCTTTTCTGCTGTACTGGATTCATGAAGTTCACCTTGAATAGATCGGTGAGCATGAGGTTGCTGGGAACCTTAACAGAGTTGACCTGTAGGGCGGCACCACTGTCCACGATGTTGCTCTCACTGGGGCCTGGCGTCACACACAGCATCACCGGCTGAGTTGTACCGAGGAGCTGGTTGTCAACCTAATAGAATGGGACAGATGGCAACTGGTTCAAACCAAATGTTTGTTGTAAACTACATGAATGCTTGAAATGTCCATGGAGAACTTACCTGGATGTTCTGGATGCTTAGCTCCAAGACCTCGTTAGTGGCAGTGCGGGTGAAGTGGACATCTATACCAGACAGGGTGGTAAAGACAAGCTCCTCGGGCAACTTGTTGACCAGCGACACACCGAGGCCTTCCTCCAAATTCACTAACACCTTAGATTAGATTAGATTGTTTTATTAGCCACACAACCAAGGCCGGTGGAATTTGTTTTTGGTACAGATTAAACTCCACAGCGCAATACATACATGAACAACAACAGACATTCTACACATTATCACAAATAATACTGTTACACAATAGAGGCAACAAACATATTACGCACAACAATTAGTGGAATGACAGTATGCACGCAAATGGTGTGTGAGGAGTGGACTATAGAGAGGAATTCAGAGTCCTGATAGCTAGGGGGGAAAAACTGTTTGTGAAGCATTCGGTCTTAGTGGACAGTGACCTGTAGCGCCTCCCTAAGGGAAGGAGCTGGAAGAGGTGATGAGCGGGATGTGAGGGGTCGGAGATGATTTTCTTTGCTTGCTTTTCAGTCCGGTATGTATGTAGAGATTCAACTGAGGGGTGTAGGTGTTTGGTGATTCCAGGTGTTGCAGGGCATGGTGGAGGGCTTTGCTAATTGCATCCTCAACAGACCGGCTGGCTTGATAGGCAAATTGATATGGGTCCATCACTGGAGAGGTGCAGGATTTCAAGTATGACAGAATGATACGCTCAAATGCTTTCACGGCCACAGATGTTAGGGCAACTGGTCTCATTTAGGCAGGTGATCTTTGAGGACTTTGGCACAGGAATGAGGGTAGAGTTTGAAGCACTGTGGGACTGTATGCATTGGCTTAGAGAGGTGTTAAATATGGTGGAATTTATTGGGGCCAATTGTGCTGCACATTGGCTCAACAAAGCAGGACTGATGCCGCCTGGCCCTGCTGTTCAGCTTCTTGAATATACTAGTAGCGCTCACCTCATCCTCCTGGAGGCAGAAGGGTGGCATTGGAGTGGGAGTAGGGGGGATGGCTGGTGGAATAGGTTTTTCAAATCTTGCATAAAGCTCATTAAATTTATCTGGGAGGTTATGATTATTATCTGGAGGGAAGCAGGGGCACTTGTTGTAATCTGTCATTTCCTTAAGATTTTGCCCTATTGATCTGGGGTTACTGGAAGAGAATTGTTGTTCCAGTTTTGCTGCGTCGCTGGACTTTGCTTTTCTTATTGCAGCACGCAACTTATACTCAGCTGCTCTGCACTGATCCCTGTTTCCATTTTTGTACGCCCAGTTCTTTCCTTTGTGTAGGAGGTCTAGTTCTTTGGAGAACCAGGGTTTTTTATTGCCATACAATGTCACCATTTTGGTAGGGATGCCAGTGTACCGTAGCGATTGGAGGAGACGGTTGCTGGACTGACGGCTACGCGCTGGGGAAGCGCAAGGGATTCTGGGACTGTTGAACGTTTGTGTTCAAATTGTTGATTTATGCTTCAATGATGTGTTCGTGTTCTTATTGTTGTGCTGTTTGTTTGAGGGTTGACTTGGACTGGGTAGACGACCATTTTACTGACTGACTGTAGGACCGTACCTCAGACTGACTGGTGTTTTCCATGACGACCGTGTTGCGGGAAGCCATTGTTTGGCAACTATTGGGGAGGGGCAGAATAAAGGTGCATTCCTGGTGTTGTGTGGTGTATGGGACACAGGAGCTGCCATAAACTGAATCCTTTGTCTCTTGCCTCTCCTTTCTGGTCAGTTCCATTCGGTTCTGACAGCGTGCTGAAATGAAACAGCACTCTCGGGGTCGTGCGGTGTATGGGACACGAGAGTTGCGAATAAGAGATCTCCATCTCTCCATTCTTGCACGCTGGCTCGCCACACTGGCGTCAGAAGTGGGATTACTGCGAAAGAATGGCGAGAGAGATCCAGAGACTGGAGCGGGACATCGAGCGGACTCTTTGGCGCTTGGAAAACCTGGTGTGGAAAAAGACAGAGCTTGCCAGAGACCGGAGGTTTTCCAGCCCAACCTGATGGTTCCAGGGCACTGCGGCTTCTCTGCCCCCTGGAGGCCAGGAGCACCAGCGCTAGGGAATGCACGCTGCCTGCCGCCGCTGATCGCCCCCTGGAGGCTAGAAGGACCAGCACCAGAGAGCAGCTTCCCGCCACCGGGCAGAATAAAGGTGCACTCCCGGGGTTGTGCGGTGTACGGGACACAGCAGCTACCATTAACTGAATCCTTTGTCTCTTGCCTCTCCTTTCTGGTCAGTTCCATTCAGTTCTGACGGTGTGTTGAAATTAAACAGCACTCTTGGGGTCGTGCGGCGTATGGGACACGAGAGTTGCGAATAAGAGATCTCCATCTCTCCATTCTTCCACGCCGACTCACCACGGTACGTAAATGAGAGATGCATTTAGAAAATAAGATTTCTTACAGAGGTCATGTCAATGTGTGCATTCATTAGTTAGCAATAACAAAAAACACGAAAAAAGGAAAATTGACATCTACATAATAAACAACTGAACTTTTTTTTTAATAAACAACGTGTCCATATCTGCGAATGCTTTGTTAGCTCTTGTGTGGGGTTTTGTGAACATGTTCCAGACTGGCTTATGTCAGCTGTCCTCACTTGACCTCCATCCATCAGGTTTACCTCAAGTTCCTGATGAGGCTCCTTCTTTCCCCCGCTGCCTTTTTTCCGCTCTTCCTCTGCGGCAGATGAAGCCCGAAGCATCCTCCGCTGGTTGAAGTCGCTTATCTGTGAAGAGGCAAAGACACAAGCGGCTAAAAACACAAGTCTGTGTGTGTCACAGCACCGCCGTAGTCCGTTTTACCGGACACATCCTTAAAGGACAAAACCGCTTCACACCATCGCTCTGAAATGTGTTATTTCTAAACTGGAGGATACTTTGGTTTAGAAATAGGTTGGTACCACGTGTTGTAGTGCATCATTTTTTTGTGTTTTGCCACTTGCTTAGAAAGCACATTGTACCTGGTTTAAAAAGTACTATTTAAATAGAAAGGGATAGACTGAAGATGGTGTAAGAGCTGAAATGTCCATCTTTTCCAGCTTCCATTCATTTTTTTTTCTATTTTTTCTCCATGTTAAAGCTTCTGTGGGTCCCTGCAGGCAGCTCTGTTGGAATTAGTCAAGAGTTTTTTCCTTAAACCTTTGAAAAGTCAACAATTGTCATTGGTTGTGTTTTCTACTATTTGGATTGAAGCGATTTAACAACCTCATCGTGTGTAGAACTAAACAACGCTAGGATTTAATTCAAAAGAAAACAGCTGACATGTTTTGCTTGATGTGAGAGAAATGCAACAAAAATCCTGTTTTCATCACTAAGCTGCACCGTCTCATTAATATGTTTATTTTACCACGTCAAGTGAGCACAAAATACTTCTGTGATGCTCAAGATTTTCTATCCACAACTTCCAAATCTGCTTAAAACAGCTTAGTGGTATCAGGTACAGAGATGGCTGACCCTCATAACCAGTAGATATGTCTTTACAGTCCATAGGACACCCTGGATACCTTTATTTCTAAAATCACAAAAGCCCTTTAACTCAATTGCCATTTTGTAAAGAAGATCTAGAAAAGATAAGCCATGCAATATCAACAGCAACAAAAGTGAAAATATATCACATAATCAAACATCCATCCATTCATTCATTATCCGAGCCGCTTATCCCAATTGGGGTCGCAGGGATGCTGGAGCCTATCCCAGCAGTCATTGGACGGCAGGTGGGAAGACACCCTGGACAGGCCGCCAGTCCATCACAGGGCTGACACACATTCACACCTAGGGACAATGCAGTACGGCCCATTCACCTGACCTACATGTCTTTGGACCGTGGCACCCATAATAAAACAGCTAGCATGAAATAGTTTAATAATTTATCAATGAATTCAAAAGGAAATGTTGATGCTTTAGAAAGAGCAAAGCTGTTCCTGTTAACCATTATTCAAGTCTTGCTTTTCACAACAGCTTTTTTTCCAAACCTGCAGCACTCTGGTGGGTCCATCTGGAAGTACCTGGACCGACAGCACCCCAGAGCCA